>NW_026898204.1:0-473052 GCF_033153095.1 Gastrolobium bilobum
TTAAGGTTTTTTTTTTTTTGCTTCCTCGGTCTATAAAGAAGGGTCTAACATAAAAATCTTGAAATGTTAGTGTTGGAGAAGAGAATAGATTAATGGCAAAAAGGAATTTGAAAAACCTTCGAATAATTACTCATATGCACCGGATTACTCAAGGGTGTTTAATATTTACTTAACGGCGTTTAATGTAAAGTTAATGGATATTTTTAATTGTTGGAATAAGATAGTGCAGGTGGGTTAATTGCATCAATCTAAAGTTTAGGGTGGTTTTTTGAAACACCACCTAAATACAAGGTGGTTTTATGTAATTTAGCCATTAGTTTACCAACCAATCGCTGATATTGTTCTTTATCCACCTCATTCCCATCTTCAATACCTAACTTGGTATTAGGTTCCACAGGTGTCTCAGTAGGTTTACACCCTAACATTCCTGTTTCCAACAAAAGATCTAGAACATATTTCTTTTGTGTTAGAGTGATGCCTGTTTTGCTCCTAGCAACTTCCATACCAAGGAAATATTTGAGAGTGCCAAGGTCTTTGAGTTCAATGCTAGAAATTTCTTCAAGGTGTTCAATTCCTCAATATCATCACCTGTAAGAACTATATCATCTACATATACAATAAGAATAGCAATTTTACCATCCTTAGAGTGTTTGTGGAAGAGAGTATAATCAGTCTGTGCTTGAATGAAGCCTCTTCTTTTGACTGCTTGTGAGAATTTGTCGAACCATTCTCTGGGAGATTGTTTCAATCCATATAGAGACTTTTTTAGTTTACACACTGATCCATTTCCCTTTTCAAAACCAGGTGGAGGATCCATATAGACTTCTTCATGTAAGTCACCATTTAGGAATGCATTCTTCACATCTAACTATTGCAGAGGCCAATCTAGATTGGCAGCAAGAGATAAGAGAACTCGGATGGTATTGACTTTAGCAACCGGAGCAAAAGTCTCATGATAATCTATCCCATGAGTCTGAGTGAAACCCTTTGCAACCAATCTTGCCTTGTATCTGTTGATGCTATTATCTGCATTGAATTTTATTGTAAACACTCATTTGCACCCTACTGCCTGTTTTCCTTTGGGTAAGGTCACTATCTCCCAAGTTCCATTTCTTTCTAAAGCATTCATTTCTTCAAAGACAGCATCCCTCCATTTTTGATCATTGAGAGCCTCGTGTATATTTCTCGGTATCTTTGTACTATCCAACATAGTATTGAAAGCACGAAACCCTGGGGACAACTTTCCGTATGAAATATGATTAGAAATAGGATGAGTAGTACAAGATCGAGTACCTTTTCTGAGAGCAATGGGCAAGTGTAGATCATTTTCACCATGACACTCAAGTATTGGGGTGCTGGAACTAGAACATGGTTCAGAATCCTGGCAGTGTAGAGGCTCTGGGTTATTCACACTTTGAGGAGGCTTTCGCCTGCTATAAACTTGTCCCCATTTTGAGGAGGCTCTTGATGGTGAGGATTCTGTAGCTCCCCCTGTTTCCAAAAATAGAGGTAATACCGTGGCATCAGTAGGTTCCCATGACTGATCTTCATCTACTCCTATAGACTCCCCCTGAAGAGAAGTCGAGGGGAAGAAAGGGTCATTCTCAGAAAAAGTGACATCCATAGAGACAAAGACCTTACGAAAAGAGGGTGAATAACATTTATAGCCACGTTGAGTAGGAGAATAACCAATAAAGACACACTGAAGAGACTTAGGATCAAGCTTAGACCGTTGATGGGAGGGAATATGGACAAATACAACGCAACTAAATAACTTGAGAGGTAAGGAGGAGACACCTCGGAAGGAAGGGAAGATACGAACAAGACTAGAAAGAGGAGACTGAAATTTCAGAATGCGAGATGGCATTCGATTTATCATATACGAGGCCTGCCTCTCCCCAAAGATATTTAGGAACACTCGTGGTAAACATAAGAGCCCGAGCAACTTCAAGGAGATGTCGGTTTTTTCTTTCCGCAACTCCGTTTTGTTGGGATGTGTTAGGAACGAGCTTTGGTGAAGGATGCCATGTTAGGAAAGATATTCTCCAAGAATAGAGTTAAAATACTCTTTGCCATTACCTGTACGAAGAATTTGTATAGCAACTTGGAATTGGGTTTGAACCATGGCATGAAATTTTTTAAACACAGATGCAGCATCGGACTTATCCTTTAGAAGATACACCCAACAGACTCGAGAATGGTCATCAATGAAGGTAATGAACCATCGAGTACCTGAAATATTTTTAACACGGGCTGGACCCCATATGTCACTATGAATTAAGGAAAATGGGGAAGAGTCATGGTGAACTTTAGAAGGATAATGAGCACGAGTATACTTGGCAAGTTGACAAATATCACAAGAAAACAAACTTGGACTTTTATTAATAAATAAGTTTGGCAACAACTTCTGAAGATAAATAAAATTTGGATGGCCTAGCCTACGATGCCACAGCATAACATCATTACATGAATCAAAAGGAAACATAGAGTTTTTTTCTACGAAAACAGCTTCATGAGTCACATCCTCCTCAAAGTAGTAAAGTCCACCATCCTCTCTAGCACTGCCAATCATCATCTCCGAGTCCTGTTCCTGAAAAACACAACCATGTGGAAAGAATTTAGCAAAGCAATGCAACTCAGAGGTGAGCTTGCTAATGGAAATGAGATTACAAGTCAGAGAAGGAACATAAAGAACTGATGTCAAAGTAATCAGCTCAGAAAGTTTAATGGTTCCGTGTCCCGCAATCTGGGAAAAACTGCCATCGGCGATCTTGACCCGAGAAGGTTCAGAATATAGTGTATGAACAAAACAAGCCAAGATTACCTATCATATGATCAGAGGCTCCAGAATCAAGGATCCAATGATTTTGACTATCAACATGGAAAGCTGTACCTTGCTGGACCACATGACTAGTGGCCTTAGGAGGTTGAGTCAAATGTCTCTGAAGTTGTTCAAACTGATTCTTGCTAAGAAAGACACCATCAGATTCAGAGGATGCATGAGGCTCATCAACCTTGTCATCAGTAGAGACCTGATATGCACGACCTTTATTTTGTCCTTTGGGCTTCCAATTTGCAGGTTTCCCGTGGATTTCCCAACATTTCTCACGGGTATGACCAATTTTATTGCAGTGGGTGCACCATGGACGACCATCCCGTTTTGATTCTCCGGAGGAACGGTCAATGGTACGGTTGGCAGCTAATGCAGACATATCATCAGGCTTATCAAGCGACTCATTTTCTCCCAGCATAACTCTCTGTCTACTGGCTTCTCGACGAACTTCAGCAAAGGCGTCAGCAAGTGAAGGTAACGGTCGCTGCCCCAATATTCGACCACGAACCTCATCAAGATCTCGGTTGAGTCCAGCAAGGAAATCATACAGTCTCTCCTTCTCCAAGTGTTTTTTAAATTGGGTATTAGCTTCCAATCCCTTAAGATTAGATGCATAATAAAGATCCAATTCCTGGCATAAATTCGTTAGTGCAGTAAAATATTCAGTAACAGTCATACCCCTTTGACGAAAGTCTCTCAACTTATTTCTCAGTTCAAAAACTTGAGAGGTCCAGATCGGAGTAATTCTGTTGAACAGCATCCCAAATTTCCTTGGCAGTATCAAAGAACAGATAGGTTTGGCCAATCTGTGGTTCCATGGAATTAGTGAGCCAAGCTATGACCAAGGAATTATTAATCTCCCAATCGTCATAATCAGGAGAATTCTCAGTAGGTTTCTTAATTCTTCCCTCAAGATAGCCCATCTTACCCTTTGCCAGGATGACCAACTTAACTGATTGAAACCATTGCAGAAAATTCTTACCGTTCAACCGGTGATTGGTGATCTGCAAACCTAAGTTGTCTCCAGAGGACTGAGAATTTGGGGCAGATGAGGAGGCGGAAGAGTGTTTTGAGGAAGCCATGAATAGAAAGAGAAGGGTTGACCATTGATGAAAAATCAAGTTTTGTAAATTTTTTATCTGACCTCTGGAACAGGAAGGGGAGAAGCCGGCGAGAAGGTCTGTGCAAGTCGCAGCGGAAAAAGACGTTGGGAAGGCGGCGCGTGGAGCTCACGCGCCGGAGACTGGCCGCGCGTGTGACGGCGCGTGCGGCGGTTAACGGCGATGGGTCCAGCGGCGGTCGACTCGTCGGATCCTTCTGAGTCGAATGGTCACCTCACTTTCTTGATCGGAGGTCAGTAGACTAGGTTTCTGTGTTGGACAGATTCAAGGAGGTGTTTAGGAGGTGTTTGACGGTGATAGAAGTGTTTGGATGGTTATTTCAGATTTGAATTAGGGTAGGAACGAACCCGCTCTTGATACCATATTGAAAAGAAGTTTTTGTATATTGATCTTGAATAATTTACATGAGTGAGTATTTATACAAGAAAGAATCGCTAAGAATGACTAAGCGATGACTAATCAATCCTAATCACAATCAATTCTAATCAATCACAATCAATCCTAATCAATCATAATCAATCCTAATTAATAGGAAATAAAAACGGAAACATGTTTGAATTCTGATTTTCTACACAAATCATAAGCATAAAATTATGAAGGATGCATAAATATACCCTAACAAAGCTAAGTGTATGAATACACAACATAACTTAGTCAGAAGATAAGCGGAAACAAAGTTTCCATGTTAATGAAACACATTAGTTTTGAACAAGACAAATGACACTTAATTTAGTGGGTTCATACAAAAGAAACATTAATACCTGTCCTAATGCTTGTAGACAGAGCGCTCGAAGAACTCCTTCTGCTAAGTCTACTGGTAAATTTCTCCTAATCAGAACCAAAGTAATAAGCATTAAAAGAATGAAGAAGGCCATTTAGATTACACAAAAAACATGACAGTCAATTCATTGGATACATTAGATATGTACAAACCTGAGTTCCGCAGGTAACTGTGGAAGAACATGTCTGACAGCACAATCCAGATATCCAGCAGCCTTTAAGAAGATATCAACGGAAGCTCTTCTGCTTTCTGTAAGTACAGACCAAAAGCTTAACTTTCACAGAAAGAACAATATACATTTGGATTAGGGCAACAGTGACAAACCAAAGAAACAAAGTATTTCAGTACATAAGATAACAAAGAATATGTTTTCCAGTTATTTTGCTACCATTAAATCTAACCAGTAGATGAAAAATAAAAAATAAGAACTGCATACTCAACAAGATAAATTTTCCAACATTTCATATGTAGTGCATGTATATCAAGTCCGATTTATGGGTAGGATCTACCAAGCATGACAGAAGAAAGAAAGAACAAAACAAAAAAAAAAGGATAAAATTATTTTTCTTCAAACGTCAAGAGATGTGACAAATTAGCAATTACTAGTAATTAAAATACTTTTTTTTATCCATTAATGAAATAGAAATATAATCCAAATTATAAATATCAGGTGAAGGGTCCACGTAATTGATGTTCTATATATACAAAAGCACATCCACCACGCACACAGACACACAAAGAAGAAACAAGATTACTTTAAAACCTCGAGAATATTTCATTTGTGTGTCCAATTCAAGGTCTAAACTAATTTATTCCAATGTATTTTGGTTGTTTGATATGAGAACAAGACGAGATTGAGGGCCACGGCAACAAATTTGCTGATCTGTACCAAATTTTTTTGTATTATTACTTACCTTCTGATACTTTTGCTTGATAACCATCAGTGGATGATCTTGGAAGCAGTAACAAATTAGCCTGTGATAGTAATAGCATTGCCATCAAATGCAAAACTGACAACACCTCATACCAAGCATTAGACATTGTTGTTTCCTGCAAAAAGTGTCAATCACGGCATACCATAAAACATGGAAGTAGTGGGAACAAATTGATCAGCATTCTTAAGTACAGAAAGTAACATTCAAATCAAATCCAGAAAAATGTATGGATTTTAAAAAAAAAGGTTGGGAAATACCTCTTTATCATCTTCTTGATTCACCCAGACAAATTGTACTTTGTATTTTAAATTGCTTCCTGCACCATAAAGAAAAGCAATAATGATTAAGACTTGGCTTACAGAGAGCATACATCATGTACTATTCAACTAACACAAGCTTTACCATCTTTAACTAATCCCAGAAGAACTGGCAAGTAATCTTCAAGAGCCTGCAGAAGATCAGCCAATGTTGAACCACCTGAAGATGAAATCACATGACGACGATGCATCAACAAATCTGAGCAACTTATTTATCATAAAATAATTTTATTCTTGCTAAAACTAACCATGCCGGGTAGCACTATTTCTTTTTGTTCTTGTAATTGTGGGACCTTCTTGGCCTGCCATTACAACTATTCGTGTTCTAAGAGCAGATAGGCGTTCCACAATACTCTTGGACAAAAATTCACCAAGTGATTGAGCAAAATCAACAGGTTTAGGAATTCTTAGACCAGGAACATATACTGAAACTTCCCCAATACTCCGTGGTCTCCTTCTATTTCCACCAGAGTCATTCGGAATTGACACCAGGCAGCCCATGTCCGTAGGCTTACTATACCCACTGAATGCTGATACAAATAAGATACAGTCAATCACACCAAGAATCTCTATTTCGGTGAGTATAGTGAGTTTCTATTGTCTCTGATATCAAGATGTACAAACTTAATAAGAAAGTGCTGGGGACTATATATTCCACTGACAAAAATGTTGATTCATTATATTAAAGTTGTAAGATTTTAGTGAACACTAACAAGGATGCTGAGAGATTAAAACTAAAAAAGCCATTAACATGGCTAATTTAATGCCAAGTTGCCAACAAGCAAAAAAGTGGTAGTAGGTTACTCACGAGCACCATTATATTTAACTTGTAATGGGACTCTCCACATTATTTTAAAATTGCCAAATATTCTATTGAGAAGCACTAATTTTATACTCTTTTTGGGCAGCATCAATGATTCTCTTTTCTTTATCCACTTTCCCATAAGCCAAAAAGCTTCATAACCTTAATCCTTAATTAAAAATAAGCCCCAAAGATTTATCTAACTAACGTACCTGGCCCTTTGCCCTGGCTGTTGACTAGTCAAGTCAAAAGTTCTGGTGTTCTCTGCACAAAAAAATTCACATGTAGAGAATTGAGCTAGAGAAAGAAATAGACATTAAAGTAACAACATCACAAGAATGGCATGAGACATGACAAGTGTTGTCCGTGTCAACGTTTAACCGTGACAACAAGAGAAAAGGCTTCAAAAAATTACACCATGCTTACACGGTGATAACACTTAAAGGTAAAGTAGTTTCAAGTAAAAGTTTTTATGTTGTATATTCAAGAAGAAAATAGTTGAATTCAGCAAAGAACAACAACTGTGAGCAAAGGGTCTCCAAATAAATCCAAAACAACCAATACAACAAGCAACAATTGCAGAAACAGGAAGGAATCCTAGCATTCATTTATCTCTTGCTTGTTGCAATTCATGAAACAAAGTGTCTGTTTGCAACTCCAGAAACAAAAAATGGCCCAGAAAACAAGCATGGATAACTCAATGAAAAGTTCAATACTTTACGATACAAATTAGAAAAATGCTCCATTGGTTTGATGAAAAAAACAAACAAAGTCCTGAATTTTACAGAACTTGAATTACAAACTCAGAAAACTATCTTCCAAATTCACCCCAATACCAAATTTGAACTGGATTGAGCTTATTTTCCAACATGGGGTAATCCAAAACAGTACCAACCCAGAAAAGAAAAGAAAAAACATTTATTTTCAAGAAGAAAATTTCCAAAGTTTCAAGCATTTCATTCCCTCACTCTTCCCAGCCTTAAACTTCCAACAACAAAAAAGACAAACAGAAGCAGTTATCAAACCGTGCCCACAATCACATGATAATGAGTCTTTTACCATGAACAGCACAGTGGTAGCAAATTCAGGAAGCAGAGGCATCCAATTGAAAGCATTCAACTCAATTCACAATCAAAGAAAGCAGAGATTTTGAGAGCTTCCCAGAAGAAAAGCCTCCCTGAAGCTGAAGATCGCGCAGAACCAAAAATTCAAAAGAAAGGAACTCAAAGCTATTCCTTCAAAGACACCATCAGAGACAGAGACAGATACTCTTCCCTGAAAACAAATATAGGAAAATATATTTTCATTTTAATGATTGGACAACATTAAGATATACGCAAGTTTTTATTTATAATATCATATTATTTGAAAAGTTTATATTTACACACTCTTTTAGTTTTATCTTATAATTAAAAGGATCCTAAAATTTTAATCAACAATAACAAAACTAACAATAACCTCACCCTACCTTATTATATAATAAATGAGATTTATTTTTCTTATTTTGCATGAGATAAGAGCAATATTACTACACTAACACAAAAAAAAAAATAGAAAAAAAAAAAAATTAAAATAGATCTTCACGTAAGATTTATTCGTGTAGAAAGATTGTTTTATATCATATAATATAAGAAAAATAATCTCATAATATATATACATACGCATGTAAGTTGTAACATTGCCTCTAACACGCAGAGAGTAGCGCTAGAAAATGAAAAGGGGGTCGCTTGCATGTATTTTAACGTGGGTTTGTTTTACATGATCAGTTTATAGTTTATACCAAGTAAATATGCTTAAATATAATTAGGGAAAAAGATTTGTCATTTTAAATGACACACTTTATATTCTTTCACTCTCACAAAGAAATAGAACTCACATTTTAAAAACTTTTTCTCTGCATATTCTTACATGATTTATCTATTTCTCTCACTTAAAATAACATAACTTTGTGTTCTTTAAAATGATACACATTTTTCCCATATAATTAATAGAAGATAAATATAATCTCTGTAATTTATATATTAATACTTCTTTATTGAAAGGTTTTTGTTTTTTTTTTATATTAATGATTGCTTGACTAGTTGGATTGGGATTATCCTATTAAATTTCAACACAGTTGTGTTCTAAAAAATTCAAACTCAAAACTACTGGTTAAATTAAAATAATTCCTTACCAGTGTTTAATGATAAAGGTTTCTATTCTCAAATAATTCAAATATTCACTCAAATAATTTGTATATGTACACGTTCTTATATAAAATTTTGATTCATGTGTGATATAATATTTATTTTCATAATTTGTATATTATTGCATTTATTAATGAAGTTTCCATATCTTGTAATACAAATATTTATCTTATAATACAAATATCAATATAATTCCATATAATATTATTATTTCAATATGATGCAAATATTTACCCATGTAATTTACATATTAGTACATTTTTGTGTAAAATTTTATGTTCGTAAATATTTTTCTTTTCTTTTTTTAGAAATATTTCATCCGTTCATCGCTTCGTAACTAATCCTATTTAGACGAGTACAGAATTAAGGCTTTAAATACCTCCCAAATATAGTATTGAGAAAGATCGAACACATGTTCTTATCCTATTTATCTTTTGATTTAAATATTGATGTATTTTCATTTAAAGTTTTCATTTTCGTGTGATTTTTATATTTTATCCATAATTTAGATATTAATATATCTTCATATAAAAATTTTATTCACGTATAATTTAAATATTTACCTTTGTGTTTTAGAAAATAATACATTTTAATGTAAAATTATTGCTTCTGTACAAATATTCACTCCTATAAATATTTAACAAAAAGATATATAACTCAGTAGTCAATTGCCCAAACCTCCTATTTGATCGGCTATATGAACTCACATACACAAACCTATTGTTTTTGACAAACGAATATATGTGGCATGTTACTGTTAGGGAAAGAGAAGCATGTTAGATTAGTAATATAGAAATATAGTTAGATTAGTAATTTTTAAATTACTGAAATTAGAAATATAGTTAGATTAGTAATTTTTAAATTAGTAGATGATGCACTTTAAACCCTATGATAATACACATTTTCTAAATTCTAAGTAGAATGTTAGTTTCAAAGACAGTTTCATCAAAGATCAAATAAATGAAATATTAATAATGTCTCAAAAGTCATCAAAACTAGTAAATGAGGAGAGCGAATCACCTATATGCAAGTCCAATAGTTTTCGCTTCCTAAAGCTAGCTAAAATTTTTGGGATTTGGATTGAAAGGTTACGGCGGCAGTATTTTCAAACTCAGATCTCGGAAAATTCTTTTGTCGAACATCAAAAGTGATTTAAAATATGAGTTCCTCTCGATGAGATCTTCGAATGGACACCTTACTCGCTCAAATCCAACATATGAAGCTAATATTTCAAAATTGTTAGAGGTAATGAGCTTAAGAAAGAAGGGTTTTGATATACTTAAAGTATTACACAGACATCAGATTTGAAATGTTCATCAATATTACCTCAAGATCAGGAAAACTCTAGAGATAATGCAAGCTATTTTCCCTCTACCCTATATGAACCCAAATAACTATGTTTTTATCTTTTGGGTTTGTATATGAACATATTATTGGACTATATTATTAATATATCCAACAATCTTTTTCTATATTCACCATACAACACAATCCAATAAATTAATTGGTGTAATGTTCAAAGAAATATGAATTATTTAGATAAATGTCAATTTATACTTTCAATTAGTTATTGTCATATTCTAAGAAAAATGACATGAAAGATAGTTCACATATTAACTGATGGACATGGGATATTGCAGAGAATCCTCTTCCTGTTCGCTGTCGTTAGCATTCGAAAGTGTATGATACATATACTCTTGTGCGAGCAATTACTTTATGGTTTAGTGTCTATTCCAACACTTTATGGTTTAATGTCTATTATAGTGTGTTAGCTGTTGAACTCGTAATCTCTTGCTCAGGTTGTTTCTGTTATCATATAAAGAATTTATTCTAAAAGTTTAAATGGTAAAATAAAGTTTAAATGGTAAAATAAAGTTTAATTAATGATTTTTTATTCTCTAACACATTTAATTAATTAATTAATTTGTGTTAATTATTCAGTGCTTGATGAATAGTGTTAATTTTGTTATAAAAATACTGAAGTTCCCTTTAATAATTTCTAAACATCAATAGTGCTATCGACCTTTGTTGGTAATAAGTTACAAGTCCGTATACCAAATTAGATAACTATATTTAATTGAGAAAGGATGTGTTTACAAATTTTTTTTATAAATTTTTGTAAATTACACTATGTACTTCCGGTAGAACATAGTGTTCTCTCGGAAGTACATAGTGTAGTTTGCAAACAAAAAATTTATAAATATAATACTCTCTTATTTAATTAAAGAATAATTCATCAAACGTTAACTATATACTCGGATATTTGTGCATGTACCTTGAAGTTTTAAACTGTTTAATGTATTAGAGTAGCATTAATTTGTTAGGATCCTGATTGTAACTATCACGGTTTGTTACCTTGTATATTAAAATAGATTAGCTTGATTTATGCTTTCTGTTCCTTAAGTTTAGCTGATTTCCTGATGTAACCAATTGTAAATCTTGGTCTATATAATAGACCCAATTTGATATATCATCAAGCTGCGAATGACAGCAACTTCTGTTATGGTATCAAGAGCTTGACGATCAACAAGCCTTCATTTTTTTTTTTTTTCATCATGACTTCCGCACCTAAAACCTTCAAGGTTTCTGATTCTAAGTCACCCTTTTACCTGCACCCATCCGACAATCCTGGTGCTGTTCTCACCACGGTCATCCTCCGTGGACAATCCAATTATGAAAATTGGGCTGCTCATACTTCTCTGCCTTCGGTTCCTTCTGAGCCGTCATCAGCATCCATCTCCATGGCAGATTTTACACCAGAAGTTCTACATCATCTCATGTCCTTGGCTGTCTCTTCTGCCCCTCCAGTTGATAAACTTACGGGTAAGATTTTACACCCATCTTGGATCATCGACAGTGGTGCATCCCAACACATGACGGGCACACTCTCCTATCTATCCAATGTGCATTCTATTTCTCCTTGTTCTGTGGGACTGCCGAATGGAGTTCATGATATTGCTACGCAATGTGGCAGCATTACTTTGGGCTCTTCTCTTCATCTCTCCAATGTTCTTTATGTCCCTTCGTTGGCTTGTAATTTGATTTCTGTATCTCAGCTTCTGCGCCAGTCTTGCTTGGCATTGTTTGTTAATTCTGTTTGTTTGATACAGGACCTAAAGCAGAAGAGGACGATTGGAACGGGTGTTGAACGAGAAGGGGTGTATATATTGTGTGCATCATCAGCTTCTGCTCATGTTGCCAGTACGTCAGATTCTGCAGCACTATGGCATCGTCGTCTAGGACATCCATCTTCCCGTTATTTATCTTTGTTACCTTTTATTTCCAATGCAAACAATTTGGCTCCTTGTGACGTTTGTTGTAAAGCCAAACAACCACGAAGTCCTTTTCCTATTAATAATAAACGTTGTTTACATCCTTTTGATTTACTTCACTGTGATATATGGGGGCCATATCATATGGCATCTACAACTGGTGCCCGCTATTTTTTAACTGTAGTCGATGATTTTAGTAGACATGTTTGGATTTTTTTGATGCGCAATAAAACTGAAACTTCCACATGTTTACTTCGGTTTCTCCACTTGGTTCGCACCCAATATGATGCATCTGTTAAGCGAATTCAGAGTGATAATGGGACTGAATTTTTGTCATCTGTAGTCCAAGAGGCTCTCTCATCCTACGGTATTCATCATCAATTATCATGCACTTACACCCCACAGCAAAATGGACGCGTTGAACGTCGTCATCGTCACATCCTCAACGTGGCTCGTGCTTTGCGTTTTGATGGTCACTTACCTATATCTCTTTGGGGAGAATGCATCTTGACCGCTGCTCACCTCATCAACAGGACACCGACTCCACTCCTTGGTGGTCAGTGTCCCTATGAAGTTTTGCATGGCACTCCACCAAAGTATGATCACTTACGGGTCTTTGGGAGTTTATGTTACACTACTGTTTTACCCAAACCACATGACAAGTTCGCTCCTCGCTCCCGTAAGTGTGTGTTTGTTGGCTACCCTTTCAACAAAAAAGGATGGAAGGTCATGGATATCTCCACTCATGAAATATTTGTTTCTCGTGATGTTTTATTTCATGAAACTATTTTTCCATTGGCTGCAACTTCATCTGCACCTTCTGTCCATGTACCGTCACCACAAGCTGTCTTCACCGATTATGATGTGGCACCTGTTACTGCTATTGATACTCCCACAGCGGAGCTTGATGACAGGGGGAGTTCGTCCTCCCCAGTTCCGGGTTCTATTACTTCATCCACGGATGTCCCTGGTTCACCGGTTCCGTTGACAGAACCCAACACTGCATCTGTGGCAGATATTCGTGAACAGCGTGCCAGACGTCCCCCATCTCATTTAAAGGATTATGTATGCAACACAATGACTACACCCTTTCCTCGTCTCTCCACTTCTCCAATCGACTCAGGTATTCAATATTCCATTGATCATTATGTTTCTAATGCATTATTTTCTTCGCACCATCAGATTTTTCTTGCCGCCGTGGATAGTAACCTGGAACCCAAATCATTTAAAGAGGCTATGCAATATCCTCATTGGCAGAAAGCCATGCAAGCCGAAATTGATGCATTGGAAGCCAATCATACTTGGCAAATTCAACCTCTCCCTTCTGGTAAGAAAGCTATTCCATGTAAGTGGGTGTACCGCATCAAGTACAATTCTGATGGAACCATTGAACGCTATAAAGCGCGTCTGGTTATTGCTGGGAACAATCAGATCGAAGGAGAAGATTACACTGAGACTTTTGCACCGGTGGCTAAAATGACAAGTGTGCGTACATTTTTATCTGTAGCTGTAGCTCGAAAATGGAGCATTTTTCAGCTGGATGTTCAAAATGCCTTTCTCCATGGCGATTTGGATGAAGAAGTCTTTATGCGTTTTCCTCCCGGTTTCTCCCAAACCAAGTCTGGTCACGCCTGTAAGCTTCAACGTTCACTTTATGGTCTCAAGCAATCCCCACGAAATTGGTTTGCTAAGCTTCGTAGTTCTCTCCTCAGTTTCGGCTTTGTTCAGTCTCGTGCTGATTATACGTTGTTCACTTACTCGACTGGTTCCCATTATGTTGCTATACTTGTCTATGTAGATGATATTTTGTTGGCAGGTAGTGATCCTTCTCTCTGTGACCGTGTCAAAGCTCATTTACAAACCTGGTTTAAAATCAAAGATCTTGGTCCCCTCAAGTATTTTCTTGGCATTGAATTTGCTCGAAGCAAGACCGGTTTGTTTCTTACTCAACGCAAATTTGCTTTGGATATTCTTAAGGAATGTGGACTTCAAAGTTGTAAACCGGTTGCTTATCCTATGGATCCCAATCACAAGCTTGCTCTTGCTGAAGGACCTCCGTTTGATGATCCTAAACGTTATAGACGTATTGTTGGCCGTCTTGTATATCTCACGATTACACGACCAGAACTTAGTTATGCAGTTCACACACTTTCTCAGTTTTTGCAGCATCCTATGCAGATACATTACGATGCGGCTATTCGTGTTCTTCGGTACATTAAGCCCAATCCTGGCCAAGGACTCCTTCTTCGATCTGACAGTGATCTTCTTCTTCGTGCCTATTGTGATTCGGATTGGGCTAGTTGTCCCTTGACTCGAAAATCAGTCACTGGTTATTTTGTTACTCTTGGACATTCTCCTATTTCTTGGAAAACCAAGAAGCAAAACACAATATCCCGCTCCTCTGCTGAAGCTGAATACCGTGCCATGGCAGCTGCGACTTCTGAGCTTATTTGGTTAAAGTCTTTTCTCAGCTCTCTTGATATTCCTCATGCAGCCCCTATGCAACTGTTTTGTGACAGTCAGTCTGCTATTCATATTGCTTCTAATCCAGTGTTCCATGAGCGTACCAAGCATATCGAGTTAGATTGCCATTTTGTTCGGGACTATCTTCTCAGCAAGACTATTTCTACTCAACATATCCCCACTAGTTCTCAACCCGCAGATATTATGACCAAAGCACTTGGATCCAAACAATTCGATTTTTTGACTTCCAAGTTGGGCATCTCCTCCCTCCATGCTCCACCTTGAGGGGGAGTATTAGAGTAGCATTAATTTGTTAGGATCCTGATTGTAACTATCACGGTTTGTTACCTTGTATATTAAAATAGATTAGCTTGATTTATGCTTTCTGTTCCTTAAGTTTAGCTGATTTCCTGATGTAACCAATTGTAAATCTTGGTCTATATAATAGACCCAATTTGATATATCATCAAGCTGCGAATGACAGCAACTTCTGTTATAATGGGTTGCAATTTTTATCGGTTAACTGGGGAAGAGTGACTATTTTGCAACACTTGACAAAAAAATTTACCAAACTGCCACGTCAATAGTAAATTTTGCCAAAATGCCACGCTGCACCCTTAGCCGTTGTTGAAGAAGTCTGAAAATATAACTAATTCGCATTATCTTATCTTAACTCTTAATTATTTTCAGACTTCTTCAACGATGGCTAAGGGTACAGCGTGGCATTTTGACAAAATTTACTGTTGACGTGACAGTCTGATAAATTTTTTTGCCAAGTGTAGCAAAATGATCACTCTTTCGTTAACTGGCATGAAAGGGTTACATAAATGCCTTGTGGTTGAAGTTAACCACAGGTACGTGAAGATGTTATGTATCCCTCTATTCAGATTTTATTCGTCTCACTATTATCTTTTTGAGATCTCAGATCTTGTAAGGACGTGCCAGCAACAAAGATCCGTGGAATAGGTGCCAAATCATTGCTTTTGAAACATAATTCTTCTTCGTCTATTTTTTTTTATAAAATAAAATAAATTAAAATAAACAAAAGATCTGAACTTTGATTGAAGTTGATATTTTGACACAGAACATAAGCTAAAAGAAAATAATATAACAACCAAACAGGTTTTATACTGATCGATAATGGATAACTAGTGGTTTCAAGTTTAAGTTTTAAATATGCGAATATATTAAAATTTCTATAGATTTTTTTTATTATTCTTATAATCATGCTGGACTTAAACCAAATAATTTTATTATCTTTATAATCATGCTAGACTCGAATCAAATTAATTAAGTTATTAAAAAGAGAAATAAAAAATTATGATATATAGTTATTGCAACAAATTATTTCTTGTTCCTTATGTTTGGCCACGGTATGTGGAATAATTCATCTCCACCGTCCAAGAATGATGGGTCTTCCACGTGTACGTGCTGCCATTTATACATCATAAACGACAAGAGAACGAAAACGACGAGCCTGCGGGACGCATGAAAACAGTACATGATAATGCCGTTTTCAGCAACGCTTACGTCGCTTTGCTTCCACAACAGACAAGAGGTATTCAGAGATGATACCAATCACTACGTGAAACGTGGATGGAATAGTACGTGAAGATGGATCGGAAAATCTTTGGTGAAAGGTGGGGCCGTAGAGATCATGTCGATGGTGAAGAAAGGAGACACGTAGTTGTAATCACTTGTGGGATCTCATATATCAGGTTTTAGATATACTTCAGTTAAAATGCTGATTTAAATCTTAGATTTTATGATTTTATGATTTTTTTCAATCAAAGTGATTGTACCAAAATTTTAAATGCTTTTACAATTTTACGATTTTTCTTACGGATTTTACGTTTTACGATTTTTTATCTTCTTTCTAATTTTAAGTAAAATCTCGATTTTAACTACCATGGTCTGTACTTAATAATTTTATTTTCTTTAGAATTCTTTTATCATTTTTTTGTTGTTCTTAAATTAAAATTAAATTTTTTTTTTGGAAATAATTAAAATTAAATTTAATGTCTCACAATTATTATAATTTTATTATCTTTAATTTAATTTTAACTTGCAAATAATAAAAATGATTATAAAGAATGATACTCATAAGTAAATAGAATAATGATTTTTCAGCAAAAAGAATAATACAAATGATCTCACATTAAGAGAAAATGATAAATATTTTTTTTGAAAAAAAATACTAAATTAATTTTAATTTATTATTGAAATTATTCAATTAATTGTGCATGAGAGGTAAGCACAATTATTTGTGTATGGAGAGTGCGCATCTACGATGCTGTAAAAGTAAAACTATATTGAGATGTCCTGCAATTATTTGTTAATTTTGTTTTTTATAAAAATAGATTGATAATATGGTTGTTTAATTTTTAAGTGACAAGTACAATTTATCCCATTATGGTATGTGACCAAACTATTTATTTAGCATATACGTATCAATTTTTTCTATAAAGTGTGATAATAAGTCGTAATGGAGGGTTATTATATAAATAACTATATTTGCGGTTAGGTCTCTTATCACTATTTCAATGTATAATATATATATATATATATATATATATATATATATATATATATATATATATATATATATATATATATATGAGGATGTCCTATTAGATTTAACACACTTTTTTTAGACTTTCTCATCTTGAGCTTCCTACAATCTTCCATTTGATAACTGTCTATCTGAATCTAATGGTGGATTATTTAAGTGTGATAGAATCTTATATTGATTAGTAATGGGATACGCTACTCTAATTATAATTAGCAAAAGTGGGATCCTCGTTGTCTATCTAAAATTTATTATCTCTCACATAAATATTAAATAACATTATGCATAATAATTATTTTTTGTAATTACGATTATAAATGATGAAGCTATTATTATTTTTGAAATAGTATTAGATTTGTTTAATTATTAATAATTAACCTATGTTTTGAAATTCTTACAAATTTAAAATATTGAATTTTTTATCACCATTATGATTTCATAATTTTTTTTTTGTTTTCAGTTAAAGGATTCTCATATTTATATTATTTAATGACAATTCAGAATCATTTAATAACCATCATATTATTTTATGAATTTTATTAAAATAAATAATTATTTTAAATAATATATACAAAATAACATTTGATGATTTGATAATCTTTTAAATCACCGTAAAATCATCGTCTAGCAAATATTTGAATTCTTTTGCTGAAAATAACATATATCAATTATCAAATTATATTTGATGGTAATAAATTTAAAATGTAAAATTTGTAAAAATTTCAAAAATAATTCCTCAGATTATTATTTATGTTAATTATTTTAGACTAAAAAAATTTAATATTAATTTTTAAAATATAATAATTGCATTATTTATGTTTTTAATTATTATATAATAATTATTATTTATAATTCTAATTAATATTTACATGGTGAAAGAATAAAGATATGAATCGAGGTGTGCGCAATTCGCCACATGGAAATTGCGCACTCCTCTCATGTACAATTAATTGCGAGTTAATCGGCCTCCTCTACAATGGCATCAATGCTGCAACCCTGTTGTTACGGTAGATCAAGCCCCCTGCAACTCTCCAAATTGTTTTGGAGCCCCGAGTTTGCTTCCACTTAGCCCTTTAACAAGATGAAGGTTGAAGAGGATGCCACAATTGAAGTGGTCAATGTTGTTCGCACAAACCCTAATATTGGTGGGATCGACAATGATAGAAAAATGAGTTTTGGTCATCGTGATCAGAAAATTGGTGGGGTGGCTTCAAAACTCGTTCTTGACATGTTTGATTTTATAGAAAGTCTTGGGATGCCAAAAGGATGACCTTGACGCTCTAAGAAAGATTATATGAAGTAATATGACTATTGAAAATTTCTTTAACTTGATTGAGATGAAAGATGGGCTCTCATCCCCTTCTCAGATGCAGGGTCTCTGTAATGCAAAAGGATAAATATTATGTGGTTAAAAATGCCAAAGGCTATTTTGGTAAGGGTTCTTATTTCTTCTTTTTTCAAAATGTGGATAGTTTTGGGAGGCAATAACAAGAGTAGTGAGAATTGGAATTGTTATTCCAGAATTACCAAAACACAGTAGGAGTGTTTTAAATGTGCTTTGTGTTTTGTGCTTGTTGGTGTTGTTTGGTGAAATTGAGAAACAATATGTGTTGCTTAACTGGCTTATGAGGTATATATGTGTGGCTCATGAGAGCTTTTACACAATACACACATTTCTTTTTTCTCTCGGCCTTCCATACTCTCTCAAAAGCTCTGCTAGGTTTTTCCTCAAGAAAACCCCTTGTATGTTTGCAAATCATGTTCTTAGGTGATTCCATCTAGGTTCCTTGCGTGTGTCACCAATTTTGTTTTGTAGGCACTATTTCCTTCTTATTGTGGTGGTTCTTACTTGATTAAGGGAGGTGGAGCTGAGCATCTTCCTTAGATAGTTACAGCTTGGATTTTCAGCAATCTTTGTTAGATAGTATTGTTTTTTTAAAATAAATATAATATTTTCCTGCTAGTTAGGTAACTAGGGCTTTGGTTAGTGCATGTAATTTGGGGCTTTTATGTTATTGGTTTAACAATCACTTATTTGCGTAAGTGCTACAATTTGTAACATGTTTTTCCTTACAGTGCAATTAGTCGGGGGAGTTTAACACTTTTATCCCTTAAATGTAAGAAACTAGCAAACAATTATGTTTGGAACCAAGTATATCTCTTGGCATACTTTCTTTTTCTCTACTTATGCATGTGTTTATGGATCCTTGCATTATTAAAATATTAAAGAAATATATTCGAACATTTCTTAGTTAATATTATTTTAAAAAAGAGAACCTGACAAGTCCATCCTGTTTAATGCAAACTTTATGTAGGTGAATTGAAATGGGTTGGTGGGTTAGGATATTCAACCTGTCCCATCCTGTGTGGTTGGTTAAAAGGGTCAACTCGTTCGATCAGACTGATTTTATTGGCTATAGTTCAAATTCCAATGATGAGGAGTATAAGGCTATTCTTTCACACAAGTCCTTTCATACATGCTCACATTTTTAACAATAAGTTCAAATTTGATTATCACTCAAGTCATCTATTTCGAATATGATTAAATCATAGTTTAGATGGGATGATGTCTCTTTATAAGTGAGCATGAAAGTGAATAAGTTTTCAAGTCGAGCACACTAACTCAGCCTATTGCCAAATCTGCCCAAACAAATAAAAAAATGCAAAAAAAACACACAAAAATAGAGATGGAGAGAAAAGAAAGACCACATGACACTTTTTCATGTGAAAAATCTTCCCTAATAAAGAGGAGTAAAAACCATGAGATCTAGTATAGCAAAATCTTCCATTATATGAATGGTAGGATTACAAGAGTATTTCCCTATATTTTAGGATTACACTATTTCTTCACCCTTAAAATGATGAATACACATTTTCTTCTACAAAGGTATTTTAAAACATTGGCTAGCCTTTCACTAAGAAGTTTTATCCTATTATATATATGGGAGAAATTCTTTATCTCTTCTTCTAGAATCTTCAGCATTAGATAAGATCATTGCATTGATTGGAGTGATTGGTCAAACTTTGAGCCCTGAGCCATTAATGCAACATGCTCACCCATCAAAACTTTAAATGAGGAACACACCCCAACAAATCTCCCATTTTTTATTCTAATGCAACGAATTAGTCAGGCCGTAGCCCTTACAACAATATTCAAACTTCCTTGCTAATACCAATTTTGTCATCATATCCAACCAATTAAGGTTTATATACATCTTGTTCACATGAAGTTACTTCTCTTTTATCACATCCCAGATCTAATGATAATAGACATCTATATGCTTTATGTGGGACTGATAGGTAGAACTTTTCGCTAACTGTATTACACTTTGTTATCACACTTCAGATTGTACATGTCTTGTTTATTGCCAAGTTCAAGAATAAGATTCTTTATCCAGATCATCTATTTGCTTGCTTTAATCGCAAACATGTACTCAACCTTGGTCATTAAAAATGCAATATATTTCTAGACCATAGTTTGTCATAAGATGACTCCCTCGACAAAGGTCATCAAATAGCCTATTTTTGACTCCATATAATCAATATCTCCCCTTAGATCAGTATCTGTATAGTCTTCCAACTTGGCTTTGCCTTCTCCAAAATGGAGGCATAACTTAGTCATTCCTCAAAGATACTTGAAGATTCATTTTCGCAGCTTCTGAATGCTCCTTATCGAAACTTAAGAGATATAAACTTACTAATCCAACAATATAATAACTCGAATAATTAGTTTAGGTAATTGAGAATAAATATGTAATTAGATGAAAAATAAAATTTTGGACTAAGTCAATTTTCAGGGCAGAAGTGTACATATTAAAAGTTTTGGGGTAAAAGATCAATTATGCAAAACTTGGTAAGATCCTAAAATAAATTAAGTGTAATATATCTTACCCAAACCCAAATAGCCCAAGGATCATGGAGTTAAGTGGATTAAGGTAGTGTTAGTGATTAAAAATGGGATCAAGGAAAAAAAAGGGATATTTCATTCACTTGGATATTTTGAAAATCAAAATGTGCATTCTCTCTCCTCCTTTCTCTTTCTCTTCTTCATCCCATTGTACTTCCCAAAATTTTCTACCAAAGTTTCATCTCTTCCTTACTTCACTCTTGCGACCTAGTGAGAAAGAGAGAGTGAAACTATAAAACTCTCTCTTTCCTTATTCCTTTGAGTGATTTAGAAGGGGAGCAAGTAACACCTATCTATATCTTCATCTTCCTCACCAATCATTATGGAAAAACTTGTTCTTTTTCTTATGTGATGTGTGCCTAACGATTAGTCATAAAAGGAAGAGTTTGCCACCATTAAAGCTTAGAAACCTTACTCTCTCCTTGTCTTGGAACTATAAAGGTAAGGATTCATGGCCTTTTTTTGGGTTCTCTTAAGAACTTTATGACATAGGGTTTGTAAAATTGGGGGAGGGGATTGCTTGGTGTATTGAATGATGAAATTGATGTTGGGTTTATGCATATTTAATATAGGTGTGTTGAATCTAATGGTGATTTGTTGAAAGAACCATCATTGAACCCAACCTTGAGTTAGGGTTTCATTGTTGTATTTTCAAGGAATTTTGGGTAAATTCCCTAATGATATGTCCATGGAAATACAATGATAACTTGGTGGTGATTTATGTGTTAAGTGTAATTATTGATTAAGCTAACACCTTTGAATAGGTTGTGAAAGTGTGTTTGAGCTTGTTGGCCTTGGAACTTAGAGGAGAAAGGCTTGGAAAGTAATTGTTAAATATAAATTCTTGGATCTTGGGATTAGTCCTACTTGGTGTTCCACCACAATTCTTGGGAGTGTTGGTTAATTGCTTGATTGAGTAGTTGTTTGTTAGAACTATGATATATTTATATTCCTGTAGAGTTGGTGTGAAATTAATTATTTAATATGAAGTTCTTTGATGTTTTAGCCATTGTATTGTGAATTGATTAAGTAGGTTTATTGATCAATAGAATGTGTGTGGATTTGGTTTTTGGCTTAATTTTATGTGTCCTTCTAAGGGGTGCCAATAGTTTCGACTTTGTCTATATTGAAGCTCTTTAAAATCTTCTCAGTGTATTTCTCTTTAGTTAGCCATGATAGATTCTTTGAACGATATCTAATAATCTCGATTCCATGAATTTGCTTTGTAGGGCTGAAGTCCTTTATCGCAAAGGACATGCTCAAAATTTCTTTAGGAATATCCCTTTCCAACGGTCTTGATGGTGATAGATTTATCAAGTCAATAGCATCATGACAGCTTCCCCTCATAATGACATAGGCAACCCGACATGAGAGAGTATGCTTATAACCTTTTCCTCAATAATCCAGTTCATTCTCTCATCAACTTCATTCAACGAGGGTATCTTGGGCTTTGACTTCTTTAACTTTATTCTTGCTAACCTGAAATAAGCGTCAAATGAACTACAATATTCTCCCTTGTTATCAGCTTGAACTACTTTCAATTCCTTTCGAGTTTCTTTATCAACTAGGGCATGAAATTTCTTGAAAGCTTGTAGTACTTGATCTTTAATATTCATCAAATACCCCCATATTTTGCGAGAATAGTCATCACTAAAAGTAACAACGTAATAAGCCCCATCAAGCATTCTTTCTAATATGGAATATACATTGTATGAAAAAGTTCTAGAATATGCCTGTGTCTTTAGGGTTTGTCCGACCTTACAAAGGAAACTCGACATTGCTTTCCAACAAAATAGTGAGTACAACTTTCTAGCATTTGATCTTTTTGACCTAGAAAACATTCCTTTCTTGTTTAATATTTGAAGAATTTTTCACTCATGTGGCCAAGTCGCTTATGCCACAACTCTATACTACATCTGTCTCAGACTGCATTGGCTTCTCCACCATTGAGTCTGTCTTTCATCATGTACAAGAACTCTTTTTTTTGTTTGCCTTAGGCAACTAACATGCTACCTTTGGCCAATTTTAGCTTGCTAAAACCAAAATAGCTTACTAATCCGGCACCATCAAGCTTTCCAATCGAGATAAGATTGGGGTTCATGTCTGGCATATGTGTAAGAACCCGCACCGTTAATTAAGGTATTTAATTAATTAATTATGCGAAATTAGGAAATGATTCCATAATTGACTATAATAATTATTATGAGGCTTTAATAATTATAGTAAGTGAGTAATAATGATAAAAGTCGCTTTTCGGAAGAAAAGTGCAGATACCGGTTCTGCTAGTCGGTATAAATGCGTACCGAAAAAGTATCCCGGAAAATTATACTAAGTGCATGTTAATTACTAGAATAATATGTAGGACTTACAAAACGAGTTTCAAGTCCAGATAATGGGAACTGGTGCTAGAAACCGGTACTGGCTTGGAAAAGCGCGTACCGGAAAAGTGCTCAGAAAATTATAAGAAAAATATGATAAATCTTAGAAAATTATGTAGTTTCAGAATCTAAAGTTTGGGATTAAAATGCTAAGCGTAGCAATTAAAGTTAACACTGTGTGTTTAAGTGGCTTGGGCTATAAATACCCATTTCTAAGGGCACAATGCCCTAGAAAACATATTGTGAACGTGAGAGTTGAGGGTGGCTGATCAGCTTGGCTGACTTGTGGGGTTTCTCCTCCATTTTGGGTCCAAGACACTTCCTTTCTTGATTTTTCGTCACACTTTCACTTGGGATACACTTGGTGAGGGTGAGAGCTAGCCTTGGGACTCTATTGCTGGTCTTTTCTGAGTTGAGAGAGCTGCTGTGTGTGAGGTTTTGAGGCTGACTTGGGTTGGTTGTGTGTGGAAGCCTTTGTTTTGGCATTATGAGGTCCAAGAAGCTTCCTTTGTGTTGAAAGGTCCAAGCTTGTTGATCCATTTTCGTGCACCTTGTTGAGTCAATCTTGAGGGGCTGATTGTGAGCTCCAAAGAGCAGCCTCTTCTTCTGTTTTGGCCTTTGGTATGTATACCAACCTTTAATCATGAGTTTAATGCTTAAAAATGAAAGCTTGATGCATGTTAAGGTTAAAAGATGATAACTTGTTGTTGGGTGAAGCTTAACACATCTAGAAATGCATGATTAGGTGTTTAAAATCGGTAAAAAGGGAACCTTTTAGGGATATCTTCACAAAAATGCAGAAACTGCATTTTGTCGTGGGATTTCGCAGAACAACAGCTGTGCTGTGTGTACAGTAGGCTATTACGGGTTTGTGGACCCTAGTTTGATGAAGTTGAACTTCTGTATTTAATGGATTAAGCCAGAATCATGGGATTAAGGGCTTGTGGCTTTGTTAGAAGCTTTAAGACTTGAAAACGTAATGAAAAGGCGTTGTCTTAATATTGTATGCTTGTGGTGCATGTTGTTGATGTATTGTTGGCCCATAACAGATTGTGAATCTGCTGTGTTTGGACTTTGAGCTGTGGACTCTTGGCTTTTGGAGTTAGCTTGCAAGGTAAGCTTTCGTGTCCTCGGTTTAGCCATGTTGTGGTTCCACCATGTCCCATGGGGGTATGGTTTATGCATGCTGTGTACATGCTTTTGGATATTTGATATGTTGATTGAACTTTACATGTAATGGCTTTTAATATGCATGTGTTGTTTCATCTTGACGGGAAGCCTGAGTATGTAGCGCCATACAAGATGGTGTACCGGGGTGAATGCAAGTGGTACTTGCACGGTGTATAGGTGATAGACGTATACCTGCACTGTCTCTGGCCAGTAGATTAGTATTGACACACATGACATGATTATCTGCTGCATTGCATTGTTTTAGAAATGATAAATGATAAACTGTTTTTAACTTATATTGCACATGTAAGTGAGCTTGGGGTGGAAGATCCTTGAGGACTCACTGACTTACTGAGATTTCTAGATTAGAGATCTTACCCCACGTTTGGGGAATGCTTATTTCAGGATCAGGTAGTATGGGTACTGATGCCTCAGGCGGCAAGAGGCCGGAGCTTAGCTGATTATGTTGTTTCTGCTTATATGTTAGCATGACTGGATTTGGATGCTGTTTATGTTTCCGCTATTTATGATATGTTGTTGTTGAGACTGATGTTGGGCATGTTGCCTTATTTGAGTGAGCATGGGGATTGTCCATGACACTTTCTGTTAGTACTTGTATTTGGAGTTGTATAAACTGTTAGATGGTCCGGTCTACGTTGTTGTAGTTCCGTGACTAGAGCCACACTTATATTATCTATGTTATGAGGTATTTCAGTTAGCTGTTTTATTGCAATTACATACAGGCGATGTTTTATTAATTGATTATTAAGCAAGATTGGTAATGTTAATGGCATCATAATTGAAAAGAAAAAGTAATTCCGCATTTTAATTAAGCGCAGCTTAATACGATATTATGATAACATTACCGGATATATACGGGGTGTTACATTTATGGTATCAGAGCAATGGTTCGAGGGAAAAGCATGTATGTATTGCAATTGCTAGGTTGTTTGGTTGTGTCTGTCTTGTGTTTACTCCATCGAATTTTATTATGATGATGTATATGTGATCACATTGCGTGGGCCTGATCAACTCATAATTTGTGTAACTTGTGCAGAGTCATGGTAAGGTCCGGGAGAACACGAGAGACTTCTGAGGATCAATCTGATCCTATCCTGACTGCATTGGCTGAGATGCAGGCGGCTAGGTTAGCCGATCAGGAGGCCACTAGAGTGGCCAACGCGGCAATGATGGAAGCTGTTCGCGAGGCGAACCGGATAGCCGCAGCTGAGGTTCGTGAAGCGAACCGGAGGACCACTGAGGAAGTCCTCGAGGCGAACAGGATGGCGAACATGACGATGATGAGAGTCATGTTGGAGGAGTTGAGAGCTGGTCCTGCTATTGGCCAGGCTCCACCACCACCGCCACCACCGCCACCGCCTCCACCTAGTGTTCAGGAGGAGAGCCATAGTCATATCGGCAGTGCTACTCATGCCGCTGAGACGGGGGAGCCCCTTGTGGGGATTGCTGAGGATCGTGATGTGATCGATCACCGGCTGAATGCTTTCAGGAAGCATAAGCCACCTGTGTTTGAGGGGTCTTTGGATCATATTGCTGCTGCGAGGGTGCTAGAGTCGCTGGAAAAGATTTTTCGGGTCATGCAGTGTACAAACCCACAGAAGCTGATGTTCTCGACTTACATGCTGGAGGGCGATGTCCATGAGTGGTGGACGCACACCTCTCGTGCTTTTGAGAGGCAGGGTCGTGTCATGACGTGGCCATTCTTTGAGGAGTGCTTTCTGGGCCGATACTTTCCCTATGATGCGCAGGAGAGGAAGCAGGGAGAGTTTGATCGTTTGGTACAGGGCTCGATGTCTGTTGATGAGTACCTGGCTAAGTTTAATGAGCTAGTGAAGTTTGCACACTTTCGGATGGTTCCTCCTACTCCGTTATTTATGGCAGCTAAGTTCCGCAGGGGACTTAGTGAGGTGATTGCTGAGCATCTTGCTGGTGCTGCTTCGAGGGACTTTGGTACACTGGTTCAGCAGTGTAACGACATCGAGGATGTTTGTGTGGCAAGCAAGGCCAAGAGGGCCAAGGTTGAGGAGAGCAAGGGAACAGGTGGTTCCACTCCTGCTCTTACTTCTTGGAAGGACAAGAGGTTTGCTGATAAGGGCAAGGGAAAGCAGCTAGCGACTAGGCAGGCGCCTGGTCAGTTCAAGAGAGCTGTTTCACATCAGGGGAGTTCTGCTAGGCCTCCTACCACTCCGAGATGTTCGGGATGTGGGAAGGAGCATGTGGGACACTGTGCTACGGGGTAGTTGTTGTGTTTCAAGTGTGGCAAGGAGGGCCACTTCTCTAGAGATTGTCCGTCGTCGACAGCGAGAGCTGCAGTTGTTCAGGCAGTTCCTTTGCATAAGGTTCCGATGGCATCTTCTTCGGCACCTGCAGTGCCACCTTCTGTTGGGAGAGTGTATACACTAAATAGGCAGCAGTCGAACCGCGCTCCGAACCTTGTCAGAGGTACTGTGTCTATTGGTGATTCTTTTGTCGATGCTATCTTTGATTCCGGGGCTACTCATTCGTTTGTTGCTACCCCGATTGCTTTGGGACTTGAGTTGCCCAGTGTTGTGCTTTCTCCACCGTTGCGGGTGACTACCGCCACCGGAGAGATTTGTGATTCTACCACTGTACATCGCGATGTAGCGTTTCAGTGGGATGGCCGTGAGTTCTCGGTAGATCTGATAGGATTGCCGATGGCCAACCTTGAGATTATTCTGGGCATGGATTGGTTGTCTAGAAACTGTGCATTGATTGATTGCTGTGCAAAGCGAGTGGTGATGTCTCCGTGGGATTCCACAGCTAGTTCCTCGCCATACATTTCACTTCTGCAGGCCAGGAGAGCGTTGCGAGCAGGGGCATTGGGTAATGTCATGTTGGGTGGTTTGGTGAGTGGGACACAGGAGGATATCACTGGCATTCCTGTGGTGGGGGAGTTCCTTGAGGTGTTTCCTGAGTTTCCGCCACAGCGGGAGATAGAGTTCTCCATTGTCTAGTTGCCCGGTGTGGGGCCGATTTCTTTAGCTCCTTATCGGATGTCGCCACGGAGTTGGCTGAGCTTAAGAAGCATATTGAGGATCTTTCGGCGAAAGATTTCATTAGACCGAGTGTGTCTCCTTGGGGAGCACCGGTTATCTTTGTGAAGAAGAAGGACAGGACAATGCGATTGTGCACCGACTACAAGCAGTTGAACAAGGTGACAATCAAGAACAAGTATCCTCTTCCTCGGATTGATGATATGTTGGATCAGCTCAGGGGTGCTTGTGTGTATTCCAAGATTGATCTCCGGTCCGGATACCATCAGATTCGGGTGAAGCCGGAGGATGTTCCGAAGACTGCGTTTCGTTCGAGATACGATCATTTTGAGTATTTGGTGATTCCGTTTGGACTCACAAATGCGCCGGCGGTGTTCATGGATTACATGAACAGGATTTTCCAGCCGTATCTGGATCAGTTTGTGATTGTCTTCATTGATGATATTTTGATCTACTCCAAGACTGAGGAGGAGCATGCAGAGCATCTGAGGATAGTTCTGCAAGTGCTGAAGGAGAAAAAGCTTTATGCTAAACCTTCTAAGTTTGAGTTTTGGCTCAAATCAGTCAAGTTTCTGGGGCATGTGATTTCAGCAGATGGAGTTGCAGTGGATCCCAACAAGATTGAGGCCGTGTTGGATTGGGAGAGGCCCAAGACAGCTACGGAGGTGAGGTTCATCAAGGGTTTTTCCACGATGGTTCTCCCTTTGATTCGCCTTACCCGAAAGGAGACTCCATTTGTGTGGACTCACGAGTGTGAGGCGTGCTTTCAGGAGTTGAAGGAGAGATTGACTTCTTCACCTGTGTTGATCCTTCCTGATCCTGAGGAGCAGTTTGAGCTTTACTGTGATGCTTCTGGAAAGGGGCTGGGCTGTGTGCTGATGCAGTCTGGTAGAGCTGTTGCTTTTGCTTCGAGGCAGTTGAAGCCTCATGAGGAGAACTACCTGACTCATGATTTGGAGTTGGCCGCGATTGTGTTTGCTTTCAAGATTTGGAGGCACTATCTTTTTGGTTTGAGGTTTGTGGTATTCAGTGATCACAAGAGTTTGAAGTACCTGTTCGACCAGAAGGAGTTGAACATGAGGCAGAGGAGATGGATGGAGTTCATAAAGGACTACGACTTTGAGCTAAGGTATCATCCTGGCAAGGCCAATGTGGTAGCCGATGCTTTGAGTCGGAAATCCAGTAGTTCATCCAGTTTGCTACTTGGTAACTTCGATGTGGTTGAGAAGTTTCGCCACTTGGCAGTGACCGCTCCGTGTGCGAGAGTACTTCTCGTGTTGGAAGCATATGATGTTGTGAACGAGCTGCTAGAAAAGATTAAAGATGCACAAGTTCAGAGAGAGTGTCTGGATTATGTGAAGAACCAAGACGGTGTGTCTTGGAATGATGATAGATTGCTTTTGTTCCAGCGGAGGATTGTGGTTCCTCGAGGTCCGTTGACAGAAGAGGTTATGGCAGAAGGCCATAAGGGTCAGTTTTCTATCCACCCTGGTGCTACTAAGATGTATCAAGACTTGAAGAAGAACTTCTGGTGGCCGGGCATGAGAAAGATGTTGCCATCTTTGTGTCCAAGTGTTTGGTTTGCCAGAAAGTGAAGATTGAACACCAGAAGCCGTCTGGTAAACTGCAGCCTCTTGAGATTCCAGAGTGGAAATGGGAGAGCATTTCCATGGACTTCGTTGTGGGTTTGCCGAAGACTCAGGTTGGCTGTGACTCGATATGGGTCATTGTGGACAAATTGACAAAGTCCGCCCATTTTCTTCCAGTGAAGGTGAGTTTCACTACAGAGCAGTTGGCCAGACTGTATGTTCGCGAGATTGTGAGGCTTCACGGGGTGCCCGTGAGTATCATCAGTGATAGGGACCCGAAGTTCACATCTCGGTTCTGGGAGGCGCTGCAGGGAGCTTTTGGTACACAATTGAGATTGAGTACAACCTATCACCCTCAGACTGATGGACAGATTGAGCGGACTATCCAGACCTTGGAGGACATGTTGCGGGCTTGCACGTTGGAGCAGGGCTCGGCATGGGATAGGTACCTGCCATTGGTAGAGTTTTTATAACAACAGTTTGCATGCTAGCCTGGGCATGGCACCCTACGAGGCGCTCTACGGTAGGAGGTGTCGTACACCTACCTGCTGGTCGGAGGTTGGGGATCGTGAGTTGTTTGGCTTGGACTTTGTCCAAGATACCACCCTGCAGATCCAGATGATCAGGGAAAAGCTGAAGCAGGCGCAGAATCGTCAGAAGAGCTACTACGATGTCAAGCATCGACCACTGGAGTTCAGTGAGGGTGAGCACGTGTTTGTGAGACTTTCACCTGTCACCGGTGTTGGACGGGCACTAGGAGTGAGGAAGCTGAGCCCGCGCTTTATTGGGCCATACCAGATTCTTGGTAGAGTAGGACTTGTTGCCTACCGGCTTGCCTTGCCTCCGAACCTGGCCAACATCCACGACGTGTTTCACGTGTCTCAGCTTCGGAGGTACATAGCAGATCCTTTGCACGTGGTGCAACCGAATGATGTGGAAGTTCGGGAGAACTTAAAGACTCCCGTCGGACCACTAAAGATTCTCGATCGTGGCGAGAAGCAGCTGAGGAGCAAGATCATTCCGATGGTCAAGGTGCAGTGAACCGGAAGGACTCCTGAGGAGTGTACGTGGGAGCGTGAGGACGAGCTTCTCCGGCAGTACCCCGAGTTTCGACCAGGTATGTTTCTGATTTTGAGGTCAAAATCCTAAAAAGGTGGGGTGAATGTAAGAACCTGCACCGTTAATTAAGGTATTTAATTAATTAATTATGCGAAATTAGGAAATGATTCCATAATTGACTCTAATAATTATTATGAGGCTTTAATAATTATAGTAAGTGAGTAATAATGATAAAAGTCGCTTTTCGGAAGAAAAGTGCAGATACCGGTTCTGCTAGTCGGTATAAATGCGTACCGAAAAAGTATCCCGGAAAATTATACTAAGTGCATGTTAATTACTAGAATAATATGTAGGACTTACAAAACGAGTTTCAAGTCCAGATAATGAGAACTGGTGCTAGAAATCGGTACTGGCTTGGAAAAGCGCGTACCGGAAAAGTGCTCAGAAAATTATAAGAAAAATATGATAAATCTTAGAAAATTATGTAGTTTCAGAATCTAAAGTTTGGGATTAAAATGCTAAGTGTAGCAATTAAAGTTAACACTGTGTGTTTAAGTGGCTTGGGCTATAAATACCCATTTCTAAGGGCACAATGCCCTAGAAACATATTGTGAACGTGAGAGTTGAGGGTGGCTGATCAGCTTGGCTGACTTGTGGGGTTTCTCCTCCATTTTGGGTCCAAGACACTTCCTTTCTTGATTTTTCGTCACACTTTCACTTGGGATACACTTGGTGAGGGTGAGAGCTAGCCTTGGGACTCTATTGCTGGTCTTTTCTGAGTTGAGAGAGCTGCTGTGTGTGAGGTTTTGAGGCTGACTTGGGTTGGTTGTGTGTGGAAGCCTTTGTTTTGGCATTATGAGGTCCAAGAAGCTTCCTTTGTGTTGAAAGGTCCAAGCTTGTTGATCCATTTTCGTGCACCTTGTTAAGTCAATCTTGAGGGGCTGATTGTGAGCTCCAAAGAGCAGCCTCTTCTTCTGTTTTGGCCTTTGGTATGTGTACCAACCTTTAATCATGAGTTTAATGCTTAAAAATGAAAGCTTGATGCATGTTAAGGTTAAAAGATGATAACTTGTTGTTGGGTGAGGCTTAACACATCTAGAAATGCATGATTAGGTGTTTAAAATTGGTAAAAAGGGAACCTTTTAGGGATATCTTCACAAAAATGCAGAAACTGCATTCTGTCGTGGGATTTCGCAGAACAACAGCTGTGCTGTGTGTACAGTAGGCTATTACGGGTTTGTGGACCCTAGTTTGATGAAGTTGAACTTCTGTATTTAATGGATTAAGCCAGAATCATGGGATTAAGGGCTTGTGGCTTTGTTAGAAGCTTTAAGACTTGAAAACGTAATGAAAAGGCGTTGTCTTAATATTGTATGCTTGTGGTGCATGTTGTTGATGTATTGTTGGCCCATAACAGATTGTGAATCTGCTGTGTTTGGACTTTGAGCTGTGGACTCTTGGCTTTTGGAGTTAGCTTGCAAGGTAAGCTTTCGTGTCCTCGGTTTAGCCATGTTGTGGTTCCACCATGTCCCATGGGGGTATGGTTTATGCATGCTGTGTACATGCTTTTGGATATTTGATATGTTGATTGAACTTTACATGTAATGGCTTTTAATATGCATGTGTTGTTTCATCTTGACGGGAAGCCTGAGTATGTAGCGCCATACAAGATGGTGTACCGGGGTGAATGCAAGTGGTACTTGCACGGTGTATAGGTGATAGACGTATACCTGCACTGTCTCTGGCCAGTAGATTAGTATTGACACACATGACATGATTATCTGCTGCATTGCATTGTTTTAGAAATGATAAATGATAAACTGTTTTTAACTTATATTGCACATGTAAGTGAGCTTGGGGTGGAAGATCCTTGAGGACTCACTGACTTACTGAGATTTCTAGATTAGAGATCTTACCCCACGTTTGGGGAATGCTTATTTCAGGATCAGGTAGTATGGGTACTGATGCCTCAGGCGGCAGGAGGCCGGAGCTTAGCTGATTATGTTGTTTCTGCTTATATGTTAGCATGACTGGATTTGGATGCTGTTTATGTTTCCGCTATTTATGATATGTTGTTGTTGAGACTGATGTTGGGCATGTTGCCTTATTTGAGTGAGCATGGGGATTGTCCATGACACTTTCTGTTAGTACTTGTATTTGGAGTTGTATAAACTGTTAGATGGTCCGGTCTACGTTGTTGTAGTTCCGTGACTAGAGCCACACTTATATTATCTATGTTATGAGGTATTTCAGTTAGCTGTTTTATTGCAATTACATACATGCGATGTTTTATTAATTGATTATTAAGCAAGATTGGTAATGTTAATGGCATCATAATTGAAAAGAAAAAGTAATTCCGCATTTTAATTAAGCGCAGCTTAATACGATATTATGATAACATTACCGGATATATACGGGGTGTTACAATATGCATGACCTCCTTCATCCCTATCTGACTTCCTACATCTGTTGTCAAGGTTGCATCACGAACTCCAACAATTTTGTTAGAGACTTGGACTCACTTTTTCAAGACTCTGAAGTCTCCACTATTGTATAAAGCGAAGAAATATTTGTATAAGTAATACTACTAAATCTACAATCCAAGAATATTCATCATAAGTAACGTTCAAAATTTTATCCTTACCTAGCAAGAAGACTTCTAGGTCAATGTTGTCAACCATCGTAGTGGTATTCTCATATTATTTCTTCTTCAGTTTTATTTGATCTAGCTTGACATGGTTGTTCTTTTGATCTCTCTCCAGAGAGCGACATTTCTTGTATCCTTGCTTCCCACAATAGAAGTAAGTTAGTTTAGTCTTTGGCTTTGACTGACCTCTAGATTTGTCACAACCTCGACCTTTATTCCATCTTAGGAAGTCAGACCTACCTCTATTCTCAGCAGCATTAGCTTCACATGTGCTTGTAACACCTCGTTCTCTTCTCCTAGACTCTTTGTTCAGGAGGTTGTCAACTACTAAATCCATTAGTAATCTCCTTTCAGGGGTTGAGTTGCTGAGTATCACTACTAGAGTATCTTAACTTTCAAGCAGTGAGCTGAAGAGCATAAGAGCGTAGAGCTGATCATCGATTTTCATCTCTACCTTTGACAACTGGTTGATGACCCCTTTGTATGTGTTGAGGTGCTCAATCATGCTTTGGTTCTCCTTCTACTCCGGCTTTTCTCCTTGTACTCCAGCTTTACAAGACAACGCACCGGGAGTGCCTTGTTCATGAGGGTTTTCTTTTGAATCATGGACTCCAATTTCGTCCATAATTCGTGAGCAATGGTGTATGTTAACATATGCATGAATAAGATTTGTCAATGTATTTTTTTATCATGGCCACAACCTTCCTATTTACGAGTTCCCAGTCCTTTACTTCTTTGTCTTCAGGTCTCTTAGCACCTAGAATAAGCTCATAAAGGTCTTTATAGTACAAGTGATCTTCTATCATAGGTTTCCAATATGAATAGTTTTTTGCTATGAATTTAAACATGTCAGTGTTGTGTGAAATGCTTCCCTCCATCTTTTATCTCCTTAGAACCAGTGAATCAAGCTCTGATATCACTGTTAGGATGATGTCCCTCAATCAACAAACACAAAAGCAAATAAGTCTTCAAGTGAAGCATACCAATTTGATGTTTGGAGGTTTGCCCAAACAAATAAAAAGAGAAAAAAAAACCAGAAAAATAGAGGTTAAGAGAAAAGAAAGAACATATAACACTTTTTTTTTAACATGGAAAACCTTCTTTATTGCATACGAGTAAAAATCACGGGATCTAGTGCAACAAAATTTTCCACTATATGAATATTGACTTGCTAGAGAATTACACAATTCCTTCACTTTTAGAAGAATGAAATACACAAGATTTTTTCTCTGAAGATGTTACACACTCAAACATCTCCGCAGAAGAATCCTAACACGAGTAAAATTCTAACACACTGGCTAACCTTTGACTAAGAAGTTTTATCCTATTATATGAATGGGGAAAACTCTTCAGCTTTCTTTAAGAATCTTCAGAATTAAATGGGGTTATTGCATTTATTAGAGTGATTATGAGCCATTAAAACTCAACATGATGAACTACTAAAGTATTAAATAAGGAACATACCCTAATAACTATAGAAAAGTTTTACTATATATATGTTAAAAATTAAATATTTCAAATCTTTTGTGTGATTTTTATAAAATTTTAGTGTATCTTAAACAACATGGTATAGAGGAAGAATTTAAGGACTGGTTAGTGAATATTGTCGTTGAATGCAAACTGCAAAAAATCTTTGCTTTTTGGGCTAATAGATCACACAGCCAATTAAACCAAGTCCATTCTTTTAGCCAATTTTGGGCCGTGAAATGAGGATACTTTCAAATTTTGGGTCCAAATATCTTAAATAATTATTTTAACTTATAATAATGGGTTTGTTTTTTCTAAAATTACTTTAGATAACTTTATCTAATGTTCATCGAAACGATGTCGTTTTGGGGCGGAAATCATGATGTTTTTGTAATTTTAATTTATTTTAGGGTTATAATAGTCTTTATCATTCTAATTTTTTAATTTTTCAACACCAAGACGACGTCGTTTCGATGAACATTAAACAAAGTTGTCTAAAGTAACATTAGATACTTTTTTCCCTATAATAATATATGCTTATGATACAAAATAAATTTACATCATTAAATTTATTATTTTCCAAGTAATATTTTCCACTCTTAAAATAATTTTTTCAGTAAATAAAATTATAATAAATATTTTTTAATATTTTAAAATAAATTTTAGAATTATAAAGAGTAATATATTGAAAAATATTATTTTGAAATTTGGACTAGGAGACAACCCAAAAAAAAAGAAAAGGAAAAGGGAAAAATCTCAAGACTTCTTGTGCCCCTCAACGGTCAAATGCCCAAACGCAGAAACGCGAAAAGGATTAAACAAAACGAGGGCAAAGAAGTCTTTTCAATAAAAAACGACAATGCCTTTTTATATACGCAGGTACTTGAATGTGCTTATTTTCCCTCCATTCCGAGTCACAACCGAGTTGACTCAAAAACCAAGCCTAGGGTTCCCATCAAATCCTGCAATCACTGTCAGGTAAGCGCTCTTTCTCAAAGCACCGTTCCGTTCAAATGCAGTTTGAATTCATGCACTAATTTCAATTCCCTACAGTTTTCGCTACTGCGTTGTTGTTGTGGAGAATGGATAAAAAAGACTGTGAGGAATTTGCAAAAAGTGCTTCGGATTTCAAGTGTGAGGAATCTGCAAAAAATGCTTCGGATGTCAACTGTAGGAAGCTTCTCCACGCAGTTGATGCACCAATTGCATGCCCAACTCCAGAGAAGAACTTTGAACCCTTGCTTATCAAATCCAAGCAGGCAGAAACTCAGCTTCCAGAAAAGTGCGCAACCTAAATGAATTCAATTATATTGATTTTTTTTTTGGGGGAATTTTTTTTCAAAGTTTTTTTTTTTAATTTTTGTAGAAAAATTAATTTATGTTTTTCTCTGATTTTTTTTTTCAGATGCAGGACCATTGCAGATTTGTTTAGTCACATGAGCTGTTCACTTAGATTGCTGCATCTGCGTAAAAAATCTCCAACTTTTCAAAATATTAGCAAGCAGGTCGAAGTTCTTGGCAAGAGGTAATTGATTTGTTTCTTAAAATTCCCCCAAATTAATTAATGGACACTATCCATTTGAAGGTTACATTCTTATATGTTTTCCCTCAGAATTCAATTTTTTGAAGCTTTTGATTGAAGGATTATGGTGGTGACTGTAGTGTGTTTTATTTCCAGAAAATTCTCCCATGCCCATCTTGCGCAGATGAAGTATATACTTCCCGAAGGCATACATATAGATAAGGTGTTAGTTCATGATAAGAAGAGCTTGTGTATGAAGCCGGACATGAAGATCACCTTGATATTTGAGGTTGTGGAAGAATACTCCAAAGAATTTGCTGATATGGCTCTTCGCCAATATTTTTGTTCTAGGCTGATTGATTTCTTCAATATGCACCCTGAGGTAACATTTTCAATTTTGGGTTGTTATTGCTGTTGATTGTATGAGTTGTATTTGAAGTAGCAATTAACACTATTAACATTGGTTTGGGATTATTCTAGATCTTTAGCTGTCATGTGGATTATATTTTACGTTCTAAGAATTCTCAGTCCTAATTCCAATCTGAGGCTGTTAATGGAACTTGTTTGGTTGCATCAGATGTATTCATCTGACCAGGTCCACCATTGTCAATGTAATAATACTAGTATACTACCATATCGTGGCAATGTAGTGTGTGGAGTGTGGAACGCAAGATTACTACTGTAGTGGTATTTAGATTATCTTCAAAGTATTCTGTGCTGTGAATTGTCATTTTGTCTAATAGGTAGCCATACTGTGTGGTAGCATGCTATCCTCAATTAAAAATGGGTTGACGATGATGAAAAAGTAGCTATGAGATTCTGTTGTTAGGCTTACCTTTGTACAGCTGCTTTGTTTTGGTTCAGGCTTAGCTATTTACTTTTATTCTTTTTAGTTAGCTAGAGAAATTTGATAGTATGATTGATACAAAAGAATTCTCATCAATTTTGTTTTTGTTTTATTATGGATAAGGCTCCTGATATTCCGGAGGCCATACTGCCAGAGCCCTTTAGCCAAAGAACTCATAGCTTGATTTGTGAAGCTTTGCCTTTAAATTCTTCAACAGAACTTCCGTCAACTTCCAATCAAATTGAACTGCTGCCTGAGAAACTCCATTTGTATCCATCTTTTCGCAGACATTTTTCTCGGAAGAATGTTGCTGATCAGACAGGAAAGCATCAATGCTTTTCACCCACTAAAACTTCTCTGTCATCCCATGTCTCTGATTGCCTAGATAACCAACGAAGTGAAAGCACATGGCAGAAAGAATGTGCTCCATTACCTGATTGTGTAACTAATCTGAATACAGAAAGAAGGCAGCAGAAGGAATCATTTTCTATGTGTTATCAACCAGGTGTTATAAATACACCAGTGCATAAGATCTGCCCTCCACATTCTGTTTGTTGCAGTAGTTCTAAAAGCCCTGATATGAAAATTGTCTCTTGCGCTGATAGTTTAATGATAGAGACACCTGCCCAGTCAGCACCTGGGAGATTGATGCCCGTTTCTGATGTTAAGCTTCAGAACATGACTACTCAAAAGTCAACATCATGTCCTAAGTCTGCAAAAAGAGTGCTTCACTTTTCGCTCCTGGAAGGCTGTGATGGCTTGGACATTAGACTAGACAAGTTAGAGTCTAGCAGGGCACCGGATGAATTTGTTAGCATCCCTGAATCTAGCAGAGGATGTTCTGAGAATAGCAATTCTTTTGTCCCTGTTGCTCTACCTCAGGAGGTCTGCCATCTCACCCTGGTTTTAATCTTTAACTAATTCTACTTGCTATACTTCTGACACTCACTAAATATTCTGTTTTGAAGCTTTCTTTCTGTCCTCAATGGAGAACTTACAAATGAAGCAAATTTTTTTCTAATAGTTCACATTACTATTATTATTATTATTATTATCTTATTTATTATTTGGTTTTCCTTATTTTGTTCTTGCTTTTATGTGGGTCCATCGACCGCCGACCCCAATTGGTTTAGGATAAAGGTGATGTTAATGTTGATTGTAATACTTCTCAACTTTGCATTAAATTCTAACTAGTGGGGCTCAGATCATATGTGCATGCGTGAAAAAGTGGAATAGAGGAGATGGTTATGAGAAGATATGAAGATGAGGAGTGAGAAATGCGTTGAAGATTGAAAGTGAAAACATCAGTGATAGTTTAATGAAAATATTAATGTCTTTATTTATAACTTAGATTAAACCTATAATCTTATAATTTAAGTTGCTTCATTAAACAGGAAGTGTCAAATAGGGTGTAATAATGGAACAAGTTTCCCTTTGAAACTTCTGGTATTTAAAGTACATATGTAAAACTACCACGGGGTCCTTTTAATTTATAATGGAGATGGTTTTATATTTTGTGATTGCTCCTTCTTTCCCTTTCTAGATTGACAACAAAGGGGTTTACCAATGAATCTTTATTAATTTTGCATTTTTTTTTTTGAAAAGTCATGAAAGAATTTTATCAATTTTTTTTTTTGTGAAAGTGATATTTTTTCTTGTAACTTGGTTTCTCAATGCAGGTCAAAGAGAGCCTTGGTTATTCTTTTGAGAAAACCAACCAAAATCTAGCTGGTGTAGATGCAGGGAATAAAAAAATTTCATCATTGCTGGATTATGTTAATGTTATTCACTCTATATTTCATTCTGATAAAAGAACTTCAATCACAAAAGAGGAGCTCCTGCAAAAGATAATTATGAACAGCTCGGATTTTGTTGAAATTAGTATGTTCTAATTCTATTTATTACGAAGTACATGGTTTCTTATTGATTGTTGTTAATAAACTAAGTAGCTAACTAATTTTGTCATCCCTATAGGTGAAGTTGAAGAACAGATCGAGTTTCTGGAAAAGTTGGTGCCAGACTGGATTTGCAAGAAGTTGGTTTCTAGTGGAGATATTATTTACTGGTGGGTTAATTTCTGTCTACTGTTGATTAGATCTTTGTGCTTTTATAGTATTAGTATCTTCTACGGATGTGAGCATATCTGAGTCAGACTTGTAGAACATAAAGCTAGATTTTCTTTTTTGATTTTAGGTACGTTTATGAAACTTGGTAGGAGCTGCTGAGGAAAATGTGAAATATTTGCAAGGTCCAATTTATATTTGTTAGAGATATAAAACACATTTTGAGTTTCACCTAACAAATTAAACTTTTGGGATAGTGGGTCATTGATATGACACTAATGCTTCCTTGACCTAGTAGTCCAGAGTTAGATCCTTGACTCCTTGTTGTGTCCACTGTTCACAATGTAGAATGGTCCCGTGCATTGTTTACGGTTCAAACGCAAAGGGCCTAAACTAAAGCTTGAATCTTTGTCTAATAACTTACGCTTTTGGTATAATTGGTTATTGATAATATCAATTAAACTTTAGTGCCTAAACTAAAGCTAAATTTTTTGGAATTTATTTATTTAGTTTTTAGGGATAAGAGCTACCCTCCATTAACCTTTTTTTTCAATAGTTTTCATGCCACGGATAAGTCTAGTTAATAATTTTCAATTTTGTTGCTGTGGACTTTCCGCGTATGCAATGTTGTAAACTGACTTCATTTCTTAACTATGTGATCAAATTATGCTGCTTGTTATAGTGTGGTTTTTTATATTGTTTTTAAATTTTTTATTATGTTCTTACTGATGCATGTCTATATGACTATTGTATGTCCATTTGTCTGTAATATATACAATAGTCAACTAATGATTGTGTAATAGCCCTAGAAAATTTGGGGGTGTTACAGATTGGAGATGGAATGAGGATATCTTGGGAAGCATGTGTGCTCTAGCATCGGATAATAGGGAGAGGAAAAGTTTATGGTCTAAGTGTAATGTCGGAACATCCTAGACTTGAATTGTTAGCAATGCCAGAAGAACAATTGAATCCCAATGTATGCATACATCTAACAGTGAAATTGCAGCCTTCGCATGATTTTACACACAATTCTTATTATCGTGGGAAATCATTGAAGATGTCTATTACTTTTTCTTTAAATGAAGATCTCTATTATATTGATTCGTTAGTAGAGCAATGGATAGTTTGTTATGTGCTTGCATCAAACGTCAACAATAGCATCACCGAATGTCATGCTAAGTAGGCCATAGAGATTTTTAGTCCATCTTTTGTTTATTGACTAGTTGGGGTGACATAATTTTATACTTCGTGAGGACTGATTCCTTGCAATTCCGAAAATAGCTTAGTGTAACATTGAGCTGAGTTTATTATCTGCCCAAAAGAATGTAGAATGCATGCAACATTAATTACTTTTGTTACCAAATCATTAAATCTATTAGTGCATGTTCTTTTTGTTCTTTCTTAATGAAATGCAGGCTATTTCTTATCAGTTTAATGGAATACCAGAACTCTTGATGGCTTTAGTCTGTGTTATTGTGAACCAAAATCCTCTGGCATTTACTTGGAAGTAGTTATTTCTTAGTTTTCTTTTCAAAATTCTTATAGTTTATAAAACCTGAAACATTTGCAGCATCAACAAAGTGTCAGATTTGGAGTCAGTTCGATCGAGGCTTCTCAGCAATTTGTCTGTTGGAGTTGAGTGAAGAGTTTTTGTTGATTGATAATGAAGACAAATTATGGTGTAGTAAATGTTCGTTGATTTTTGCTGTGTTTAAAATGGTAATTACGGGTTGGATGTTTTCCTCGTTGTTTCAAGCCAGTTACAATGACAGGCTCAAATGAGTATTTGATTATTATAAGGGTTGAAAAGCAATTGGAGGAAGTGTAAACAAAGATGGGAGGGATAAAACTTGAAATAGAACACCACATGTTTTCGGGTGTGAAAAGTTTGAGACATCTTATATGTAGTATTTGATATTTTACCTGACTGATTTGATGCTATCTTTATTTATGCTTTAGCTTTTTGTTCGATTATCGGAGAGATTGTTTAACGTACAAGCTTTTTGTTGTGACTAAATTCAATTTTGTTTTGTTTTCTTGAATTGTGACCTTCTCTTCAGTAGAGAATTTAATTTTGAGTAAATACCCTTTTTAGTTCTTAACAAAAAACATGGTCCGCACTTTAATTCCTTACAAAAATAAATTAGTCACTTAGTCCCTAACAAATTCAAAGTGGACCAATTTAGTTGAAATCGTGGTTCTTCACAAATTTAAAAAAGACCCATATTAGTTCCTCAAAAGAACTAAAATGGGTTCACCTTGAATTTGTTAGAGACTAATTGACTAATTTATTTTTGTAAGGGACTAAAGTGGGGGACTGTATTTTTTATTAAGGATCAAAAATGGTATTTAATCTTTAATTTTCGTTTCAAAGTGGGTAGAATGATGCTTATTATACAATACTACAAAATCACAAATAGCAAGCGAAATTATTACTTTAGATGTCAAACAGTATAAAATAAAAAAAATACAGAAGAATTTTGATTTTAACAAATTGAAACAATCGTAATATATTTCGTATAGGATAATGCAATTTCTTAGTGCTATTGAAACTAATATCAATTGCTTAGTTTGTTTCACTTGTAATTAAAAACTAACGTAAAAATTTACATTTTTATGTTTTTATTAAGGTGATACGTAGAGGTGGCAAAGCGGGCTGCCCGCTCCAGCCCGTCAAAAGCCCGCCAAAAAGCGGGCTGGCCCGCCCCGCCCCGCCATTGAAGGTGGGCTAGATATCTCTGCCCGCCAAGCCCGTCATATTTTACACTAAAATTTAAAAAAAAAAAAAAAAAATTCAGCCCGGGCGGGCTGGCGGGCAGCGGGTTTAGAAAACTCAGCCCGCCCCGCCCCGTTTGGCGGGCGGGGCGGGCTGGCCCGGCCCATTTTGCCAGCTCTAGTGATACGTCTTAAAATGTAAGTAAAAATTCCTTTTAGTAAAAATTACGTGTAAAAAAGTAAAAATGGTAGAAACACAAGATTTTACGTTTTTACTTAAATAAAAAATCAAATCAGGTCAACTTTTAACCCATGATTGGTTTTATTTTTATATTTTTAATAATATAAAATAAAAAAAATTCTATTTCCATTTTCCCAAATCAAATGCATAGTATTTTCTTCTAACTATTTGAAAAAAAAATCCTCACGCGAAGCCGCTGTATTTTCATTTAAGAGTTGTTAAACTTTTTTTTTTTTTTTTTGGTGTGGAGAGTTGTTAAACTTTATTCTTTTATGTTGTGAGGCAAATGAGTTGGAACACTGACCAAAATGTCACTATTCACTGACTTTTTCCCCTAAATGCCACGCGAACAGTAAAATTTACCAGACTTGCCACGCGATATCGAACTTGGTAGCCAATAATTTCATGACATGTGACACACTTTCGCAGGAAAAGTTGACTGCCACAAGTCCAAGTTCGCTAAGACTGGTAGTGAACTTGGTAGCCAATGATTTCGTGACACATGGCACATTGTCGCAGAAAAAGTTAACTGAACGAAGTTCGCTACCAGGGTTAGGGAACTTAGTGTGCTACGTGATACAATCTCGTTGCCCGATCAGAATTAATGTACCAATCACAATCAAAAAAAGAAAACGAAGAAAAATAACTATTTAATTAATATACTAATCACAATTACTGTACAAATCGCCAATCACAATTAATGTATCAATCACCAATCACAATTAATGTATCAATCACCGATCACGATTAATTTTGATCACAATTAATGTACCAATCATGAATCACAATTAATGTACCAATCGTAAATAATTTTCATTGGTACATTAACTGTGATTGGTGATTGGTACATTAATTGTTTGTGATACCATTGTTACAAATTCAGATGATGTTTGTGAGATATAAAATATGCCAAATGAGATGTCATTGAGTATATCTCGAAAAGTTATATGAAATAAAATAAAAAATATTTGATTTGGATATCCGAATCAAAATTTATGACCCTCCGAAGTGATTGGTGATTGGTATAATCCAAATCTATGTGATTGGTACTGTAGCGAATTTGCCCGCGTGACATATTGAAAAATAATACTGTTCGCGTGGTATTTAGGTAAAAAAGTCAGTGAACAGTGGCATTTTGGTCACTGTTCTCCCGAAAGTACATAGTGTAATCTAGTGTACTTCCGGGAGTACATAATGTAATTTGTAAGAGTTTTTAAACAAAAATTTATAAATATAACCATCACCATATTACTTATTCAATCTTACATCATTAATTGTTCAGGTACTTAAAAGTACTGTTTTTGTTTTTGGAGTTATTTTTAGTGTTAGGTGTAATTAAGTCATCTCACGAATAAGTTCCGAGTTAAACAATTTTCCACTTTTCCTAAGATAAGGTGATTTTTGCATATATAATGTCTAAGGGATTATTTGTAAGTACATTTGTAAATCCTAACTTTTAATGTGAACATCAAGAAAAGTAAGGGTGCAATACGCAATACTTAAAAATAGGTTTACTGCGGATTTCATAAACATCATGGTTATAAATATAAAGATTATTATGACTCTGAAATAAATTAAAATTTCATAAACACCATGATTTCTGCCTCAAAACGACGTCGTATTGGGCTTACTACAGATAACTTATCTGCAGTAACTGCAGAAAAAACGAACCCATACTTGGAAAAATGTTTCTGCAGTTCATGCAGATAACTTATCTGCATTTATTCCCAAAACGACGTCGTTTTGGTATTGAAATCTTAAAAATTATAAATATAAAGACTATTATAACCTTGAAATAAATTAAAATTACAAAAATACCATGATTTTCGTCCCAAAACGACGTCGTATTGACTTACTGCAGATAAGTTATCTGCAGTAACTGCAGAAAAAGTGAACCCTACCTTTATATATGAAAACAAGAAGTTAAATTCAGAATCTATATTCACTACAAAGATTGCTTTTCAAAAAATATATATATATATATATATATATATATATATATATATATATATATATGTATATAAAGAGAAAAATGTTTGTACTTTTAAATGACACAACTTATATCATTTCACTCTCACAAAGAGGTGAGACCCACACCTTTATATTTTTTTGTCCACTCTCTTTCCTCTTTTATCTATCTCTTTCTCTTACTTAAAATGACACAATTTTACATCATTTAAAATACACAATTTTCCCATATAAAAATTATCAATTCAAGGCGAAGACTAATAAAATTATATTTTTGACAGAATATAATTGTTTTCCAAGAATTTGCCCTCGCCTCTCTTCCTCTGTCCAGTACGCACCAGTAAGGCCATTATAATACTCAACAGGCACGAAATGCTCTGACCAAATCAAACGGAAAATGGAAACCATTGGATGTTTTTTAAAAAATGCAGAACAACAAACCCACGGCTTCAAAAATATGCAAAATGCACATGCAAACATCATGGAAGGCATGATTGGGGAAGTTCATAAACCCGTGCCTGCAAGCTAGCTACAACGTAATAGTAGATCTTGGTACTTCAGCTTCGATTGTGCAGCACGGATGGAGCTAGCTACTGTTGTCACCAACTCCATTTGCTGATACACATCATACAAAAAAAGCAAGGTTAATTTGATCCACAAAATTCTGATCTTTTTTCACTTTTCCGAGCAATACAATAATACCAACTAATCGATGGAATTCCAAATTGGATAGTTGTAACGGATCCAATTGAGGGGATAAGGCCATATGAGAAACGGGCCCGCAAGCAGCCCAAATATTTGCATGATTATGAGACCAATTAAAGACTAAGTGTAATAAGTGTTTCTTTTATTCAGTAAGCATGTAATCACAATGTCAGGCCCAACTCGTTGAGGGCATACTTAGTAACGCTGGTAATGAAAAGTAGGTATCAAAGAGTTTAATATCCTCTCTCTAAATTTTCTTTCTCTCTCTGCCTCTGATTCCTCCTTCTCTGAATCCCTTTGTCTATCAGTTCTGGAATTTAGTGCTACATTTTGGTGCTCTCGTTGTTTATTCATCCTCCTTGCTTATGGCTGATAATACACGTATGCGAGATGTTACACAGCGTCTGGAAATTCTGGAACAGCAAACTCATCGCTTAGATCTGTTGGAACAACAACTACGCTCCGCTGAGTTGGTCAGGGAACAACAATTTCTGGGTCTCCAGGAATCTAACGCTTAACTCCATGAATCTCAGGCACAAATCCAGCTATCACTTCAACGGTTACTGGACACCAATCCACGCTCTGGAATATTAGGTTCTGGACCAGGGTCTACCTCCAAATCTAACAATTCTAACACAGATCTGGGTAAATCTCAGCCTATTAAGCTCCTTTTCCCTCGTTTTGCTACTGGTGATCCCACTTCTTGGTTATTTGCTGTGGCCAAATACTGTCAATATTATAATATTGGTGACGAAGATCGTTTATTAATTGTTTCATTTCATTTAGATGACCCTGCAGCTTGTTGGTTTAAGGGTCTTAGTGAAGAAGGCTTGTTACCTACTTGGTCCGAGTTTGTCACAGCCATTCATAGACGATTTGGGCCCTCTGAATTTGAGGAACCCATTGGGGCATTGGCTAAATTATAGCAGCTTGGATCTGTTATTGATTATCAATCTAACTTTGAGGCGGCTGCCAGTAAAGTTCCTGGGCTGTCCGCTACTATGAAACATGGTTTATTCATTTCAGGTCTTAAACCCCGCATTCGTCATTCAGTTCTCACCCAACGTCCTGGTGATTGGCATGAAGCTCTGGCTCTAGCCAAAGTTTTTGAGGACCAACAATCTGAGGACAAACCGGTACGCCACTGGTTTAACAAACCCAACCCAACACCACAAAACCAACTCCCAACACCCAGCAAACCTCCCAACCTTTTACCCATTACCAACACCCCTCATAACAAACCGATACCAGCCATTCCCATACGCCGCTTATCACAAGCAGAGATGCAAGTTAAACGCGACAAAGGCCTTTGTTTCAATTGTGATGAAAAGTTCACCTATGGTCATAAATGTAAAGCAAGAGCATCATTGCTGTACTTGGAAGGGGAAGAGGAGGCGGAACCCCCTGATATTATTGATCCACCTATTGAGCCAGATTCTCTTATTGAAAACACTGATGCAGTACCAGAGATAAGCTTTAATGCATTATTTGGCACCTACTCCTCTAAATCGTTCCGCTTAACTGGGACCGTACTGGGCCAATCCATCCAAATCCTTATTGATGGAGGGAGCACTCACAATTTCATCACTCCTCGCATAGCTAACCATTTGCATTTAACACTTCTAGCTATTTCTCCATTTAAGGTGCAGGTAGGAAATGGAGACTCTCTCACATGCGCAGCCCTTTGCCAAGCCATTCCTTTAGACATTCAAGGTCACAGATTCAACGTGGATTTGTTTGTCTTGGAGTTACAAGGTGCTGATACAGTTCTTGGAGTCCAATGGTTGGCAACCTTGGGTCCAATTTTGGCCGATTATAATCAGATGACTATGGGGTTCGCCCATCTCGGTGCCAATGTGGTTTTACAGGGTGATAAGCGCATTGCAGCCAGCTTGATTACAACTTCTCAACTGCACAAATTAATTACACAAAATTCTCTTGAGTCTTCTTTTATGTGTGTCTCAGCAGAACTGGCTCAATCACCACCCCCCTCAATTTTGTCGGTCAATACCCACATTGCGCCCTTGTCCCCTGATGTCCAATTATTGCTAGATCAGTTTCCAAGTGTATTTGCTCTCCCCAATTCCTTACCTCCAGACCGTCCCACCAATCACCGTATACCACTACAGCCAGCTACAAAGCCCGTTCAAGTCCGCCCATATAGATATCCCCATTTCCAAAAAAATGAAATTGAGAAACTAGTTTCCGAGATGCTACAGAATGGAGTGATCCAACCTAGCCAATCAGCTTTCAGTTCTCCAGTGCTATTAGTGAAAAAAAAAGATGGCACTTGGCGTTTCTGCGTTGATTACCGTGCTTTAAACGCAGTTACAGTGCAAGACAAATTCCCAATCCCAACAATTGATGAATTGATGGATGAGCTCTATGGTGCCACCATTTTTTCCAAATTGGATCTAAGATCTGGTTACCACCAGATTAAAATGCACCCAGACGATATCCACAAAACGGCTTTCCGCACACACCAGGGTCACTACGAATTTTTGGTGATGCCCTTCGGTTTATCTAATGCACCATCAACATTCCAGGCTACCATGAATCAGGTCTTTTCAGACTTTTTACGTCGTTTTGTGGTAATTTTTTTGATGACATTTTGGTGTATAGCTCATGTCTCCAGGAACACCTTAGTCACTTACAACAGGTTTTGCGGACGTTGCACACTCACTGTTTCTTTGCCAAGTTATCCAAGTGTTTATTTGCTCAACCATCAATTCAGTTCCTGGGCCATACCATTTCCGGTGAAGAGGTAAAACCGGACCCTAGCAAGATACAAGCTGTCCTCAAATGGCCCACACCCACTTCTGCTACCCATGTGAGAGCCTTCTTAGGCCTTTCAGGCTACTATCGTCGTTTCATCCGCCATTACGCATCTATTGCTGCTCCTCTAACCGACCTTCTCACAAAAGAGGGTTTTACTTGGTCTACAACGGCGGAAGACGCATTCTGTAAACTAAAGGCTTCGCTAACAGCAGCACCTATTTTGGCTCTACCGAATTTCAAAGAGCCATTTGTGGTCGAAACTGACGCTTCCTGAATTGGAGTGGGGGCAGTTTTAATTCAAAACAATCACCCCATTGCTTTTTACAGTAGGAAATTGGCTCCCACTATGCGTACCAAGTCCACTTACATTCGCGAGATGTTCGCGATTACAGCGGCAGTAGCTAAATGGAGACAATACCTTTTAGGGGTACCATTCACCATTCGAACAGATCATAAGAGTCTGCACAACCTCATGACTCAGGTCGTCCAGACTCCAGATCAGCAGAATTTCCTTTCTAAATTGTTGGGCTTTGATTACACCATTACATTCAAGACGGGTAAAGCCAACGTCGTGGCTAACGCTCTTTCCAGGCATCCTGAAGGGGTCTCCGACACTATGAAACCCCATTTGGCAGTTTTAAGTGGTCCTGTTAGTGATTACAAATCCCTACTGTTACAAGAACTACAGCAAGACAGCTTCTGTACTACAATTTTACAAGAATTAGCTACGACACCAGCCAAATGGCCTCAGTGGAAATGTAAAGAAGGCTTGCTGCTGTTTCGCAACCGCATCTTCCTTCCAGCCGCTTCGGCCATCATTCCGCACTTGTTGCACGATCTCCACACTTCAGTGCAAGGAGGTCATTCTGGCTTTCTAGGGACTCTTCACAGAATCGCCTTTAACTTCACCTGGAAAGGGATGCGAAAGACAATACGTGAGTATGCTGCTAAATGTGAGATCTGCCAAAAGATTAAACCCCCAAATCATTCCCCATTTGGTTTACTAAATCCAATTAAACCCCATGAAGAAACATGGACAGATCTGAGTATAGATTTCATTACTCACCTACCCCTTTCACAGGGATATACATCGATTCTGGTTGTAGTGGATCGCTTTTCGAAAGGAGCTCATTTTGTGGCATTGCCTTCTCGTTACACAGCGGCCAAGATCGCACACGTATTTTGGGATTCAGTGGGAAAGTTACATGGTCTGCCTCGATCCATTGTATCCGATCGAGACCCTCTGTTTCTCAGTAACTTCTGGACCTCGCTCTTCAACCTGCAAGGCACATCACTACGTTTTAGTTCGGCATATCATCCTCAGTCTGATGGCCAAACTGAGCGTGTAAATCGATGTGTAGAACAGTTTCTGCGAGCCTTTACCTTTGATCAGCCTTCGACTTGGTCTCGGTATTTACCATGGGCAGAATACCACCATAATACGTCATTCAACAGCGCTACAGGTTTGACTCCTTACCAGATAACATTCGGTAGGCCTCCTCCGAATCTCTTGTCTTACACATTGGGGTCCTCACCGAACGAGGCTGTGGACGACGTCCTTTCTTCCAGAACCTCCCTCCTCGCAAAAGTAAAAGAAAATCTACTCAGAGCTCAAGCACATATGAAGAACCAAGCTGATAAAAAAAGAAAAGAAAAGAGCTTTACCGTAGGCGAGCATGTTCTCCTCCGCCTGCAACCTTATCAGAAGCTCTCAGTGCATCGCAGATCCTCGCAAAAACTGTCTCTGAGGTTCTATGGTCCTTATGAGATCGTGGAACGTATCGGTCCGGTTGCGTACCGTTTGAAGTCGCCACCTTTGGCGAGAATCCACCCGGTATTCCATGTCTCCCTCCTGCGTCCTTTCAGATCTGACCGGAGCTACCAGATCCACGATCTGCCAAACACATCTCACGACAACTATATGGCCCATACCCCAGCGGCTGTAGTCGGAGAACGAGATATTTGGCGCAAGGGGAGAAAGATCACACAGGTTCTGGTTCAATGGAGGGGCTTACCTCCCTAGGACAGCACATGGGAGGATAAAGATTCAGTCTTTAACCAGGAGGATGTTCATACTACGCATGGGGTCTTAGAGAGTGGGGAAGCAGATATTAGTTTACAGAGACAGCCAGCCTATCCGGTTGGAGGACAACAGAGAAACTCAGATGAAGAAGACAACACTAGAAACGATTCAGTTCTGAAATCATCACGCAAGGTGCCAACTAAGGGGCTTGGGAAGGCTGCTGTCGTTAAGACGCCCCTGCCAACTACTTCCACGCGCGACCCACTACGCGCCCTTCTAGAACGTGCGCTGCAGCTGGCTTCCACTCCTTCAAATCTGATTGGACCGTCTCCCAAGCCAGACAACCTAATTGGACTGCACCTCCACTCAGCTCCCTTGGAGAATTCAATTCAACACCCCATCCTCGTGGACGAGGATATTTTTGAAGGCCAAGGGAATGTAATGGATCCAATTGAGGGGATAAGGCCATATGAGAAACGGGCCCGCAAGCAGCCCAAATATTTGCATGATTATGAGACCAATTAAAGACTAAGTGTAATAAGTGTTTCTTTTATTCAGTAAGCATGTAATCACAATGTCAGGCCCAACTCGTTGAGGGCATACTTAGTAACGCTGGTAATGAAAAGTAGGTATCAAAGAGTTTAATATCCTCTCTCTAAATTTTCTTTCTCTCTCTGCCTCTGATTCCTCCTTCTCTGAATCCCTTTGTCTATCAGTTCTGGAATTTAGTGCTACAATAGTCGTACCAAAGTTCACCAGTAACCGGCGAAATATCTTACACGGCAAAGTTTCCTATTTTTACCAACCAAACAAGGTCTTATCATTTTTCATACCATGCTTTCCAAGGAACTCAAAAAAATTGAGTACCAAACGCCCCCTGATAACTTTTCAATTTCTTATGGTTATCCAGCTAGAAAGGGTAAAGTTGTCTTTTCGACCGGCTCATTGAGGCTCAAACCTGTCTTTTAAGTTGTTAAAGTTAGGGGTAAAACCAATAACATGTAAATCAAATTTTGTTAATACAAAAGTAGTTTGATGACAAAACCGTAATCCTACAAAAATTCCATATATTATTATAACAATGTGGGGACCACTGCCCCACCACACCAACAGCCAAGCAATCTCTATTTGAAATCTAAAAGGGAATAAAATAATTAAATAATAATTTAGAATATTTTTTTTCATCACTATTTTAAGGAAAAACATATATTATTTTAAAAGATATAATTCTATATCTTTTTTAATAAAATTATATTATTTTAGTGTGCTTTTAGTAGTTTTTATACTCTTCTTTCATAATTACAAAGAGAAAAAAATGAAGGAAAGATAATGTAAATAGTCATCAAATACACATCAAAACAATGTAATTTTGTTAAAAAAAATAATAATACAAAGTTATATCTTTTAAAACAATAAATATTTTTCTATATTTTAATTATTTATTTAATATAATTTCGATTTGAGAAAAATATTTATCCTTCTAAAGGATATTTATTTTAGTTAAAATTAGTAATTTTTATTTAATATTTAAATTAAAAATATTCCATTTTTCCACCATAATTTCTATTTCTCACCATAAAGTGTAGCAATTTTGATTCAAATAATTCAATTCTATATCTTTCAAGAGGAGACATATTAATTCTTTTTATTTAAAAATAAATGTTTTTAAATATTACAAAAAATTAATTGTTCAAAAAATTAAAAAATTATTTATCCTTTAAAAGAATCGTCATTGTACTTAAAATTACTTTGTTTCATTTAATATTTAATTTTAAAAAAATGTCCTACTCTCACCCACTATAAATTTCAGGATAATCCATAGGTCATATAAAAGGAAAATAAATTTTTTTCCTATAAAGAAAATATTTTGAAAGAGAAAAAAACCATAAGGAGAGAGAAGAAATAATACATGAGACCCACTAAATCTCCTACTCTCACCCAACATAAATTTTAGGATAATCCATTGGTCATGTAACACGATAATAATGTATGAGTTGATTATAGGATTCTATGGTGTGTGAGAGTGTTGAAATGAATCAAAAATCATTTGTTGCACATGTATATAGATTTCGGCCAAAGAAGAGGAAATTTCAAATATTTTTATGGTATCAGAGCAGTTTACTAGGAAACTTTGATTAAGTATGATTGTATTTTGTGTTGCATAGCTATCTGTAAACTCTTTATGATTAATGTATACGTGATTCCTCAGTGTGGGTCTGATCAGCTCATTTCTTTGTGTTACATATACAGTTATCATGAGGAGGATCCATGGTGGTCGTGGGACGCGAGGTGCGGATCCTCCACCACCTGATCCGATTACAGCAGTTTTGAATGCTCTGTAGGCGAAGACGGCTGCAAATAGAACAATGACTGAGAACCTGATGAAAAATAATCAGGATATGATGCAGGCCTTCGTGACTAAGATGAGGGCTGAGAGAGCTCGGCATAGGAGAGATGATTCTCCTCCTCACACGGCTACGGTGACTCCTACACCTACGCCATCTGTTATACCCAGTAGGGGGAGAGTGGGGCTAGTCACCATACTGGTGAGGCTAGTCAGCCCACTGTTGATCCTACATATGTTGCTCAGTCTTATGGGATTGCTAAGCAGTTTGATGCTGGTGCTGCTGATGAGCGGATGCTCATATTGTTCCAAAAACATAAACCTCCAGCATTTCAGGGGTCAAAGGACCCGAAGGTGGTGACTACTTGGCTTATGGGTATGGATAAGATATTTCAGGATCCTCAGAAGTTGATGTATTCAGTTTATATGCTAAAGGGTGATGCCCACGAGTGGTGGTGCAATGTGTCTCGCCCGTTTGTTATGCAGGGAGAAGAGCTAACGTGGGGCTTATTTAGGGCTTGTTTCATGAGGAGTACTTTCCCAGGGATCTCGGGAAGCTAAACAGGGAGAATTTGACAAGTTGGTACAAGGCTCTATGTCTGTGGATGCATATTTGGCCAAGTTCAATGAATTGGTCAAGTTTGCTAATTATGGGGATACTCTGCCTATCCAGGATTTCTTATCTGCAAAATTTCAAAGAGGATTAAGCGAGAAAATTGCTAAGCGCATGTCGAATACTGCTGTAAGAAACTTTGCTGATTTAGTGACCCAGTGCAAAAAGGTTGAGACTATATATGGCAGGTATTCAAAATCAAATTTTGCTAAAGAGCAAGAAGTTAAGAGGACAGCTGGTCCTTCTGGTTCTAATTATAGAGGTGGCTATCATAATAATAATAACAGAGGTAGGGGTTGCAGGTAAGGCAACCTCCTGGTCAATTTAAGAGAGATGGTGGCCAGAGGGGTGGTTACAATGATAGAAATTCTGCTCCCTAATGTGATAAGTGTAAGAGGTACCACATGGGTCCTTGTACTGCGGCTCAAAATTCATGCTTCAAATGTGGTAAGGTTGGGCCTTTTGCCAAAGAATGCTATAGTAATATTGGGCAGGCTGCGAATCTGCAGGCCTTGCCATCTGTTCCTACTGTGGGATGCGTTTATATTACAAATGTACAGCCGACAGAGAAAGCACCGAATCTTGTGATAGGTATAATTTTCATCTCTAATATTGATTTATCTGTGTTGTTTGATTCGGGAGTGACGCATTCGTTCGTGGCGGAATATGTGGCTAAAGGGTTGAACTTAAAGGTAACACGAATGATTCCCCCATGCGTAGTACTACTGCTATAGTAGATGTTAGTGATTCCTCCTTTATTTGTAGAGAGGTTGAGTTGGTCTATAAAGGTAGGGGTTACACTATTGATTTGATTATCTTGCCCCTGGCCTCTGTAAATTTGATTCTGGGTATGGACTGGTTGTCTCAAAATTGCGTAATGATTGATTGCTATGGAAAGAGGTTGATATTATCTCCTGAGAAGCCCACTGGTTGTCCGTTTCCTTATCTGTCCGTCTGTCAAACTATTACAGCCTTGAAGGCTGGTGATCTGGGTTATGTATTCTTGGGTGGATTGGTTGGTGACAAGGAGTTAGAAATTTCAAGTATTCCGGTGGTTAATGAATTTGTTGATGTATTTCCTAACGAGATACCGAAATTTTCACCTGAGAGAGAGAGAGATTGAGTTCTCTATGGATTTGTTGCCTGGTGTGGGGCATATCTCTTTGGCTCCATACCGGATGTCACCACTGGAGCTGGTTGAGTTGAGAAAGCATATTGAAAATCTATCTGCAAAGAACTTTATCAGACCGAGTGTGTCTCCATGGGAGCACCAGTAATATTTGTGAAAAAGAAGGATGATAGCATGAGATTGTGTACTGACTACCGACAGTTGAATAAAGTTACGATTAAGAACAGGTACCTGTTGCCACGTATTGATTATATGTTGGATTAGTTGAGGGGTGCCGTGTATTCTCTAAGATTGATCTCCGGTCCGGATACCACCAGATCCGGATTAAGCCGGAGGATGTACCTAAAACGGCATGGCTTTGGCATCGACCATTCCAACTTCATCGTATTTTTACTCCATATGCTTCCCTACTTCACTAAATCCTTTGCTTTATCCCTTTTTGGATGTTATGGTATATTGTTAATGTACATCTGAGTGAGCCATTGAGCGGAGTAATCTCCAGAACCTCTGGGTTATTGATATTTATCTGTATATCTCACCCCGTGTTGGGGACTTTATTTCAGGTAGTGGCAGTGGCACACGAGCGGTGGGCAGGAGGCCCGTAGGATGAGCATTGGAGATTTATGCATCTTTTACATTTTGAGAGCATTTTGGTATAGGTTAGACTTAAGGCATGAACATTGCATATGGATTTAGAATTATGAGTGTCATCATATTTGTTCATACCATCCATTTTGTCTAAGTTTAGCAATATGTGTATAATGATGTAATGTGAGATTCAGTTTATTGTATTTGGATAAAGTGTTGTATTATGTTTCATTGGAGAACTTGTAATTTGTAATATTTGGATCTTGTGTAATATTGAAGTATGCTATATGATGAAGGGGAAATAGGCCTATTCTAGGATATGATTTATGTCTTATGTCTAAAGAATGCATGTACATGAATCAAAGTGATTGAAATGATTTAAGTTTGAGAATGCAATTAATGAGTTGTAAATTAAGCGAATTGATATAAATTGTAATGGGTTGTAAGAGCACCAAGACATTGCTGGTCCTTTAGAGCCACCCTTGAATACTAGGTACCCTTGATGATAGATAACACACTTTTACAAATGTGGGATATGTTGGAGAAACAAAGGAGATGCTGGGGAAATTTCTACAAAATGGTAGATTTTGAGTGAACTTTGGGAGAACATATCTCTCTCCAAAAAATTTCAATAGGGACGTTCAATACACCATTTTGAAGATTGAGATGTCAACTACATTGTACAAATATTTGAGAGCAATTGGTGGAGTGGTTTGTCCGAAATCGTTGAAAGAGTGAGGACTGTTTGGAGCTCTGTTTGAGGTTGGCTGACAAATTTGCTTGTCCAACTTCAAACGGTGGTAACCGGAGCAAACAAGAACTTTTTGGAGCATGTGATAGCTTGTCGAAAATATAATTAAGTCTAGAATAACATACTAAAAGATGAGAGGTTCGCGACAAGCGTATTTTCTGCAGTATCCAAAATACCGAACCATATTCGGATAGATAAAAACCGTAGAAGTGAGATTTTGGCTAAGTGGATTTATGGGAACCCCTTAGTGACTTGAGAGAGGTATTATAAGATAGTTAGGCATTTGTTTTAATTATTCCGCGTTTAATTTTCAGTTATAATCACAGTTTTATTCATTGCGCTTTATTATTGTTTTAAATGCTTGCGTAATGAAAAGAAAAAAGTTTACTCGCATTTTATAAACGAATTATTGTGATTGTAACTGCGCTTAATATCATAATCAATGTTAACAATACCGGTACGTAACTGGCTGTTACACTCACCCACTATAAATTTCAGGATAATATATAGGTCATATAACAGGAAAATAAAACTTTTTCCTATAAAGACAATATTTTGGAAGAGAAAAAAACCATAAGGAGAGAGAAAAAATAATACATGAGACCCACTAAATCTCCTACTCTCACCCAACATAAATTTTAGGATAATTCATTGGTCATGTAACACGATAATAAAAAAATTTCCTATAAAGATAATATTTTGGAAGATGGAAAAAATAATACATGAGACCCACAAAATATTATTTAATTTTACTATTACATGACTGATAAATTCCCTTGAATTTTATTGTGAAACCATTGCAAAGAGAAAAAAAAATGAAGGAAAGATAATGTAAAAAGTCATCAAATACACATCAAAACAATGTAATTTTGTTAAAAAAAAATAACACAAAGTTATATCGTTTAAAATAATAAATATTTTTTTATATTTTAATTACTTATTTAATATAATTTCTATTTGAGAAAAATATTTATCCTTTTAAAGGACATTCATTTTAGTTAAAATTAGTAATTTTAATTTAATATTTAAATTAAAAATATTCAATTTTTTCCACCATAATTTTCTATTTTTCTCACCATAAAGTGAAGTAATTTTGATTAAAATAATACAATTCTGTATCTTTCAAGAGGAAAAATATTAATTCTTTTTATTCATAAATAAATGTTTTTAAATATTACCAAAAAGTAATTGTTTAAAAAATTAGAAAAATATTTATCCTTTAAAAGAAGGGAAAAAAGAATCGTCATTGTACTTAAAATTACTTTGTTTTATTTAATATTTAATTTTATAAAAAATCTCCTACTCTCACTCACTATAGATTTCAGGATATCCCATCGGTCATATAACAAGAAAATAAATTTTTTTCCTATAAAGACAATGTTTTGGAAGAGAATAAAACCCTAAGGAGAGAGAAAATATAATACATGAGACCCACTAAATCTCCTACTCTCACCCAACATAAATTTTAGGATAATCCATTGGTCATGTAACACGATAAATTTTTTTTTTCCTATAAAGATAATATTTTGGAAGAGAGAAAAAATAATACATGAGACCCACATAATATTATTTAATTTTACTATTACATGACTGATAAATTCCCTTAAATTTTATTGGGAAACCATTTCTCTTATCATTGGATACAATAATTTTAAGTAAAATAATATAATTTTATATTCTTTAAAAGTGTAAATCCTTTATTTACCAAAAAAATTAAAAATAAAATCACAAATCCTTACCCAATTTAATATGAAAAAGTATTTGTCATTTTAAATGACACAAAATTATAGTATTTTTAATGAAACTATATTATTTTGATTTGTTTTTACATTCTCTCTCCTCCATTTTTCTTTTCTTAATTTTATAAAAAAATGACAAAACATACTAAAACATCATAATTTTACTAAAAATAATATAAAATTATATCATTTAAAATAACAAACAATTTTCATTTTTAATATATTTGTTTCTTTGGTTTCTCCTCCTTAGATTTTCTTTCTATTGAGTACCGTTCTTTTTCTCTCTCATGGCTTCTTCGCAAATCCGATTTTTCTCTCTCTAAAACTTTTTCTCTCTCTGAAACTTTTTCTCTCCTCATCTCTGTCTTAAAATTCAGTTTTTTCTTTTCTTTTTCCAAGAAAGTTCACCGTGAGTTCTTTTTCTTTTTCTTTTTCTTTGCTGATCTGTGGTTGTGTATTTGTTAATTCCTCTATGATTCTATCAATTTATCGTACACCGTGAGTTCTTCCTCTTTTCTATATTTTTTTTACAATTTTTCTTTCTAATTCTTCTTGTTGCTTTCGTTGCATCAAATTCGTAGGTTGTAAGAAAACTGAAATGCAGCTAGAATTATGGTTTTTTTTTTTTTTCATTTTTTTTCTTTTATGATCGGTTTGTTATATAAGAGAATGAGGAATGAAAATTGTCAATGGTTTGATCAGTCGAAGCAATATTTTTTATAGGTATATTACAATGAACAAAATCTGAGATTCTGTTTCTGGTATTATTTCTGAACAAGTTGTATCGAGCGTGACGTTTTGTTGCTATATGATTGTTATACCTTCAAAGGAAATAACCTTCAAAGGAAATAACTTTTATGGACAGATTATGAAGATGACCTCTTCTTCTTTTAATGCTTTGATTTCATTGATATTTTTTGTTTTTGTTAATGAATTTTTGTGTGTGTATATATATGAGAAAAATATTTCTTAAGCAGCTAGCTTGAGATAAGTTTATGTCCGGCTGTTTCAAAACTAACTCGTTTTATTTATTTATTTCTTTATATTAATTGATTCACTTTTGAATGGTTATGATTCTTTTTTTCTCTCTCTTCCTTTATCACCATTGATCCATCTCTGGTCTTTAGGGTGTCACAAATTAGTTTTATTTAAAAAGATTTTTATATGTAATTCTTGATATTGGGTTTTAACTCCTAGAAAATAATAGAATTAATTATTTTGGGAATAATTTTAATAATGCTTTGATAACAGATTTTGCCTTTGGTAAAATGATGGAAAATTGATTATGTGCGATATAAATCTTATTTAATAATTGTGGAAATTATGATTTTTATACCCCGAAACAATTGGATAATTGTTATGATGATTGGATTATGTGTAATGATGATTGAAAATTTTGATTTTTTGGACAATTGAAATGATATTCTTGATTAAATTGATGTCATGATATTTTCCAATTATGATATTTATAATTGAATTGAAATTATGTGTGATTGTGAATAATTAATAGTGGGAGGATAGCTTTGGGATGGTACCTTCCAAAGTGATGAACACAACTTTTTGGGCTTTATGCCTTTGATATTTATTTGATTTGACAATGATGTTTCAGTTCTTTCCAAAGTGATATCTGGCAACAGGGTTATTTCTCAGGGTACTAGTAGCAACTTTGGAAAGAGGTGTGCACACTAGGATTCGATATTTTGATGATGACCAATTTTGATTATACGTGGGTTATTTCCCGGGTCACAGGGTAGGCTGGCAATAGGGTTATTTCTCGAGTCTACCATGGTTCTCTTCTTACTAAATGAAATGAACTTAAACATGATTAATAATGAAATTTGTTATTTGATTTGATTATGATGAATGTCATTGAGTTGTGAATATTATCATCTATGTATTATTATGATTAATGTTGTGCTGAATATGTTAGTTGATAACTACCCTTACTAAATACACTAAATGAATTTAAACATGATTAATAATGAAATTTGATTTTTGATTTGATTATGATGAATATCATTAAGTTGTGAATATTTTCATGTGTGTAATATTATGATTAATGTTGTGTTGAATATGTTAGTTGACGATTATCCTTACTAAATACACTCAGTGAACTTAAAGATGATTAATAATGAATGTAATAGAGTTAGCCTCGCACTTGTCCCTGTACAGGTGCAGCGGTAACATTTCTCCAAATTAGTTTTAGATTAGCTTCCATAATATTTCTATTATCATAATTGTATAAAACATGAATTTTGACAATTTATTTATTATAAGAATATTTTATAAATTGTTAGAAATTTGGGGGTGTTACAGCCTTCCAATTTATCTTTTTATTAAACTGAAAATTCATGCAAAATATAAGAAATTTTATGAGAATATTACTGAAAATAAAATAACACTTTAATTTCAATCTCATATCTTTTAATTATTTTTAAATCAATTTTATGGTCATATTAACCCTAAATATATAATAAATTGGATATGCTTCACCTTTCCTTTAAATCCATTCCACTGCTCAATCTTTCATTAACTGAGCTTCAAGATTTGGTAAAAAAAAAAAAAAAAATCTTAGCTGCGCGAAACAGCTATACTTTTGTTCTTCAAAGGCTTTTTTTTCCTCAATCTTGAACCAACTAAGCTTCATGATTTGGTAAAAAAAAAATCTTATCTGCGCGAAACAACTATACTTTTGTTTCTATAAGTATTGTTCTTCAAAGGCTTTTTTTCCTCAAGCTTCTCAACCTTGCTAGTACTACTTCATATTTGTTATTTCGTTCGTTTTGAAATTAACTTGCCATCACACAATACCCTTATTGGCAAATTGTTCTCCACTCTATATCTAGTTATGGATATTGAGTCAACAACGCAATTAAACAAGGCTGAATTTTTCTCTCATTGGGGGATCTTCCTAAAGGCTTTGCCTAGTAACTCCAAGTCCAAGATGATCAATGTCACAAGGAGTATAAAGAATATTGGCCAAGATGACCCCAGACGAGTAATTCACTCATTAAAAATGGGGATTGCTCTCACATTGGTGTCCTTGATTTACTACTCAAGGCCTCTTTATGATGGCTTCAGATTGGCAGGAATGTGTGTTGTTCTTACGGTGGTTGTCGTATTTGAATTCACCGTAGGTAAGTTCAGACATCGCATAAAACTTCGTATGTAATAATATTGCACCTTATTACATAGTTAAAGAATAATGCATGAACATATACATTTGATTTGTTCCTGACCAGGTGAAACCCTCAACAAAGGTTTAAATGGAAGATGTGCTACACTATTAGCTGGTGCTTTAGGGTTTGGAGGCCAACACTTAGCTACTATTTTTGGAGAAAGAGGAGAACCTTTTGTACTTGGGACCCTTGTCTTCATTCTAGGTACTATATATACAATTTGAACAAAGAAAAAGATGATTATATTTCTCAGCATGTATTTGAGGCCAGAAAATTGATATAATGTTTGATTCCCAAACAATGTATGTGTGTGTGTTTAGCTTTAATTGTTTGTGTTCTATGTTTGCAGCTGCAGGGTCTACGTTTTTCATATTTTTTCCCCAAGATCAAGGAAATATATGATTATGGGGTGATGACATTTATATTGACATTTTGTTTCGTTACTGTATCGGATTACAGAGTCGAGCAACTCTTTGAGCTTGTTCATCAGAGACTCTGTAACCCGATACAGTAACCAAACAAAATGTCAATATAAATGTCACCACCCCATAATCATATCTTTCCTTGATCTTGGGAAAAAATCTAAAAAACGTAGACCCTGCAGCTGCAAACATAGAACACAAACAATTAAAACTAAACACACACATATACATTGTTTGGGAAGCAAATGTTATATCAATTTTCTGGCCTCAAATACATGCTGAGAAATATAATCATCTTTTTCTTTGTTCAAATTGTATATATAGTACCTAGAATGAAGACAAGGGTCCCAAGTACAAAAGTTTCTCCTCTTTCTCCAAAAACAGTAGCTAAGTGTTGGCCTCCAAACCCTAAAGCACTAGCTAATAGTGTAACACATCTTCCATTTAAACCTTTGTTGAGGGTTTCACCTGGTCAGGAACAAATCAAATGTATATGTTCATGCATTATTCTTTAACTATGTAATAAGGTGCAATATTATTACATACGAAGTTTTATGCGATGTCTGAACTTACCTACGATGAATTCAAATACGACAACCACCGTCAGAACAACACACATCCCTGCCAATCTGAAGCCATCTTAAAGAGGCCTTGAGTAGTAAATCAAGGACACCAATGTGAGAGCAATCCCCATTTTTAATGAGTGAATTACTCGTCTGGGGTCATCTTGGCCAATATTCTTTATACTCCTTGTGACATTGATCATCTTTGACTTGAAGTTACTAGGCAAAGCCTTTAGGAAGATCCCCCAATGAGAGAAAAATTCAGCCTTGTTTAATTGTGTTGTTGACTCAATATCCATAACTAGATGTAGAGTGTAGAACAATTTGCCAAAAAGGGTACTGTGTTATGGCAAGTTAATTTCAAAACGAACGAAATAACAAATATGAAGTAGTGCTAGCAAGTTTGAGAAGGTTGAGGAAAAAAAGCCTTTGAAGAACGATACTTATAGGATAAAAAGTATAGTTGTTTCGCGCAACTAAGATTTTTTTTTTTTTTTTACCAAATCTTGAAGCTCAGTTGGTACAAGATTGAGAAAAAAAAGCCTTTGAAGAGCGATACTTATAGGAACAAAAGTATAGCTGTTTCTCGCAGCTAAGATTTTTTTTTTTTTTTTACCAAATCTTGAAGCTCAGTTGATGCAAGATTGAGCTGTGGAATTGATTTAAAGGAAAGGTGAAGCGTATCCAATTTATTATGTATTTAGGGTTAATATGACCATGAAATTGATTTAAAAATAATTAAAAGATATCAGATTGAAATTAAAGTGTTATTTTATTTTCAGTAATATTCTCATAAAATCTCATAAAATTTCTTAAATTTTGCAAGAATTTTCAGTTTAATAAAAAGATAAATTGGAAGGGTCAAGTGGATTTGTTTTGAATTTTTGAATCATATAATTGATTGAAGATCTTATTAAATATTCTCTTGAATATTTTTAAGGAAAGTTTTTCTTTAAATATTAAAGGAAAGACTTTAATGCTTTGACATAAAATATGAATCCCATCTTTTTATATTTATGGTATGACATAAAATATGTCATGTAACATGATACTCATTTTCCTAATTTTTATAGATGTTGTATATTTAGTTTTTTTAATTATTGTTCAACGCAAGCCTTTGAAATACAAGGGATATAATGATTATTCTTTTTTTTTACTTAATATGATCTTTTCTTATTTATTATTATTTCATCTCTTATTATTAATTATTTTATCTTAGACACACAATATGATATGCTTTATTGCTTGATGTGTTTATAATAAAAATATATGTTCAATTTATCACCGGTTGGAACACAGTCAGACAAGTGAATCATATATAATATTTGCACTAATTTGATGAGTAATCTAATTGTAAAAAATTTGATGAAAATTAACAACTTATTTAATTTTATTTAATAAAATGATATTTTAAAAAATAAAAAAATAAAAAAGAGTGACAATAAATTCTCGTACAAGGTCCCAAATTCAATTACCACGAAAGTATCAATTGAAAATGATCAATTTTACATTATCTAAATCAAATATTTAATATTTTTAAAAATATTTAAAAATTACAATATTAAAACTTACTGCGTATATATATGTACCAAAATAGTTCCGCCCCTCTCTCAAGCCAGCTTTTTAATTCATATTAATTATATGTAGTTTGATTAGAAAGTGGAAAAATGACGAAGCATGTATAAGTCAGTCATTTGCTGACATTAAAATAATAAAATTAAAAAAATCCCTTAAAATATTGGACCAGCCACCGCCTTTAAAAAAAATGAAGATATATTTTTTCTTAAAGAAAAGCAAGACAAAACAAAATGGTATTCACTTTATAAGCAGACTTTTAAGTTCATTCTGACATGAGGACTTCATATCTATAATTAAACTCAACAATTGCTCCACCTAAGAAGCTCAGATACAAATAATATAAATTAGGTGCTGCTGAATTCTGAAATAAATAACTTAACAACCAGTTCATCAGCGCATGAAATGGAAATATATACTCGCAGGAGTAACGTCATCTTAAAACATAAAGAAAGAACCTAGTAATTAAAAATTAATATTCACGTCCAACATTATTTAGTGTATTCCTCCAGATAAAGCAGAAACATTTCTGCATAAGAACTTTTGAAGCTCCAATAAAGTGAATTTAACATATCACCAAAAAAAACATTGAATTTAGCATCATTGCATTTTTTTTGGAGTAAACACCATTTTTAGTCCCTGTCAATATCTATGAAGTCTTTTTTTGTCCCTGACAATAAAAAAGGACCAAATTGGTCCCTGAAATTACAAAAAAAGGAGCCATGTTAGTCCTTATGTCAACTCCCAAATATGTAGAGTGACCCTTTTCTTGTATTTTCAGGACCAATTTGGTCTTTTTTTATTGCCAGGACTGAAAAGGACTTCGTAGATATTGTCAGGGACTAAAAAGGGTGTTTACTCTTTTTTTGTCATATATAGCCAATAAAAGAATAAATATAATAAGCACAATGGAATAAAGCTATTAAAAATGTAAAGATAAAAAGTGGAATATAAACACAACAAGTTATTAAACATTTGATAATGACACCTCCACACGTTATCTTTTCCTTTGTGAATTTAAAGTAATAATATAAAGAAAAAAACTTTGAATTATCTTCAGTAAATTGTTAATCATTTTCCAATTTATTGACTTGATTATCCTACTAAGCTGATCACATAAATTTTTATCCATATGTGTTGAATCAGTAGCAGTGTCAGCAGTCACTAGTGAATAGGATCTGACTCAATCCTATTCTTTCTTTATATTTTCCCTTTGAATGAGAAATTTACAAATATTTAAAAGTTAAACTCCTTACCAGGTTTGGAAATTGAAAATCGCCAACTAATTTCATGTTAAGAGGGTCTTGTTCATGTTGAAGAATTTTCCATGATAATCATACAAACGCTAAAAGCAAAGATTAATCTTTCATGCTTCAAATCATTTAAACTCAGCTCAAGCAGACCAGTGAATGTTACCTTGCTTAAATATAAAGAAAGTAACTTTATGCTTAGAGGGGGAATCTTAAGAAACGGAAGCAGCTAAGCTAGCAACTAGTATACACATATAAAATACACTTTATTTATGTACATATATGGAAATCACTTAATGGCCTGAAAATCACATAGCAAATGGAATATTTCTCATCAACTTTATTTCTTATGATTTTGACTGATAAACAACATAGGGCGATATATTTACACACAGCTAGCTGTATATGCACTTGAATAAGGTCATTATCGTTAAAAACATTCTTTATCGATCTGTCAGTTTGTGTAGCTCATGCTGTGAGGAACCTTATGCCTGCATTATAATCTGCACTAATTTTAGTAGATATCTATCGGGTACTCGGATGGCTTTGGAAACATTATCTACTTCAAACTATATCAATATATCATATATGCTCAGCTAGGTTTTAGTCCCACACTTTCTTTATAATATGTAAAATTTAAGTTTTTTTATTTGCACCATTTTTTCTACCCTAAAACTTTACACTTTTTTCTTTGGATTTAATTAAAGAGAGGGAGAGAGATGGGGAAGAATTTGTTCATAAACCATTTTTACAAATTACACTATGTGCTCCCGAAAGTAGGAACGGTGACCAAAATGCCACTATTCACTGACTTTTTTCCCTAAATGTCACGCGAACAGTAAAATTTACCAGCCTGCCACGCCTTGAAGTTCGCTACCACTGATAACGAACTTAGTAGCCAATAATTTCTTGACACGTGGCACATTTTCGTTTGAAAAGCTGATTGCCACAAGTCCAAGTTCGCTAAGACTGGTAGCGAACTTGGTAGCCAATGATTTTGTGACACGTGGCACATTGTCGCAGAAAAAGTTGACTGAACGAAGTTCGCTACTAGGGGTAGCGAACTTAGTGTGCTACGTGGCACAATCTTGTTGCCCGATCAGAATTAGTGTACCAATCACAATCAAAAAGAGAAAATGAAGAAAAATAACTATTTAATTAATGTACTAATCACAATTAATGTATCAATCACCAATCACAATTAATATATCAATTACCAATCACAATTAATATATCAATCACCGATCACAATTAATGTATCAATCACCGATCACGATTAACTTTGATCACAATTAATGCACCAATCATGAATCATAATTAATGTACCAATCATAATTAATTTTGATTGGTACATTAACTGTGATTGGTGATTGGTACATTAATTGTTTCTAATACCATTGTTACAAATTCGGATGATGTTTGTGAGATATAAAATATGTCAAATGAGTTGTTATTGAGTAGATCTCGAAAAGTTATATGAAATAAAAGAAAAAATCCCTGATTTGGATATCCGAATCAAAACTTATGGCCTTCCGAAGTGATTGGTGATTGGTATATTAATTGTGATTGGTACAATCAAAAGTTAATCCCATTGGTACATTAATTGTGATTGATGATTGATACATTAATTTTGATTGGTACATTGATTAAATAGCGATTTTCCTTCGTTTTTTTAATTGTGATTGGTACATTAATTTTGATCGAGCAACGAGATTGTGCCACGTGGCACCTAGTTCGCTTGGACCTTCAGCAAACTTGGTGCATGTCAAACACATGGCACACCTAGTTCACTGCATGTGGCAGCGAACTTCTTCGATGTGTCAGCATTTATTGCAACGTAGTTTGCTATTAGGAGTAGCGGACTTGTTGTCCACTAGAAACGTGCCACATCAGCAAACCAAGTTTGCTGGGCACTGTAGCGAACTTGCCCGCGTGGCATATAGGGAAATAATATTGTTCGTGTGGCATTTAGGTAAAAAAGTCAGTGAACAGTGGCATTTTGGTCACTGTTCCAAATGAGTTTCAGCGCTTTCTTGTTTCCAAAATTGAAATTTGTTTGAATTGAGTTTGATGTCCATCAACACACTAACCATAAGGATTATGTTATGGAGTTTATGTAGAATCCATTTCAGTATTGAGTTTGAGATTATTCATGGAAAGTTGATCTTCTTCTTCCTTCACCCATGAGTTCGTTTACGCTGTCTTTATCAGCTTTCGAGGTGTTGATACTCGCTACAGTTTTACTGGTAATCTCTACCATCAAATCCTTCAAAGAGGAATCTGCACCTTCATTGATTACGTGGATCTTCAAAGAGGAGACTTAATCACGCCATCGCTTGCCTCTGCAATTGAAAATTCTAGGACTGCGATCATCGTCTTCTCTAAGAACTATGCTTCTTCCTCTTTTTGCTTGGATGAACTTGTCAACATCATTGCCTCCATCAAACAAAAGGATCGCTTGGTTTTGCCTATTTTTTATGACGTGGATCCTTCTGATGTGAGGTGTTGGGTGAAAAATATATTATGATGAAGACGTTCCTCAGTTCACAAAGAGAAAACACAGTGGCTCTCTTAGCTTCAACCCAAGTGCGCAAGTGCACGCATCAAGTAATAAATGGGAGTGTTAATGCCCAGATTATCGTTCCCACGAGGATAGAACTCTAATTAATGCCTTATACTATTTTACAAAGAATGAAAATGAAAAGAAAAGTTAGTAATTGACGTGTTTGGTCAAACGTTCCCTACTGTCTTGACAACAATCCTCAAGAACAGTAGGTGCAGTTTTGACAGCAAACAACTCCTCGCTTCGTTATGTATGCAATCCTTCTTCGTAGAAGAAGGTATGATCATTTTCATTGGAGTTTTGTGGATACAAGATTGAATAAAATAAAGAAAAATAAAAGTAATAACAATAATTAAGGAACAACAGTATGAATGGTTTTAAAACAATAATAACAGAAGGAACGAATCCACTGCTCCATTCATAAACAATTATTTTCTCTACTCAAGACTCAACACTTTTGTCTTTGTTCCAGTCTCTTCTCTGACAACTCTGATTCCTCAGCTCATGGACTAGATGGCTCACAAGTTTCCATATTCCTATGGCTCCCTTGACTCCAACAGGTACTGGGTACAGGACCTTTGAGTGAACGAGATGGTCCCTTATTCCTAAGGCAACCACTAGCCTTGTTTCCACAAGACTACCTTCCCCCTCTGGTTAAGCTGTCTGAAATTCCTTCCTTATGGAAGATCCTTTCTCAGTATGTGTTCGATTTCCAAAGATACACAATGAAGATAACTCACTTAACCAGAGAAACACAAAAGTTGTAATACTAGAGTTTTGAAAATAATTATTTAAGAACTTTGCAGTTTTCCCGTTCCACAGATAGTTTAGCTCATGGCTACTAGATTAAACATAATTATTCCAAACTGAAATCCCATAGACCCGAGATTTAGTTCAGAGATAACGAATGCAAAGGAGAGAAATAACACTTGTATTTAAATGGAAATAAATTGATTACAACAAAATGAAAAGTGGAGAAGATGGTTGTTGCTCGTGAGGAGTCTCAAGTGGGTGATAAAGAAAGAAGAAGAAGTGTTGTCACTTAACTAAAGTTAAAACTGTACAACTACAAACTACAAAAATAAACTAAGTGATCTCTTCTTAAGGAATTCGATGATGTCTTCGTGCTGAGACGTCCTATTTATAGCAGAAGAGTGGATGGCAAAGTCTGTAATTCTCTTGGAGTTGTTTTCTTGTCTGCGTAGTAGAGACGATGTGAACAGTGCTTCGAAGGGTGCAAAGTGGTTGGATGGGACAACTGCTGTTGAGATTTGTCTTTCCTTCTGACCACCCTCATGCCTTGCTTTCCTCTTTGGCCAATAGGAACCCTTTATTCTCTGCTGCGCACGTTTCCTCTTGCTGAATAGCTACAGGTGTATGCTTTATGGAAACTTCTTTTCAACGTTTCCTGAAAAGTGGTCATAGAGATTGAGTGAGTGAATCAGGCGTATTTAATGTTCTCAATCCGTTTCCCTTTTTATATATTTTCCAAAGAATTACGTCATCATCTGTTCCCCACTGTGTTTTTGTCAAAAAGATATTAAACACGTGCTTTTAGTGCTAAAGTTGCTCATCAGTGGAGGGAACAGATGGTATTTTGCCAACAAAATGGGCTTAGATGGGAACAAATTCTCGTCCCATCATGAGGCATTAGAGAGGTAGCTATCAAGAAGCGCTGGCTCGTCATGAGGAGAGGTTCAAGGATGACACTGAGATGCTGCAAAAATGGAAGATGGCTCTGCGTGATGCAGCTGATTTGTCCGGCTATCATTTCAAACTTGGGTACCTTGTATTTTTTTCTTTCATTTTTCATTTTAATAACACTAATTATTCAACTTTAAAATATAAAGAGCAAAGTAATGCTGCCTGTCGTTAACCTTGATCAAGTCAATTCATTGTATATCAAACACTTTGAATTGTAATAATAATAATAATACTATAATAATAATAATAATATAAGTATCTTTGTAAAGAACGAATTCAACCCAAAAACTTAAGCTCTTGAGTGAGGTTACATTAATGATTTTATATATCTCAACACGCCCCCTCACACGAGAGTCCACTGGGCTTGAAGGGTGGACAATGCACAGGCCCACCTACCTATGCGAAGAAATAAATTCCACTACAAAGAAAGTGGGGGCGGTGAGGATCGAACCCGGTACACCGAGGCTCTGATACCATGTAAAGAACCAATTCAACCCAAAAGCTTAAGCTTTTGAGTGAGGTTACATTAATGATTTTATATATCTCAACAATCTTCAAGACTTACGTAGGACGCTTTGGTATACTATGATTTCACTTGTATTTTCATGATTGGACAAGGATGGATATAAATATTTGTTTATTGAGAAAATCATTAAAGAGGTCTCCAACATGATTAATCGTGCTCCTTTACATGTTGCCGATTACTCTGTTGGACTGGAGTCTCGAATGCAAGATGTAATCAAGCTTTTGGATGTCAACTCTGATAGATTCCACATGGTAGGGATCCATGGAATTGGGGGAATAGGCAAAACAACACTTGCACGAGCAGTTTATAATATGATTGCTGATTCATTCCAAAGTTTATGTTTTCTTGAAAGTGTGAGAGAAAATTCAAGTAAAAATGGTTTAAAACATCTCCAAGAGATGCTTCTTTCTAAACTAGTTGGAGAGAATGATATTACATTCCCAGGTGTCAATGAAGGAATTTCCATAATAAAGAAAAGGCTACAATTGAAAAAGGTTCTTTTGATTCTGGTGGATGTTGACACACCGGAGAAGTTGCAGATTATGGCTGGAGGACCTGATTGATTTGGTTATGGAAGCAAAGTTATCATTACCACTTGGAAAAAGTATAATAGAATGGGAATCTGCATTACTCCATTATGAAAGAATTCCTAATATAAAGATCCAAAAGATACTTGAAGTAAGCTTTGATGCTTTGGAGGAAGATCACAAGAGTGTTTTTCTTGACATTGCTTGTTGCTTCAAAGGATATCCATTAGCAGAGTTGCAAGATATACTTCATGCTCATTATGGTGATTATAGGAAATATCATATTGGAGTGTTTGCAGATAAATCTCTCATAAAGATTAGTTGGGATGGTGAAGTGACACTAAATGACTTGATAGAGGACATGGGTAAAGAAATTGTCCGACCGGAATCAAGAAAAGAACTTGGGAAAAGAAGTAGGTTATGGTTCCATGAAGATATAGTTCAAGTTTTAGAACGTAAAAATGATATGGATGATTTGATTTTTCATCTTGAACCTTGATTTATCTCTTTACTGCTATATGCTCATGACAAGTCATTCACTCCTATGTTTCCAACCTTTTGTTGACGGGATTAATTCACAAAGTTTTTCGTTTATAATAAGTAAATTTCTCTATATATGTTTATTGATGTATGATAGAATACTACCCTAATAATAGTCTCGATACTATGAACATGTTTGTAAACTTGCTGGAATTGCTTGAACCGGCTCATTAATATCAGTTATCTTGGTTGATTTTCTTCCTTTCTTTGTTGTTATTGGTGATTGTTACAATGTCTTAACATGTGTGCGCGCGCACGCACACACACACACACACACACACACACACACACACACACACACACACACACACACACACATATATATGTTTTGTGGCTGACTGCTGCTTTTTAGTGTTCAAAAGGGAACTGGTAATATTGATATCATATATCTGCATTTCCCCAAATTTGATGTAGTAAGCTGGAATGGAATGGCCTTCAAGAAGATGACAAACCTAAAAACGCTTATTATTAGAAATGTCATTTCTCGAAAGGTCCTAAACAATTACCAAAGAGTTTAAGAGTGCTGGAATTACCGCAGTTTCCTGCGCAGTCTTTACCATCTAATTTTGGTCCATAGAGACTTGCCATATTCAGGTTACTAGAAAGTTCCTTGATGTCACTTGATTTGGCCAAGTTAATGAAGGAAAGTATAGTAGGTTCTTTAATTTGATCTTGTATGTTAATAAATTCGTTTTAAGATTATTCATTTCATTATTGTTTCTTTCTTGAATTTTTTTTGTTCAAAAGTTTGTGAATATAAAAGAATTGCATTTCCGCTATTGTTGTTGTATAACAGAGATACCTGACATATCTGGTGTCCCAAATTTAGAAAATAGTCATTTCAGCAATGTAATAATTTAATCAAAATTGACCAGTCGGTTGGGTTCTTGGATAAACTTAGAATCTTAGATGCTGCTTTTTGCAACAAGCTCGAGAGTTTTCCACCTATCAATTTGACCTCTCTTAAAGAACTCGTACTTTCAGGATGCTGGAGTCTTGAGAGTTTTCCAGAAATACTAGGTGAGATGGAAAATATGGTGGGCATTCCCATAAAAAAATTGCCATTTTCAATTCAAAATCTTACTCGTCTACAAAGGATAGAACTGAGTAGATGTGGATGGGGACAGATAGTGTAACATCCCCGGCCTCGAGCCGGTTCAATTAACATACATATGATACTTAACAGAAACAACGGAAGACTTAAACTTATGAAAATACTAGCTAACTTTTTCTTTTTCTCATTAGGCGTAAACGAAAATTGGACAGAGTAACCTCTGTAAGTTGGACAATTAGGGATTTTCCAATCCCACTCTCAAGAGTTCCTGATAGACAGTTTAAACTATATATATATCCAGAAGTACCAGTCATGCAAATATATTCAGATACCCATCTATGGGTGCATGCAGAACTTGGCTCTGTGCCACTAATCTAATAGCATGCAATCCAATACATAACATAACTGAATACTACATAGTCATATCAACATGCCTGAATACATAAATGTACATGCATCGAATATAAACACTATACAACAATACATCTTTTCCAAAAATATGTCTACAATAAATAGCAGCCTCCAGCCACCCAAAACTCCACATCCTCATACTAGTACCTCTAGCCACGGTTTGTGTCCTTGTCCCATGAGGCTCTTCAATTAACTGTGTTCCTGAAATCATATCCCCAAACGAGGTTAGAGACGAATCTCTAGTAAACTCCAGGTTTATGGAAAACTCTCCATACCCTAGGCTCACTTCCTGCATGACAGTCAGATACATAATATACAAAACATCATATAAGAAATTATCATAACTGTACAAAGCATATATATATATATATCTTATCAAAGACATACGCAGTCATTCCCAAGGGATGACCCCAAGCGGAAATCAACGTACGTAACAAATATCATTTACAAAATCATCATACATATCACATAAAGCATGTCATATAATCAATTATCATAACTAAACAAAACATATACACATATCTTATCAGAGACGTACGCAGTTATTCCCAAGGGAGGACCCCAAGCGGAACCAGAACATATCAGAGGCGTACGCAGTCATTCCCAAGGGAGGACCCCAAGCGGAAATCAACGCACGTATTCCCAAGGGAGGACCCCAAGCGGAACCAGAACATATCAGAAGCGTACGCAGTCATTCCCAAGGGAGGGCCCCAAGCGGAAATCAACACACGTGTTCCCAAGGGAGGACCCCAAGCGGAACCAGAACATATCAGAGGCGTACGCAGTCATTCCCAAGGGAGGGCCCCAAGCAGAAATCAACGCACATGTTCCCAAGGGAGGACCCCAAGCGGAACCAGAACATATTAGAGGTGTGCGCAGTCATTCCCAAAGGAGGGCCCCAAGCGGAAATCAACGCACGTGTTCCCAAGGGAGGACCCCAAGCGGAACCAGAACATATCAGAGGCGTACACCGTCAATCTCAGGGGAACCCAAGAAGACATCAGTGTACCATACAAGTCAATTCTAGCCAAAGATCAATACAGAAATCATATCAGAACAAGTCATATAACAAATGTGTACACAGTCAATCCCGGGGGAGGACCCCAAGTGGGAATCAGTGTACGTGTTCCCAAGGGTAGACCCCAAGCGGAACTCAACAAAACATATCATATTAACACATATCAAAGTAAACACATCAAACAAAATATATCATATTATCATATAGCTCTATATGAATGCATCTATATCATATATCTCATACATATCATACAACTTGACCACAGTTCGTACACTATGGTGGAACACAAAGTAGGAGCGAACCCCATAAACATAGAGCTTACCTCTTGAAGCTTTACCAATCTGCTCACTTGTAACACAAGTTACCTATTTAGCTCCAAAGGAAATTCAAACTCGCTCAGTCCCTAGGCACACCTAGAGAAAGAATCCAAACAAAACTCAATAAAATACTTCAATGCCATGTAGTTACAAGACATGCACTTTATTATTTACTTTTGTTTCTTTACATTTATGCCAATACGCAAGTCATAACCAGTTTTCTTTTTACTTAATCATATTAGGCCATGAGTGAGTGATTCTTTATTCAACAAATTCTCACAAAATTTCACATATGCACTTAGTCTTAGGATAGTCCCAAAAGGCCTTTAGAACACTCATTACTCCTCTTAGCACCTAAAAACCTATTTTTTCCAATTTAAGGCAAGGTGCCCAATACAAAGGAGTTATAAGATTTCTCTTTGTCTAGTGCCTAAACCCAAGTTTAGCCACCTATATAAATTATTTTACGTATAACAGTATGCTCGCTTTGCAAAACAGTAACTCCTAGTACAAACCTCCTTTGAAAATGGCCATAATCACATATAAGGCCTAAAGAAGGAACTTACTCATTTTTTTTTTATCTAACTCAACCAAAGGTTTAAACATCTAATTATATAGTCCTTAGGCTGTATAAGTACTCATGATCACAAACAAGCACTCTAAAAACATACTTCCTTTGTAAATGGCTAAGAGGCTCATAAAGGAAATCATGTCAATTTCATGATTCCAATGCTTTAGTCTATAAAATTCAAGCTTATCACACACCTCTAATCCAAGATTCAATAATTTATATATACGGTACTGTTCATCTCTACAGTATTATTCATGTATACATCACTATTTACGTATATGACACTATTCAAAAATACGGTATCTTTAATTTTCCAAATATATTTTCACCGTTAAAATTCTCATCTAAACATTTTTCTCAACATAAGCTAAACCTGAATCAAGCTCTAACATGCTCAATCAAACCAAATTTTCAAAATGAAACCATAAATTCAATCTTCATAAAAACATGAAAATGAAGGGAATTTCTTACCACAATGCACTCTAGAACAAAGGAGAGATGAGTATCTAAGCTCCCATGGCCTCAAGCTCCATCAAAATCCATCTTTTCCATGAAATTCAAAATCTTTGGGGGAGAAGATCTCTCTCTACAGTGAAATCCACCCAGAAATACTAGTACAAATGGATTCCTCTCGAAATTTCTCACAAGTTTGGCTTTGGAACGAAGTGATTTGGAGCTCTCTAGCTCAAGTTATGAATTTTGGAAGATTTTCAATCAAAATCCTTTTTTTTCTTCATTTTCATGCTCTCTGTCTCTGCCTCCCGTAGAAGTCACGAAATGAGAATGGGAATAGTTACTCCCTAGTCACTTAAGTAAGTTCATTATACTAGCGGGTATAAGTTCATCTATCTACTCACCTCCATTCATTACCAAACTTTACCCAATAGACTAGAATATTTTTCTATTCACATTTCTATTTTTACTTTCACTTTACCAAACTTTACCTTCAAGAAATCAGAGAGATTCCACCCAACATAGAGTTGTTCTATGCAGAAGAGTGCACATCTTTGAAAGAATTGGACCTCACACTTCTTCCTGTATGCACCACATAACGTTGCTTTTTGAGGAAACTTTACTTGGATGGTTGTCTCAATCTTAGAGGATTTATGCCAAACTTGGAATATTTCTCTGCAAAAGACTGCAGATTCATGCTTTTCCCATTAGAAGCATGTTAATGAATGAGGTTCCTATTTTATTTTGTATTTGATTTTTTAACTGATATTTGTATTGACCCAAACTCTTTATATGTATGTGTTGCTAAACTTAATGAATTATATATGACTAAAAGGAATGGCACGAGGCTGGAGGCAAGATGATTTTTTTGCCAGAAATTCTGATTTGTTTGTGGCGTTTCAGAATGAGAAGCGGAAGTCATGATATGGCACATTATGGATCAGGCCTTCAAGAAGAAAGCTCTGATACCATAATAGAGATGAATCTGAAAGTAAGAAATGATGAGAGAGAGAAGAGAGAATCCATTGATGTGAAGAAGAGAATTTGATTATGATTCATCCATATAAGAGTAAAATGCAGAACTCTATTCTAGAGTTAAAATGATGACTCAGCAATGAGTCACTGCAAGTAATAAACTCTAACTAAATGAGAAAATGAATCAGGTGTTGTACACACACCAAACAAATTGATACAATAGCATTTATATTTATATGCTAATACCATTTCTTCAAATCTCCATTTTTTTCTTTTGAAAGCTTAATTAAACCTTGAAGCTTTATCATATTTTCTTTTTCTTTTTCCTTCAAAGTTGTGGAAGGTGCTCTAAGTAGAAAGGGGTGCAACCTACACCTCAAGATTTGATTTTTCTACTTCTTGAGGTAAATCCATTGTCTTAGGCTTTGGAAAATCTATATTTTTGCATAGATTTGTTTAGGGTAGGTGTATTCTAGATCTTTGAGCATAAATTTAGGGTTTTTATCAAACTCCCTATTTTTCATTGTTATTTTACTCTTAAATAATTTCTAAATCATTGTTAAAATATTTGTGATGTCAGATTTGGCTAAAACATAGCTCAGTTGCTTACTCAGAGTCATTGGGAGTACTTTAGTTGGTTCCTCAGTGTTGTGAGTGGATGATGATTATGATTTCATATTTTATTTTTGTTATTATCCTTTAAATTTTATTTTATTATTATGGTTTAATAAGAAATGCATGAGGAAACAAATATTTTAAAATGTGATTCGTAAATTTTGTGCATTTTGAAAATTAACTGATAAGGATCTTTTATATAATGCATTATATTTACGATTTTAGACAATTGAAATAATTTTATAAATTTTGGATATAAATTTTATTATGAAATATTTAATTTAAAATGTCAAAATTTTAGCATTTGTATTTATCATTGGAAATGAATTTATCTGAATTAAAGGTTGCTTTGTTGAAATATTCTTATAAATTTTTTGGGATCCATGTTAGAATCTCGTAGCCGTTAGTGGGGGTAACGGTCTAGGTGCACCTAGTTATATATAAATATTTATTTCTGGGAGGAGATGGCTATCCGTTAGATGGAGCCGCCCCAAGAGAGAGAGACCACCTCTTGGAGGAGAGGGCTATCAGCAAGATGAAGCTGCCCCCGATGAATTGATTTGAGAAAGGAAAGGGTTGTCCGTTAGATGGAGTCACCCCTAAGGGGAAGGCCACCCTTAGGAGGAGAGAACTATCAGCGAGGAGGAGCCGCCATTGCTTGATTCTGTCATGTGTGATCCTCATTATATTAAACTTATGATTTTATGATTCTTTGTAAATGTTCATTACACCATTTAAATTTTTTTTGATTTCTTATTCACATATCTACGTTGTTGATTTTGTTTACCTTCATTATTCGAATACATTTATGGCTAAGTTGTTAAAAGGATAAAACACTCGTGCTTATCTTGTTTCCCCTTCCTGTCATTGTAATTGTTATGTCCTCATTGAGTCTGTGTGACTCACCCTTATCTTTATTTTACCATCTAGATCACCAGGCAGCTGAGTAGCAGGCTGCTAGGAGTTGTAGATCTTTCCGTAGCATATTTTTGTAGCTCTCTTTTTGGATAGGATGTAATTCCTTTGTTTATTTCAGAACTCTGAGCATTATGCAACTATGAGAGTCTGTCAGCTACATCTTTTAAATTATATTTAGACTATAATGTCTGGGTTATGTATTTTGTTATTATTGTTGTTGCTGGTAATATATACATTGTGTATCAGGTGTCTGAAATTTTTGGAAATGTTAGAAATACAAAGGAAACTTTGTCAAAATTTCAAAAACAAATTTGAAATATGAATCTGTTAAAAAATTTCTCTCATTTTATGGGTTGTTTGAGTAACTTAGGCTTGCCAGGCTAAAGGGGTTTTACCTTAGTCTGTGCATCGGTCATGGCTCAGATTCGGGCCGTGACAAAAATTCCTGGGTCCTTTAAGAAAAACAAAAGAATCTCCGGTTACAAGTCTCCATGAGTACCATGATAAAGAGCAAATGCTTCGGAAGAAAGTAAAATTAGACTAGACTGGAAATCTTTTGCTAGTATGCCAAATTTTTTTACATGTTTCTAACTTAACCAAATGTCTCGATCAATCTTGTATCTTACCATTTCATTTTTCATGCTATCAGGAGTCAAGTAACATTTCTCTGTCACATCCGCAAGACACTCAAGCTAGTGAAAAAATGCAGAAAGCGTGGCAGATTCTGGGGGACTTAGTCTCAAATGAATTGTCTCTTTCGTTACACCTTGGATGTTCTGCATTGACGAAAGATACTCTAGAGTACGTTCTCAGTTTGCCACCATAAGAAGGAATTTCTCGGGTAGAAATCTATGATGCACCGACACTTCAAAATATCTGACGTGTCGTGTCTGACACTTTTCGATACTCCATCACGCATTGCAGAGACTCAAAAAAAGGTTTGAAGGTTGCGTTATGTTGCATTTTTAGTTCCAACTATTAGATTCGTTAGATTACGATTACGATTACCATTATATTGAGTTTAACATAAATATATGAGATATCTTATATTTATTTGCAAAATTGATGGATATTATTAGTTTAGCTTCACTTTTTGGTTAAATTATTGAATATTAAATATATTAAACACTACATAAATTAAAAATATCATGTAATATCAAAATGTGAAAATCTAGCATTTTTTAGAATTAACGTGTCAAAATATTGTGTCGTGACGTATCTTGTGTCCCGTGTCGGTGAGAGAAAGTGAAAAAGAATGTTGAAGCTAATGTTATAGACTTGGACGAAGTGGAGACGTTGGAAAAATATTTCAAAAATCAGTTGGGTTGTTCGCAGTAAAGGAATGGAGAACTAGAAGAGCAAATCAAAGACATAAAAGCTGAGATTGCAAATTTGACACAAGAGACAGACACTATATATTGTTACCAATGGAAGATTACCGAAAGTTGAAAGTGATGATTTGATGAACCTAGTGACAAGGCTGAAAGTTGAGTTGGACTGGGCAATGATAATGCAAGCTAATATTGAAGCAGATTGGTTCAACTTTGGAGAATATTTCATTGGGATGATTCAGCGTGGAAACATACAAGCTAATGAAGCTGATTGGTTGAAAGATAAAAGCTATTGGACCAGTACCTAATTCCCACTTATTTTTCTTCTCTATATTTACTGTTCTTTCACATGTTAAGTTAAATTTGAATTGATTATGATTTCAAATGAAGTTATATAACATTCCCTTTCCCTTTGTTTAGTTAGAGTTACTAATGCTGACGATAAAGAGGACATAGTCTCCTTTAAGGTTTAAATAGTTTTGGGGGGGGTTTGCATTTGTTATTTAACATGACACAACAAATTTTTTTGCACACACAATATTTTGTGGGGCCCACACTTTTTGAAGAAAAAAAAAACTACGACACGCAAAACGAATCTCTATAACATTACACAATCACTTTTCCTACAACATAACTTTTATAAAACCCATAGTTTTGACATTTGATCATAGGTCTAGTTTGATAGATAACCCAACGAACCGGATTTGAACTAATCCATAACGTATTTACTGGGTTGTCAAGTTAATTATTTCAACTCAATCTAACCTAAAGTTTTTCTTGAAAATAAATATGTACTTTTAAATTTCCAAATATAGGTATATACCTATATTATATATCTCTTAAAATATTTTTTTATTTGATTAATCCATCTCGTGATTATGGTCCTCTGGAATTGAGGAGGTGTTTGGTAGAGAAATTTTTTTATTTTACTCGAAAATCATGATTTCTAAGAATATGATGAAAAATGAACTTTCCAAAAATGTTATCAAAAAATTGTTTGGTATGTCAAAATATTACCGGAAATTTTGGGTTAATTTTCTTGATGCTATGTTTGGTTATGTTAAATTTTTACTTGCAATGAAAATCCTAGAATACCACCCCTGAGTGGTATTTTTGGATTGTATTTTTAGAAAATTTTACACATAAAATAAAATTTCAGAAAAATCAGATTCCCGAATTGTTTTTAAAAATCTCATACCAAATGTGGGTAAATAAAATTACCATCCTCAGTTATTCAAAAATCCTAAAAAAATAAATTACCACCCTCAGTTTTTCCGAAATCCTAAAAAAGAATCTTCCATCTTGTGGTATGGAACTATTGAGTTGTATTGACCAAGTCTATTTTTTATTTTCTCTTAGTTTGATTATTATTTCTTTCAATGTTTGTAACAATTATATTTATGACTTGAGATTATTATTATTATGATTGGATGATTAATCATTATATATACTAAGGGAATAAACATCATTGGAAAGTTTGATGATCTGTCACTTCCTCCTTCAATTTCACCAATGTGTTCACATTTGAGAAAATTTGAAAACTTTCTTTTTTTGGAATTTTTTTTAATCGAAAATTAATATTAAATCAAAAATTAATATTAATTAGTGGAAAAAAAAGGGATCCTTATCTTTGTGGGGTCAAGCTGAATTAAAGTTCCACTACTTTATGTATGTGTAATTGTTATGTGCATTTAATGTTTAAATGTAAATTTAAATGATAGTACGTTGTACGATACAAGAAGTTCAGAGACTTTTCAAGTCTATTTTGGAAGGTGTGAATATATATCATATGTGTTGCTTGGTTCTTTCCTTTGGTCATCGCCTTTTGTGATTCTTCCGCTCCTCATCGTGTTCTTATGTGTTATTTGTTGCATCTTCATCTTCTCAACCTTTTTTGGTGTCAGATATGTACTCCAGGTATGATTTCATTAAGGATCTTAATCCGTCGAAAGAGGAGTGAAGGATTAAGGTGAGGGTGGTTAGGACTTGGAAGGTTCCTAATTTTCAGCATAAATATTTTGACGACAATCTGGACATGGTTCTATTAGATGAGAAGGTAATACTTTGCGTTCTGTTAGTTTCTTTTTCCTTTTTTCGTTTTTTTTTCGTTTCGTTCTCTTTTTTTTTTTACGGCCTTGATGTGAATGTATCTAATGTATTCGTTTTGTAGGGTGGAAGGATACATGCTACTGTCAAAGGATCTCTGAATGTCCGTAAAAATTTTTGTGAAGGGGATGTCTATTTTATAAGCAATTGTGGAGTTGGGTTGAATAATGATAATTTCAAGCCAACTAAACATGATTATCGTCTGTCTTTCAACTTGAGGACCGATGTTAAATCGACTGTGTATGCTACTATTCCTACTAATGGATTTAGTTTTGTTGATTTTGACGTTATAGAGAGAGAATCAGCTGACTCTTCTTATTTAGTGGGCAATGTTTTTGTCTCTGAGTTTATTGGCATATTTTATGTGTTGATGTCGTTGATAAATGTTCAACTTCTTTTTTTGTAGACGTCATCGGTTTGCTGTCAGGTATTGGGGATGTTCATGAGCATGTTGTATCCGGTAGAAAAACAAAGATGGTTTTTTTAGAACTTGATGACATCAGGTATTTTTGTATGATTGATGTGAAATATATTTTTATTTCTTCCAAATTTTCTAAAAATAGGGGTCACAAGCTCGAACGTACTTTGTGGGAGCAACATGTGGATAAAGTGCAGTATTTCTTGGCAAAGAACGAGTCTCCTCAAAATGTTGCAATCGTCCAGCTTGCAAGGATTAAGGGTTTCAGGGGTCACAAGCTTGAGTCATTTTATGAGAACAATATGTGGATGAAGTGCGAACGTTTTTGGCAAACAAACAGTCTTCTCAGAACATCATAATAGTCCAGCTTGCGAGGATAAATGGTTTAAAAGTTTTTTTTTTAATATCTGTTAATTATTTTTAACTCTTTTATACTCTAATTGTCTCTCTGTATCTCCCACTTTTACGTGTTCTTGAAAATCGAAAAAACAAATACAAAATATATGACAAGGATTATCTTGGATTCAAATGTACCAGAGGTTGTAGTCTTCAAAAAAAGGCATCAAGCGAGATCAAAATCGAACTTGATATTTTGTTGTTTAGTATTACTTCTATTCAAGATTTTTTTTTTTCAATTTTCTTTTGTATCCTACACTATAATCCCCACTTCCAAGAATGTGACAATCTTATTTTAATTAATTTGACTTTTTGGTATGAACATCTCTTTTTTGTTATTTGAGTAAACACCTTTTTTGGTCCCTAGCAATATCTACGAAATACTTTTTAGTCCCTGGCAATAAAAAATGACCAAATTGGTCCCTAACAGTATGTAAAAAGGACCACGTTAGTGACGGAGGAGTTGACATAAGGACTAATGTGGCCCTTTTTTCATAATTTTAGGGACCAATTTGGTCCTTTTGTATTGCCAGGGACTAAAAAAGATTTCGTATATATTGCCAGGGACAAAAAATGGTGTTTACTCTTGTTATTTTATTCTCTATCAATTCTTCAACTATTCCCTATCAATGTCTATTAGGCTTAATTTTAAGAAACATAAATAATTTAGATTGTTGAAAAAAGCCACAAATCTTTGCAACAAATAATTACTTATTACTATTAATAACTCAACTAAAATGAATGACCATTCAGTAACTAATGACTATCCAACTTCTGCATCGTAAAAAGATATTTGTCATTAAGTATTTTACTGACTATTACTTGGAGAATGTGCGCAGCATTTTATGCATGTTTTCAACTACTTTCTGTATGAGAAATTGTTAAGCTTATTAAGAACATTTGTTATTATGTCTATTGGGAGAAAAAAATATTTTATATTTAAAATTTAAACTTTTTAAATTTGAATTTTTAACTTGATAGGTGGGAAAAGAGTTAACATTTAATGTTTTTCACTACTTTCTGCATGGAAAATAGTTAAGCATATTAATAATATTTAATTTTATGTCTATTGGTCTTAATCATTATACCTATTAAGATTAATTACAAAGCTAGAAAAAAGATATATAAAATAAATTTAAATTTAATATAAAATTATATATTAAATGAAAAATAATAATTAAAATTGTAAAAATATATGTATAGTTGATAAAAATAATTTAAACTTGAAATTTAACTAAAAAAATAAGAAATGATATTTTTATACTTTAACATAAATTAAATTAAAATCTTAACATAAAATAATGATACAAAAAGAGAAAACAAATCGTACAAGAAAGTTTTAAAAAAAATATTTAACATAAATATTTAAATATATATGTATAACCAATTTAAAAAACATATATAAATTATAAATTAAAAGAGAAAAAAATTCTATTTTAAAAAATATGTAAAAATAATACAAAAGAATATAAATTTTTAATTTTAAAATTTAAAATTTAAAATAAAAAATTACAAATTACAAATATCAATATGTAAAAAAATTGAAAAAAGTAATCACTATAAAAATGAAAATTTTAATTTAAAATATCATAAAGAGATTAAACTTTCATTTTTTTGATATAAGATTGTAATTAACACAATTTTCTATGTCGTGAATGAATTGCACAAACTTCTATGCATGTTTTCCACTACTTTCTGCATAGAAAATTATTAAACATATTAATAATATTTATTATTATGTCCATTGGGTGGGCAAATATTTAATATTTAATTTTTTTAATTTTAAATTTTGAACTTGACAGGTGGAAAAGATTCAGCATTTAATATTTTTCAAATGAGAAATTGTTAAGTATATGAAAAATATTTATTATTATGTCGGCTTAATTATTATTCATATTAGAATTAATTATAAAATTTGAGAAAAGATATATATAATAAATTTAATTTTAATATAAAACTATTGATTAAACGAAAAAAAGTTTGAAATTATAAAAATATATGCATAGTTGCTAAAAAAAATTTAAATTTGAAATTTAATTGAACAAATAAGAAATGAAATATAATACTTTAAAATAAAAAAATAAAAACTTAACTTAATAAAATAATACAAAAAGATTAAAAATTTCCCTACAAGTATTTTTAAAAAATATTTAATATAAACGCTTTAAATATATACGTAGAATCAATTTAAAAATTATATATGTATATATATATATATATATATATATATATATATATAAATTATAAATTATAAATTGAGAAAAAATTATTTTTTAAAAAATTTGTATAATTAATACAAAAGAATTTAAATTTTAAATTTTAAATTAAATAAAAAATAAAAAATTAAAAAATATCATTATGTAAAAAAATTTGAAAAAATTAATCAAAATTTTTATTTAATTTATTAGAAAGAGATTATACTTTCATTCTTTTAATGTAAGAGTGTAATTAACACAATTTTCTATGTCGTAAAAGAATAACTAGAAGCTATTACTTGGATAATGTGCACATACTTTTAGGTAGTGTTTGGTTGAAGGATTATTTTGGGATTGATGGAAAAGTGTAAGTGAATATTGGAGAATACCACGTTTGGTTCAGGTTTTTTCAAAAAAATACTAGGCAAATGGGATAGATGGGGAAATGACTTTTGTGTTGATTTTTGGATGAAATTCACTGTTACAGAATACCACTTGAGATGTGGTATTTTGAGATAACTGGGGAAGTGAAAAAACAGGTGCGAAGTTTCTCCCGAATATAGATTTTGCAAATTTAAATAAATTTTCCTGGTAATATTTCGGTCAACCAAACAATTTTTTTTACATTTTCTTACCAAACTCATTTTCCAACCATTTCCCTAGTAATTACATTTCCCTAGTATTCAAAATATTTCTCCTCAACCAAACACTCCTTAGGCATGTTTCCCACTACTTTCTGTATAAAAAATTGTTAAGACTATTAATAAATTTATTATTTCGTCTATTGGGAGGAAAAATATTTAGTATTTAAAATTTAAACTTTTTAAATTTGAATTTTGAACTTGATAATGGGAAAAGATTAATCATTTAATATTGCCCACTACTTTCTGCATGACAAAATTGTTAAGCATATTAATAATTATTATTATGTCTATTCAGCTTAATTATTATACCTATTAGGATTAATTATAAAACTCAAGAAAAGATATATATAATAAATTTAATTTTAATATAAAATGAAAAAATATTTAAAATTATAAAATTATATGTATAGTTGATAAATAATTTAAATTTTAAATTTAATTGAAAAAAATAAGAAACAACATATTTATTTTTAAAAGTATAATAAATTAAAAAATTAATTTAAAAAAATAATGCAAAAAGATAAAAAAAAATTCCGTACGAGTATTTTTAAGAAAATATTTAATATAAACGTTTTAAATATATATGTAGAACATATTTAAAAAAAAATATATCAATTATAAATTAAATTAAAAAAATATTTTTAATAAATTTGTATAATTAATACAAAGGAATTTAAAATTTAAACTTTAAATTTAAATTAAAAAGTATAAAATGACATCTATCGCTCTGTAAAAAATAAATTATAAAAATTTAATCTTTATAAAAATGTAAATTTTAATTTAATATATAAGAAAGTAATTAAACTTTTATTCTTTTGATGTAATCTTTATAACTGTTAGATTAACAGAAATCAACGGTGATTAGATTAGTTGTAAGGGTGATAAACATTTTTAGTGGTAAGTATATCCTTCCCTTATAATAATTAGATAATTTTTTCAAAAAACTAAAACCAAAATAAAGTAGCTTTAATATTTTCTAAAAAGTTTAAAAAATAATTTCTAATTTTTTAACTTCTAATCATTTGAAAAAACGAGTAATATTAAATGCTACTACATGCTTATACAAAATGCTGACAACAGGTGGCAAAATGGATGAGGCCCGGAGGGCCGGCCTACCCTGCTTGCCAAATAAGCGGGTTAGCCTGCCAACATGTTTTTTTTCTTATGTTCACTATCTAACTATAGAAAACATATATAGATAGTAATCTAGACGCAACTATAAGAATCTTTTTTTGTGGATAGATATAAAAATCTATTACATGCTTATATAAAATGCTGACAGTTAGAGATTGCAAAATGAGTTCGGCCCGGAGGGCCGGCCCACCTTGCCGGCAACACATTTTTTTCTTATGTTTACTGTCTAAATATAGAAAGTGTAGATAGATAGTAATCTAGACGCAATTATAAGAACCTTTTTTTTGTGTGGATAAATATAAAAACCTATTATATGCTTATATAAAATGTTGACAGTTAGAGGTGGCAAAATAGGCTCGGCCCTCCGGGCCGACCCACCTATGCTCACCAGCAGTTTTTTATATCTGTTATTATGTTTATTGTCAAACTATAGAAAACATAGATAAATAGTAATCTAGACTTGACTATAAGAATCTTTTTTGTGGATAGATATGAAAATCTATTACATGCTTATATAAAATGCTGACAATTAGAGGTGGAAAAATGGGCTCGGCCCGGAGGGCCGGTCCACCCCGCCCGCCAACACATTTTTTTCTTATGTTTACTGTCTAAATATAAAAAACGTAGATAGATAGTAATCTAGACGCAACTATAAGAACTTTTTTTGTGTGGATAGATATAACAACCTATTACATGCTTATATAAAATGCTGACAATTAGAGGTGACAAAGTAGGCTCGGCCCGAAGGGCGACCCACCCATGCTCTCCAGCAGTTTTTTATATCTATTATTATGTTTATTGTCAAACTATAGAAAACATAGATAGATAGTAATCTAGACTCAACTATAAGAATCTTTTTTGTGGATAGATATAAAAATCTATTACATGCTTATATAAAATGCTGACAGTTAGAGGTGACAAAATGGGCTCGGTCCGGAGGGCCGGCTCACCCCGCCCTCCAACATATTTTTTTTCCTTATGTTTATTGTCTAAATATAAAAAACATAGATAGATAGTAATCTAGACGCAACGATGGTGACAACAATTTCGTTCTTTTTCCCCTGGCATCGGGTAATTTACTAGATCTGTCTTCACCCATGGGCAATTATTTGTGGCACTATCGAGAGTAAAGAGCAAACAGAGATTGAAGATATTGATACTTGATGATAATGATTGTGTTACTATCGAGAATGAATTATTTCATTCTATTTCTTATGTATTTTAAAATATAAGTGTCTTATATTTAATTACCAGTATATAAATAATCCCAAATGTTTGACCAGTTTGTTTAATGCGACCTATAATTTATTTTTTTATTCATTGGTTTCTATATTCATTTAAAATCTCTATTCTCAAATAGTGTTCATCCCAAATAATTTTTTTTTTTTGGGTCTTTGTAGGGTGTTGGACGTGTCCTCTTTGGCCTAGGAAAGCAAGATAGGAAAAAAAAAATACAGCTAGAATTTTTTTTTCGCATTGACTGTTGTGCATTGTCCTGGATTCTTTCGCCTTTTTACTTCATTCAAGAATTTGGTAAGTTGTTATTTTCAAAGTTTTGCGTGAATGCAGTGGTTTTTTCAAGTTCAAAAGTACCACAAAATAGCACGATAATTCATTTCCATTTCAGAACAGGTATGATTTTTTTTTTTGTGTTTTTTGTTCCTTTATATTTATAGTTTTATGTTTATATCTCTAGCATATTAAAATTCAAAACTTCACGCTACGACGAAGGTGTTGATTTACCCGAGGTGATGATTAACCAACGACGACCGACAATAATTTCATTCTTTTTTCCTCGGGCATCGCACGGGTAATTAACTAGTAAAAATATATGTGACTTATATTTTTTTTCTCTTTACATAGCTTCACATGGGTTCTACAAATTTTTATGTGTGAGTAGGAAATATAATTATCTCCTACAATATAAAAAATATTATTCCCATAAATAATTTAGTTGAAATAATTTATAAACAAAAACAAAGTAACAAAATTAAAATTAAAATTAAAATTAAAATTAAAATGTAAATGTGTTAAATTGTTTTACCAAAAAAAAAAGTGATAAATTGAAAAAAAATTAGTCAAATCCCCAATATTTGTCCAAATTGTACAACTATTCTATTTAATTTAAAAACAATGAATAATTTTTATATTTGATAAGAAATGAATTCATCTTATTATTATAAGCAGCGAAACTCTACTGTTATTGTCTTACTACGTTCCATACCAGGACAAACCCAGCATTATTGTAATTAGGGTGACATGTCTTCTATAGAGGACACGTATTAAAATAAACAAGAGTCTCCTAACATGAACCTTTTCCACACTTGCTTTCACGCAAATTTTTATCCAATTCGCTTTATTGGCGGCTTTTACCGTTTTACCGTGGCCCCAAAAAATTGGTATATAAGAGAGTTAAGGCTGCAAAAGTGAACAAAAAATAAAAAGCAGAGCAACTCAACTCAAGTAAAAGAAAGAAAGAAAAAAAACAGAGTAAGCAAGTACACTAGCAGAGGTAGAGCCAGCCATCCAAAGTTGAACATGGATTCATCATCAATCTTCAACTCATCAAATTCCGATTTCTCTTCTGAATCTTCCTCCTTCGGTTCGCCGGAGCAGTTCTCGTGTAACTTCAACGAGAACGATTACCTTCCCTTCAACGAGAACGACCCTGAGGAGATGCTTCTCTATGGCATGATTGCAGACGCCAACACCACCACCACCACCACCACCACCCTCCAGCAACCCTTTAACACTGGCAAGAGTGTGAAGGAAGAGGAGGTTAGTTCTGAAGAAAACGGCGGCGCCATGAAGGAGGAGAAGTCGTACAGAGGCGTGAGGAAGAGGCCATGGGGGAAGTTTGCGGCTGAGATAAGGGATTCGACTAGGCATGGGATGAGGGTATGGTTGGGAACATTTGATAGTGCTGAAGCTGCAGCTTTGGCTTATGATCAAGCTGCTTTTTCCATGAGGGGTTCTTCTGCTATACTTAACTTCCCTGTTGAGATTGTAAGGGAATCGCTTAGGGAGATGAATTATGGTTCTGAAGATGGGTGTTCCCCTGTTGTTGCTTTGAAGAGAAAGCACTCCTTGAAGAGGAAAATTGGTGTCAAGAAGAATAAAGAAAAAGTTGTTAGTAATAAAAGGGTCGATGATGACAATGACAATGCTGTCGTGTTTGAAGATCTAGGTGCTGATTACTTGGAACAATTGTTGATCTCCTCTGATGAAATTCCTCGTTCTTGGTGAATTGAAAAACACAAAAATTTCAATCCACAGTTTTAGGCTAGCTTCTATATATTAGTGTTAATTCCCTTTGTTCTTTTGTTCTTGTATTTTATTTTATTTTTTTCACTTTTTTTTTAGGGCTAAAATAGCCTTTGTCATGTTTGAATGATCAAATTTGGAGATCATTTGAGTCTGTATCTTTTCTCTATTTTTTTTTCCTGCTTTAGGAGAATTATCTTTTTTTCTTCTTCTTTTTTCTGTAAAGCTTGAAAGATAAGAAATGCAGTAAGCTTTGTGGGGCTCAATTTATGTCCAAATTAATTGAGGTGACTATTGTTTTAGCTTTATCAGAGTACAAGTCAACATGCATGGTCGAGTTTTGCACGGCGAGAGGCACGCGTGGGCGCATACAAACAAAGGGTTTCTTAACCATTTAGGCAACCTTTTGTCTTGGAGTTATTAAAATTTCAAAGTTTTGGAAAACAGATTCTCATATAACAGTATATTAACAACAATATTATGCAGTATTTTACGGCATAGCAAGAAGAAGAAATAAGTGGTTTATTTAGATGAAAGATTAATTTTATTGGCATATTATCACAAGCTCTCCAAAGATTTCATTTTGTTGTGCAGGGGTGTAAACTCACATAACCATTTAATGTTTGATTGATGAAGAAAGATACGGTCCCATCAAGGCGACATTTATAATTTTTAACGTGGGCCTTGACATGGGATATGCTTCTTTTTTGTAAAAGAGAAAATGACAAACATTAGTTATCAAAACTTTTCTATCTGATTGTGTTCAAAACAAGTGGCAGGGCTACTTTGCCACCATGTTAGGCTAAGTTTGTCTTGTGACCACAACTGTATCTACGAAACGTAGACTTGGAGGAGCACGTTGATTGGTAAGCTAAGGATCGAAATAGCAAACTTTGCTTGTTCATTAGGGAATTAAAAATGATAAGACAAAAAAGATTAGCAGCATTATTTTATGAATAGAATATGATAAAAGGAAAACGGAAGGAAATAGCCTAAGTAAGTTGGTGGGATTTCTAGAATTTTATCAAATCTGTTGGGAGGAGAAAACCGCAAAATACTATTCTCTTCAACTGTTTTGAGTCCAACTTTGAAGCAAAAGAAGCTTCTACTGGTAGTTTTGGTCTAATTGAACTGGCTGGACACTTAGACCAACATCTGCAATCTTAGACTTATCTGAATTATTATCTTCACGTGTGTTTTCCTTGATTCGTTTATTCATTTTTTCTGTTTCTCCTACTAGTTCGTCAAATAGAAATTAACATTTTACTTGCTCAGAAAGTCACTCTTATTTGCTCATATTCAAATTAATTTAAACCTTTGGGATAGTCAGACTTTAAAAAATTAACTATTGACTGGGGAGGTTCTCTTTAACCCAGCCAGTTTAATTCTGTTCCAACACTGTTGGATTTATGTTATAGGCAGGTCTCTCAATATTATTTGTCCCATTCTCAAAATTTGACTATTAAGAAAATAAACTCCTTAATTTACGAGATTTTAATACCATATAATCTAATATCATAATTTCATATTTTTAATATTGGACTCAAACTCCTTATCTTACAATTAGACAGTAACGTAATTTCAATCTAATTAAGTAGTTCTACACTAACTACTTAGATGTAACCTGAAGTATTAACTAATTTTTTTTTTATATTATCAATCATAATTACTTCTTTGAGACGAATAAGTTCTGGATATTTTAATAAACTCTAACTTCTTTTTGAATCAGCTATGAGATTATTCCCGACTCAGAACTTAGTCAAGTATTAACTAATTTAAAGCATACCTAAATCCAATCAAAATTTACATTAACTATATAATTTTCAAGTCCCAAACTCAACCCGATTAATTCTCAAGTGAAACATATGGTTATTAAATTAACCTTAGTATTTAGCACCTCAACACCAATATTGAGTTGGCTCATTTTGAGTATTTAAAATTGTCAAACTTTTCATTTTATTATATTATTAATTATTTTAACATGTTTATGAATATTATAATGTAAGTTGGGTGACTATCAATTAAATTAGAGACAAGTTATATTTATAAACTTTTTGTTTACAAACTCTTATAAAGTACACTATCTTCTCCCGAAAGAACACTAGTTACACTATTTTTTCCCGAGAGAGAAGATAGTGTAATTTGTAAAAATTTGTACATAAAGTTGTAAACGGATCTTTCCTCATTAAATTATTATAATTTTATATTCATTTATATCTCATTTTTATATTTCAATTTTGAATTTTTATAATAATTGATTAATCAATTTGAGTTTGATTGAATTCACATGGCGTGATTCTTCCAAAAACTTTTTGATTTTCGGAATCGAAACAAAAATCTCTAATTAAGGGTTAACCAATGATTATCGTTCGTTGTTATAATTTCTTCTGATCCGGATTGACATAGTATTGGAGAAAGACAAAATTATTTAGCCTAACTCATTTTCCCTCTCATATGTAGTGAGCCAATCATAGTGAGCGACGTTAACTTTCACCTTTCAAATAACATTGTCTTTTTAACGCATTTATCATCTTAAGTATCTGTGGTTTGACAATTGAAATCTAAATCTGTTGGCCAGGAGGAAGCTTCCTGGATTTTGAGTTTCTAAAACCATACAAAGGGCCATGAATCGTATCTGTTTACAATTTTACTCAAAGTCACTGTGTTTGTCTCATCCCTTGTGTTGGGTTGATAATATCAATGGCTACAGGCATCAGCTATTACAACCCTCTACACTCCAGTCTCCACCCACCTGGCCACCTCCACCTCATAAAAATTCACCCAACAAAACATGCATAAACATAATAAAAGAACACTCAAGAGAATGGGTGGTCCCATAATCAGATATCTTGACTGGTAATTTTGCTTGAATTAATTATTGTTATTTGACTGGTAAACAGCTTTACAAAGAATGTTACACTATTTTTATTTGACCATTAGTATATTTATTCCTAATATATATGCAAATACAAACTACTTCATATTTAATAAATGGGATAGGATATTGTAACAACCAAATAATGTTACTACCAACGTTACTACCATATCTTAATCGTTGATTTTCGCCAATCAACGGTTATTATTTATTGCGAATTAATAATTAATTAATGAGTTTGATTTGAAAAATGATAACCGTTGATTGGCGGAAATCAACGGTTAAGATGTGGTAGTAACATTATTTGGTTGTCACAATATCCTATCCCTTAATAAATTATATTGATAAGTCGAAAGAAAAATAGCCAAAATTTTCTTATGTAACAGCTGTAATTTTGTTTTTCTTTTCTAATCGATTATTATTCGGGTGGTTTCAGTGGTTGCGTTAACGGAAAAATCACTGGCTAGCATCTAATTAATTGTCACGTGATTTCATGGCTATGCCCAAAAAATTTCAAGGTCAAGAGTTGATAATTGGTCAAGTCCCAGAAAGATGAGTCCAGTTTAGAAAGGCATTTGTTCAAAATAGGATTACCAGGGTTACTTTAGGTATTAACTTAGTTGGAAATCTATTATTTAATTTTGATTAGATATGGGTTCCACTCGTATTGTTAAGTGAACTTGGCCACCAATTCGAAAGGGAAACACAAATGGGCTAATTACTCTCATTAAAAATATTAAACGACTAATAAACATTTTCTTTCCTTTTTTCGTTCCCCCTTTTTTAATCAACCTTTTTTTGAATGGAGAAACAGGCATTAGGTGAAGTCAAGGAGCTATTAGACAATATATCAATTGTTAATTGCTTAAAGATAAATTACCGTTCAGATTTGACTTTTTTTATAATTACATGGCCTACTTGGTCCTAAGTCCTAACCTAACTTTGGGTTGATGACTAAAGATCAAGTTCAAATTTTGGGTCGAAACAATTTCGTGTTTAGTTTTTGGGTCAAATATGAAAGTCCAACTACTCGTCAATTTAGGGTTTTATTTTATTTTAAAAAAAATCTTTTTATTCTTCTTGAATTTTATTTCTTTAAAATATTTTGAAGAAAATAAAACATAATAATAATGTATTAGTTGAACAAAATGTCCTTATATATATATATATATATATATATATATATATAGGCAATAATTTTCTCCATCCACATGTGAGAAGATGTTTTTCCTACAGATACATCAAGTTGTTGTCAAATTTATTTTTATTTTTTATTTTATTTTTAAAAATGATGGTCCCACCATTTTGTTTCAGTAGAAGATAAGTTTTTAATTTCTATAAAATAAGAAAAGTTTATCCCTATATATACATGTGTGTATGTATATATGAGTTCGCTTCTTCTACAATCAATATAGATATGTTATCTACATTGAGCTGAAAATGACATCGTTTTGGAATGAAAATCAATGTATTTTTGTAATTATAATTTATTTCAGAGTTATAATAGTCTTTCTCATTATAATTTTTTAATTTTTCAAATCAAAACGACGCGTTTTGGAAGTGAATGTAGATAACTTATCTATATTCACTATAGAAATATTAAAGCTTATATATATAGGAGTTTACATTTCTGCAGTAGCTGTACGTGATATTAGATTTTAATGTCAAATTTCAAAGTTTGACATCGGTGTCAAAGAATCTTGTCCCATATATATATATATATATATATATATATATATATATATATATATATTACATGAGGTAGGATCCTTTGACACCAGTGTCAAATTTGAAATTTGACACTTCATCTGAGAGCCATTAGATCAAAAAAGATCAATGGCTCTAATTTGTAAGCATGTGACATCGTTGATTTTTTTTTATCAAAAAAAATCCCTGCATTTAATGCTTTCAAATATGTATATGGCAAGTATTTGATTGCTGCACGTACAACAGCCGCAGAAATGTAAACTCATATATATATATATATATATATATATATATATATATATATATATATATATATATGGAAAAGTATTTCTATAGCCACTTTAGATAAGGTTACCTACAGCTACCTATTTTTAACTAAGTATGACCGGTCATATTTAGTTATAACAATAAAGCTGTACTTTTTTTCTCTTTTCTCAGACACTGTCGGCTGACGTGGCGGAGAGAGAAAATGCAATTTTAAAGTATGACCGGTCACACTTAATAAAAAAAGGGATAGTTGTAGACAACCTTATCTAAAGTGGCTGCAGAAATATTTTTTCATATATATATATATAGGGAAAAACATTTCTCAAGCTACTTGAGATAATGTTATCTCCGGCCACCACAAAACTACGTCGTTTTGTTTATTTATTTCCTTATATTAATTGATTTACCTTTGAATGGTTATGATTCTTTTTTTCTCTCTTTTCCTTTATCACCGTTGATCCATCTTTGTATGGTTATGATTTAGTAGCCGGAGATAACATTATCTCAAGCAGCTTGAAAAATGATAAGCTCGTGTATATATATATATAGGGTTTTATTAGTGTTATGTAACATAATATAGATGTTGTTTCCAACTCTCACATAAAAAAGGAGAGAGAAAGTGGAATGATGAAAGAGAAAGAAAAACATGTGGACCCACCTCTTTAATGTGTGTGTAGAAAAATGAAGTTATATTATGTTAAATGATAAACATAAAACTATATATATATATATATATATATATATATATATATATATATATATATATATATAACCTAGTACAAAACCAAACTAATTATTTTAAAACAAAATGTCCGTTAAAATTTGTACAAAGAAATTTTTAACGGTGTTGTCCTTTCATGAATTTCTTTTTTGTGGTCAAGATATAAGGTTTATGGAATGATTGGGCTTGGACCTTGCCCACTATTGCAGTCCACGACCCTTGACCATGGACCAAAGTTAAACTAGGTTTCCTATAGGACCTAGATTCAAACACCTAAAACCTATCGGGCTTTACTCTCAAAAACATTTATGGCCATGAACGCTGATATGTTTCACAATTAAAGAATAACATTAAATAGAAAAATGTTTCTACCCGAGATAAGTTATCTGTATTTTCTTCTAAAATGACGTCATTTTAGTGTTAAAATATTAAAAAATTTAATTATAAATACTATTATAACCCTAAAATAAATTAAAATTACAAAAACACTTTGATTTTCTCCCCAAAACAACATCATTTTAGGCTCAATGCAGATAACTTATCTGCGTTAACTGCAAAAAAAAATAAACACAACATTAAATTACTAAACAAAGACCCACGAGCATTCGGTATTTGTCATAATATTATAAAGAAAAAAAAATACCGTTGCTCGAGAAATATTTTTTCTATCGATAACTCTTTAATTTCGGTATCCTATTTTTTTTGTTTTTTGTTTTTTAAAATATGAGACCCATCACTTTTTCACTCTGTAAGAAATTGAAAGGCCCTCCTGTTATAGGAGATCCGTAAACCCTTTTTATCCCGAAATGCCTAAATTGCAAAAAAACAAAGAGAAATTGCTAACCGAAAACATGAAGGTTTTCTCATCCTACATTGTCACGCCTTAATTTGATTACTTCAAGCTCACAAGTTAGAGAAAGAACAATATAATGAACAATTGGGAAAATGCTCACATAAAATAAATAAGAAAAAATAAATCCATGATTAAATCATTTAATAAGTTAAAATTATTATACATTTTAGATTAACTTAAAGATAAATACATGCATGCTTACTCATTATATAAATAAATACACTTCAAATGAATCTTTTCGAACAAGGGAAATAAGCTCGTGAATTTAAAACTTGAACCAATTTGCCTATGAATTATGGGTTCTAAATTTATGATGTCGCTGCATCACCTTTCTTGGTGTAGCGCAGACATAGAAAAATTGGGTTCCATTGATTTATTTATTTATTTATTTTTTTTAAAAAAAGCCAAGATCTACATGCCTTGACTTTCTATGTGTTGTTACAACAAATTTCTTCTGTAGTGACAGGAAAGTTATAAAACCCATGAATTATTAAATATGAATAATATCTTGTATATAACATTAAAACACTTCAGGAACTTACGTTGCTTTCAAAACCTCAAGGCTCTCGGATTCGAGAACAATATTTAGTATCCTGCATTTGGAGTCAAGCGAATAGCCAACAAGGGGCTAGAACTTATACAAAATATAGGTTCAGGATCAATATCTGATTTGTAAAATCTAGAAATAATAATTTATCCCAAATGACTTTTGATTAACACAGGATCAAGACTATAAGGGCCAACAATGTTGTTGATTGTTACGGTATAGAGGCGCAGATTATCGATGAGTGGTTGTGATCAAATAACATGATTACATGATCATTTTTTCACATGAGAATATACACTCCTGTTTTAATTTGTATTCTGCTTTTGTATCCATCTTACGCTTTTTTATTCGTCCAAGATTAATGCCACGACCACTCCGCAGTCCAACCGGTCTGATTTGGATTGGTTTTTAAAATATTGCTTCATAGTTTCATTCATCCACATACTTAAAGTTATGGTGATGAAAATTTTGATAAAAAAGTAAAAATGCTGACAATTAACATATAAAAGAAGGAAGTATTATTTCTCTATTTATTTTGGTAAATCCAATTATTACATAAAGATTGGGTCTTCCTTTAAACCCAAATCGATTGTTGTAAAACTAGAGGAAGAGCTGCATAGTTTTAGGACTTTGTAATGTTGGGACGAGGAGGGCAGCATCCTGGGATATGAAGGAGGCAACAGGGAGGAAGTCCTTCTGCATTTCCAATAAAAAGAGAGGCGGTCCCTCGCGAATTGGCTGTATGGATCCGCATCCCAGGGGTCCCTCGCAAATTCTACACCTACAAAGACCTATGGAGAATGGGGAACATGGTGGGGCGTACCCTAAGGATCGATGGAAGCTCCCTGAGGACAGGCGGTCTAGGACACAATGAGGAGGTCACAGACAGAAGTAGGTTTGCCGTATTTGCGTTGAAGTTGATTTAAGCAAGAGTTTGTTATCCAAATTTAGAATCAGTCAAAGGCAATTGTACATAGGATACGAAGGTTTACACCTTATATGTTTCTTTTGCGGCCAATATGGCCATATGAAGGATCAATGTTTGATCAATCCTGTAAATAACCAAAACTCTGAGGAGACTTCAGGTGGAACTGAACACTGTCATCCTTTTGAGCAGTGTCAGGTAGGGGTGTTCATCAACCGATCCAAACCGATTCAATCCGCGGTGACCGAACCGAAAAACCGATAACCGAATAAACCGAAAACCGAAAAACCGAAAACCGATTAAAAACTGCAAATTTTAATTGGATTGGATCGGTTTTTGGATGGGTTGATGAAAACCGATCCAATCCAAACCGATCCAATATATTAATTCCTCTCTACCTATTGGGTATTTCCCTAATCATAGCCTAAAAATTTCTAAACCTAAGACCCATTAGCCCATTAACTAAACCAAAAAAAAAATCTAGCCACATCTCATCAACAAAATTTTATCTTTGTAGAGCTTCATATCTCATTACAAAAAAAAAAAAAACTATATTATAGTTTATTAATGCTTTTGTATTTCAAAAAAAATTAATTTACAAAGCCAATATATACAAAAGATGTTATTTGCACAATAATTTTAAAAAATCGAAAACCGATCCAATCCAAACCGAAAAGATTGGATTGGATCGGATTTGAAAACAAATCAAAACCGAATGAATGATTATATGATCAAACCGAAGGGATTGGATCAGATGAATTTTGCTTCCAAAACTGATCCAATCCAGACCGCGAACACCCCTAGTGTCAGGGCGGAAGCAAAGCAACTGAAAGAGTTGAGAAAAAGCCAATAGAAGGATGGTTTCGGTAATTGGATGACCGTACAGAGGAAAAATAATAAGAGGCTAGCTACGCATCCAAGATCAAAGGAGCACAGCTCGGGCAAGGAAAAAACTGAAGGTGAACGTGAGGGGCAGGGGCAGAGGACTAAAGCTTCTGTGTCTAGATTTAATCCTCTGAAGGAGGAGGTGAAAGAGAACCCAGATAATAGAAAGCATGTGAGGGCTCCAAGTGAGATTGTTCTGCCAAAAAGAAGCTCAGATACTAGAAGGAAAAAAAATCCCTCTGAGAAACCCAACCTGAAACAAACGACTGCAGCGGATTTTAAAACTCCAGAGAAGCAGATGTACCCTCCCTCATTCTCCCAAGAACAGCACAGGATACCCACACATAAGTCCCCAATCAGGGAGGCTATCCTTATTAATAGGACCAGTAATAGTCTAAGGGTTCAGGGGATGCCTTCTTCGTCATCAAAGAACATGAGCAATAGGCCAGTCTACAGCAACCTGAAGCATGTGGATCCAGGACCGGATCCCAATTCAGTACATGACCTCAAAGAAATCCCTCCGGATGTGAATGGAGGAGGAAAGTGCACTAGCCTAGAGGGAAGAGTATCCATGATTCTGGATGATATCAGTAATGTGGATGGAGATAAGAGAATCACTGCTTTGGTCTAGCTGGGAGTATATGTATCCCCTGGTACTTTTGATTTCTCTTTTTATGTTTATGTGCACTTGGAATTGTAGAAGGGTGGGAAAAAAGGGATTTTCCACTCTCATTAAGGATTTGGTTTTTCAAAATAAAATTCAAGTTCTAGTGCTGCTAGAGACTAGAATTAGTGGAGTGAAAGCTGACAAGATTATAAGAAGACTGGGTTTTTATAGCTCATTCAGAAGAGAAGTCGTGGGCTTTTCAGGAGGCATATGGATTCTCTGGAATAAAAACATTACAAGCATAAGTATTCTGGAAGGAAAGTCATCAATTTGTGCATTCCAAGCTTAACTGGGTAGGTGCTGGCAAGGAAGAGCACTTTACTTTCGTGTATGGTAGTCCCAGGAGGTTTGACAGAAGAGAACTTTGGGAAAGCCTGAGGAGAATTGGAACTGGAGATATGGTTAACTGGGCCGTAATGGGTGATTTTAATGTTATTCTGGAAGAAAGGGAGAAACAGGGAGGGTCTGGTGTATGCTGGGGCAACATTGAAGAGTTTTCATTGTGCCTCAGTGACTGCAATCTTTCTGACTTGGGTTTCTCTGGCCCCAACTTCACCTGGAAAAGGGTTGTCTTCAAGAGAGAATTGATAGGCTAGTGGTTAACGAAGCTTGGCATCTGAACTTCCCCAACAGAGCCATTATGCATCTATTGTTTAATGGCTCTGATCATAGTCCTATTCTCCTGAGAGATGTTTCGACTACTGGGTCTCTTGTGGGTCCCAAACCTTTTCGATTTTTGGCGGCTTGGCCGACAAATGACAGTTTTGGAGAGGTTGCGAAGAGCTGTTGGCAACGTAATCTTGAGTTGACCCCTGCAAAAAATAAATTTCACAAAAAAGCTTCTTTTTGGCACCAAAACACTTTCAAGGAAGCACAGAGGAAAAAGTACCAGATCCAAAAAAGGCTTAGAGGGGTTCAGGAACAACTTTGTAGAAGGCCGGATGAAGCTCTCGAAAGAATCCACAGATCTCTTTGGAAGGAGTTGAATTCTATTTTTGTTCAGGAGGAGCTCACTTGGTTTCAACGCTCAATGTGTAACTGGTTGGCATTCGAAGATAGAAATTCCAAGTTTTTTCACTCAGCCACTGTTGCCCGCAATCGTAGAAACAAAGTAATATCCTTAAGAAATGATGAGGGTGTTTGGGTGGAGGACCCGGAAGAGCTAAAGTTGCTGGCTATAAATTATTATAAAAATCTGTATGCAGAGGAGGCACACTGCCTGCCTAATCTTTGCAATGGAGGATTATTTCCTGTCCTGGATGACAACCATTGGAGGATCTTTGAAGTTGTACCTAGTTCAACTGAAGTTAAGAACACTGTTTTTGGAATGCATCCGTTTAAAGCCCCTGGGGCAAATGGTCTTCATGCTATCTTTCTTCAATCCCAATGGGACACTGTGGGGAATTCTGTCTTTAATATCATTAAGGATATTTTTAGAGACCCCAAGAAAGTGGCAGGGATAAATCAGACTTTGATCTATTTAATTCCCTAAGTTGATAGTCCGGAAGCTATAAGTCAGTTTAGGCCCATTAGCCTTTGCAACGTCGTGTATAAAGTGGTCACCAAAATTATTGCCTCCCGGTTGAAGAATCACATGAGTGATCTCATTATGCCGATTCAGTGTAGCTTTGTCAAAGGCAGACATGCTTCGGACAATATTGTGATTAGCCAGGAGATTTTCCACTCCATGAGGTCTAAGAAAGGAAAGAAATGATGGATGGCCATTAAGGTAGACCTTGAGAAAGCGTATGATAGAGTTAATTGGGTATTTCTCTGGGAAAACCTCCAAGTAGCTGGACTGCCTGCTTCTCTGGTGGAACTTATCATGGCTTGTGTCACTTCCTCCAACATGAACCTTCTTTGGAATGGTACCCAGACGGAAGAGTTTTCTCCAACTAGAGGAATTAGACAGGGAGACCCTCTCTCCCCGTATCTTTTTGTTCTCTGCATAGAAAGACTTGGCCATATTATTAGTGCTACTGTGCATCAGAAGAAATGGCACCCTGTTAAGCTGGGTAAAAGAGGTCCCCCTATATCTCACTTATTTTTTGCGGATGACCTCCTCTTCTCAGAAGCCTCTGGTGAATAAGCAAGCCTGATCTCAGACATTTAAAACCATTTTTGCAATGCATCTGGGCAAAAAGATCAGCAACAATAAAACTAGGTGCTTCTTCTCAAAAAACGTGAACCATGTCAAGAGAAGAGAGTTGAGTCAAATTTTGAATTTTGCACCTACTGCTGACTTAGGCAAATACTTGGGGATCCCAATCCTTCTTAAGAGAGTCAACAAAAATACTTCTGGGTATATTATTGATAAGAGCAAAATCTGTCTATGGCAGGAAGGGTAGTTCTCACTAAGTCCGTTCTGGCTGCTTTACCTACATACTCCATGCAAACTGCCCTTATCCCTCTGGGAACCTGTGATGCAGTGGAAAAAAAGATGAGAAGCTTTGTGTGGGGCTCTAATCAGGGCACCAGGAAAGCCAATGCATTACCTTGGAATACTGTCTGCAAAGCAAAAGAAGATAGAGAGGGCTTGGGATTAGGAGTCTGAGACTAACAAACAAAGCATGCCTCATGAAAATTGGCCGCGGAATTCTCACATGCAGAAATGACCTTTGGGTACAAGTGTTGAAAAATAAATATAAAGTGGAGGATGGGTTGTTGCCTAACATAAGGAAAAAACCTGGATGCTCAAACTTATGGCTTGGATTATCTCGAGTTTGGCCTAAAATCTATGAAGGATCAAGAATAATGATTGGTAATGTAGCCGAGAGCTCTTTTTGGAATGATAAATGGCTGACAATAGGCCCCCTCAGGAACCACACCACCCAAGCCATTCCCACAGAATCCAAGGATGCTGTTATAGCTCAAATGGTGGACCAATTTGGAGAGTGGAAGTGGTAGGAGTTCAGAGCATATCTGACCCAAGCAGCTATTAACTTGATTGCAGGTACATACCCACCTCAACCGGATGATGGAGTAGACCAAGTGATCTGGGATTCATCTCATGATGGCAGGTTCTCGTTGAAGACAGCTTTCAGTAGCCTATGCTGTGAAGACTCTTCCCAGCAACAGATCCATTGGGACTCAGTTTGGCAGGGGGAGGTCCCTCAAAGAGTCAAGACGTTTCTCTGGCTGCTACTTGGGGAAAACATTCTCACCAACCAAAGGAGATATCATAGACACCTTTCAGAGTCAAATACCTGTCCAAGATGTAATTCTTTTCCTGAGAGCTGCCTTCACATCATGAGGGATTGCAACTAGTCTCAATCCTTATGGAGGGAGTTCATTAATCCAGATAAATGGCTCAAATTTATTAACATACCCTTTCTTTCCTGGGTAGTCTCAAATCTGAATTTATTGGGGAACTTAGAGGGCAACCTCTTGTTTGGTATTACTTGCTGGTTTATTTGGAGAGAAAGAAACATTTTAGTTTTTGAGAACAAGAACCATAGAGTAGATGACATAGCCAGAAATATTCGGACTTTTCTTTCCAGTTTTGTAAATGCCAAAGATTTGTACAGGGCCACTGGTTTGCAAACAAACCATCGAGTGGAGACCCTTGTTCAATGGTGTCCTCCACCTTTTGATTGGATTAAAATTAATACTGACGGATCTGCTTTGGGAGGCAACATGCAGAGTGACTGTGGGGGAGTTTTAAGGGATGATTCGGGACACTGGGTGCTGGGTTTTGCTCGAAACTTGGGAACATGCAGTTCGTTTAAAGCAGAGCTATGGGGAATCTTATTGGGTCTGCAGATTTCCTGGAACAATGGGTACAAAAGAGTGATCATAGAAGGAGACTCCAAAGTTGCTTTGGATATGATCAAAACTGGTTGTGATCCGAGTCACCCTCATGCGGGCCTGGTGAAGAAGATCATTAATCTGAGAGATCTTGATTGGCAAGTGAATTTTGTTCACATCTTTAGAGAAGACAATGGAGTGGCAGACTGGATTGCTGGGTACTCCCACTCTCTAGGATGGGAGACGGTTCTGTTAGAGAACCCTCCCCAGGAGTGCAATGGGGTCCTGGGAAATGATTTTAGGGGTGTTGTTTGGCCCCATTTAGTTAGACACAGTTAGTTTTTGCTTTATTTCCTTTGTATACAAAAAAGAAAAAGAAAAAAAAGAATGAGGAATGCAACAAGCAACACCAACAACTTGAACATCATCTTCACTGAAATTTCCATTGCAACTTAGCTTGGTTTACAAAGAAAAAGAGCAAGATTTACTTTGTTGTGGTTTTTGGTAGTGATGTATACATATTTATAGTAAATGAAGAATCCTCGATACATTGATTAGCAATTACATATCTAATAACAAAAATATTTTGAAATAAGGATTAAATATTCATTTTAATCAGATATATATGATAAAATATTTACAAATTCCTTCTATTGTGTCTATTAGAATCTACCAATAAGGAAGAAATTATTTTTATTAGATTTTTCTTACCTTTCGTTAAAACCAAATTTCCTTGTTTAACTTTTATTGCTTGATTGCATTTTTGGAAGCAAAGTTCATATGTGAAATTTTTCATGCATTTGATTTTTCCTCAAGTGAATTATATTTTCTCAAATAGAAAGATTTAATTTTTTTTAATATTAAACATTTAAAACTGGAAATAAATTGAAAAATAAATATTCATAAATTGAAAAAGAAATAATTATATCTCGGTCTTTTTTTTTGGTAACCATATCACGATCTCAATAATTATAGAGTGAACAATTATTGCTTTATTATTTCTGGCCTGTGTTCATGTTATGCTAGGATTTCTTTCCCCTTCTTTTTACGATCTTAATATATTTTGTCCATTTGATTATTTTCTTTCCGCACGTTATTCTATTTTCTTTGAAATTTCTAAGTGTGGTATATAATCTAAGGTTCATTAATTTCATGCAAAATTAAGTTTGTGCTCTCCATGCATGAGCAAATTCATAATAACAATAACTTTGCAATCTAGTCAAAATTAGAAGTGTAAATGGGCCGAGCAGCTTATCACAAGCTTAAGGCTTGGCTTGCTTTAAACTTATCTTAGCCTGACTTGTTTAATAAATAAAACGAGCTCAAACTTTACGAAAAAGCTTATTTGGAAAACAAACCCAAACCTAATTTAATGATGTTGGGCTTGAAAGCTTGTGAGTTAGCCTGATATATTATTCTAATAAATAATTGAATTAATGTTTGTCTTTTTAAAAGACATAAAATTTTGTTATTTTAGTCAAAATTACAGTGTTTCATACTGAGAGAAAGATATGCACAATGGAAATCAATGGCGGGAGGAAGTGAGAGATTTTTTTAATTTAAATATTAAATAAAAAACACTCATTTTAACTAAAATGATCATCTTTTAAAAGAATATATATTTTTCTCATAAATAATATATTTTTATGTCACTAAATCATTAACCTACTTTTTAACCCTATTTTTTTACTATTGTCTACCGGGATTCTCTCACAATCACAGCTTCATAAACAAGCTCTCTGGCTATTGGTCACTCATTTTCTCCCTCGGTCACTCACAAAATTTGATGCATTTATAGTTTCAACATATGGACGTATGTGAGTTTGAAAACAATACATTTTACAATTATAAATGAGTCAAGTCAAGCCTTTAATTTTTCATAAACAAGCCAAGCTAAGCCTAGAGTTTAGCTCGTACTAGGTCAATGGGCCAGGCCAAGCTCAAAACAATTTTCATAGAGCTGACTCGTTTAAGATAAAGCGTGACTCGACCCAACTCATTTACACCATAAGCCACAATAAACCCACCAGACACTGACCTTGACCTTCACAACAGAGGTTGAAAAATATTTGCAAACCAATACGCAGAAATACATTTTATTCTAAAACCCGAGCTTATGATTTAAAAATATGTGGCTTCCTCACAACATGCTAATACCAAAACTTGCATTCTAATATATAGAGTTGGAAAAATAGGTCTGCCCATCCCATTCGGCCTTAACCCATGTAGGTAGAGTCAAAAAGCCCGCAAAATCAAATGAATCACAATAATAAAGTCTTGCACGGGCCAAAAGCCCTATGCGTTAGGCCAAGTCTGCGGGTCATTCAAAATTATAATTTCATAATTTTTTTAATCATATTCAATACATTAAAAAATATTTTAACAAATAAATATTTTACACTTTCTTAACATATTTTATACAAATTATAAAATTTTTATAATTTAATTTTTTTAATAAAGTAGTATTTGTACACAAATATATAAGTGAAAATATAAACAAAATTTTAATATAAGCGAAAATTTAGTTATTACCTTTACTACATTCATTATTAAAGGATGTCATCAAATAAAGATTTTTTCACCAGTAGTCATAACAGAATACAACAACTCTAGTGAAAAATTAAAAATAACAATGGAAAAATGATCTTAATACCAGTATTAAATAACTGCTCTTATTATGCTATATATTTGAAAGTAAAACCAGTGCAAAAAACTTTTTAGTTATTATTATCCACAAAATTACTAAGGTACATTGTACACAATATGTTTCAATATAAAGTTGGATATATAACATACTTAGATGTCAATAGAAAATTTTATTTTTATTGATGCGTGGATAAAATTTTCTGTTGAAATATAAGAGTGCTAAAAAATACAAATATATCGAGTGCAGAGGACCATGTTTAGGAAATATACAAAACATCACACTATATAGTATTGTCATGTTTAGTATTATCATACACGGAAGACCATGTCATACATAAAACATCATTGTAACAGATATATACTATTGTCATATACACAAAACATTCTTATATAGTATTGTCATTCCTAAAATCAATGCCTATTACTCCCTACTTAGGAGGCTTCGGAGAGCCCCCACTTTCGGAGGAACTAACCTTCTATGCAAATCTGAAATAAGAAAAAGAAATTGTTAACTAGAAAGAACATAAATATGTAGAACATAGAAAGAACACAAATCTTACCCCGCAGCACAGTAGGAGAATACTCGTTGTGATGCTATTGCAGATCTGGTCCAAAGTCTCAGTAGGTGGGATTCCACCGTCGTCTCAGCAGCTGGATTCTCCACCGTCATTTCAGGTTTATCCACTGATTCTTCCCCAAGTAGATGAAAAACCTTGATATGAACCACAAACCAAGTGAAATTGGTACTTTCGGAGGCGATGGAGGAGCCGAGGGAGAAGGAGGAGGCTGAGAGCTAGGACGCATTGGCATTGGTAAGGGAGGGATGCCCCTAATTGAGCCAGGTAAGCGAGCCATGATTTTTGGGTATAATAAGGGCGAGAAGAGAATGGGGAATATCAGTTACCTCAGTCAACCATGATTTTTGGCGCGTATGAAATTGTGAAGTGAAAAAATCTTCATCGATTTTGTAATTTTGTAATTTTTTTATTTTTTTTTGGTATCCTGTTTGGGAATGCCAGGCTAAGAAATACAACGATTGGGTATCCTGTTTGTAATTTTGTAATTTTAAAAACAAGAAAACATGTTCTGATTTTCTGTTATCACAAAATGGTTTTTAATTTATGTTTTCCATTACTTCATCATAAATAAAAAGTTTATTGTTATAAAAAAAATGTTTATTAATTTCCTTAGCATTGTATAGGGTAGAGCTGTTGTTCCGTGATTCGTGAATGGTGATGGAGAATATTAAAAGCTGGCCTAACATTTGGTTTTTCGTTTTTTTTTTTTTAAATAAGAAACCAAAAACAAATTAACACCCAAATATATATATGAAATTGGACATCCAAATATAAATTAATGGTGATGTAAGAATGCATCGAGATGAAAGCTAAGAAAATAATAATCCTTGATTTGTATCTGAGATCAATACAATCAGCTTTAATCGGTTTTGTAGTGCTTTTTTTAAATAAAATAAAATTCCAACCACTTTTTTGTTCATCCAAGATTAATGCCATGACACTCCACAGTCCAACCGGTCTAATTTGGATTGGTTTTTAAAATATTGCTTCATATTTTCATTCATCCACATACTTAAGTTAAGGTGATGAAAATTTTAATAAAAAAGTAGTATAAATGCTGACAATTAACATATAAAAGAAGGAAGTATTATTCTTCAGTTTATTTTGGTAAATCCAATTATTACATAAGGATTGGGCCTTCCTTTGTTTCTCAGATTTTTCATACCTTTCGTAAAAACTAAATTGCCTTGTTTAACTTTTATTGTTTCATTGCCTTTTTCTTTGCAATGAGGAAGCCCAGTACATATGTGAAATTTTTATGCATTTGATATTAGCGCAAGAGTATTTTATTTTCTCTAATAGGAAGATTTTAAATTTTTTTATATTAATAATTTAAAACTGGAAATAAATTAAAAACATATATTCAGAAATTAAAAAAGAAAAAGAAAAAATTATATCAGGTAGATACCCATTCAACAATATAGAGTAAATAATTTTAGCTTTATTATTTCTTGCCTGTGTTCATGTTATGCTAGGATTTCTTTCCCCTTCTTTTCATGATCTTAATATATTTGGTCCATTTGATTATTTTCTTTCCGCATGTTATGCTCTATCAACTCCAATAAAGGGTACAGCTTCCTAATGCTTTTAAAAAACTTCAAGGAAATAAAATCAGTTATAACTTTTGGCCAAATAATTAGTATTTCATGGAAATGGATCCTCTAATTTGCCAAAAAAACATGATATGGTCTTGTGGGAAGATCACAACCATACAAAGGTAAATCAACGGTTATGATTTCGTAACTACCTATTTTATCATTTTTTTTTCTCCTCCTTTTTTACCATTGATCCACCTTTGTATGGTTATGATTCCCCACATTACATGGTCATGTGAATTTTCACATTAGAGGATCCAGATCCGTATTTCATCTAACTACGTACTACTACTACTACCAAAAAAAAAAAAAACCCTTATATATTCGAGCACTAGGTGATACTGGAAGACTTTTTTGGCTTTATTTCTTCGTCGTAGCTTGCATAGCATTCTGAATGTTTTATTGTATATCACAATTAATATTTCTCGTCGAGTTCAAGATTGTAGAATCACTCATGATAACAGCAGGAAATCATCAAACAGTGAAACCGTTAAATTTGATCTCCTCGATTGTATTGTTAGCTCGATTTGAGATCCAGAGATGAAGGTTTTCCAGTATGCTAGCTACTTGAACATACATAAAAAGATATGAAAATCATTTGCAAATGATTTTGAATCCTAAATTTTTACATATAGCATTTTTAAGATGCTTCCAAAGCCATGCTTGAAATTTAGGCACTTACCAAAAGCGAGAGATTCTTGATAGAAACTTCGTAACTTATGCATGTAAATCTGCCTTAATTAATTTAACATGTATAAAGTTGCATGAGCCATTAAAAACACATATATTTCTATTAGTTAAACTTCATATATGTCAAAGATTGATTTGCATGGCCCCCGCATATCTTTATTTACATGGAATATTAATATTTGTTGTGCAGATCTTATTTATACAAGTTGGTTAGACTAATTAGCTAATCAACAACTAACACATTAATTATCACTTTGTAATAAGTAGTTATATAAATATTTGTGCCATGTACGTATTACTTTGTCTATTATTAATTGACAAGGTCTACATAACTAAGTTAGGTAGACTGAACCAATTAATAACTAACAATTTATCACTTTATATTAAATATATAGTTATATAAATATTTCTGTCAGTAGTGTTTTGTCTGTTATCATTTTACTTAATCTACCCAATTTATATAGGGTACACAAATTGTTCCTCATTGACATAGGTATATGTGTATTTTTAACATGATTTACACAACTTTGCCCAAAGGTTGATTACATGCCTAAACATGAAGTTTTTCACCGAAGAATTTATCATAAATATACTGTGAAGAAAATGCAGCGAAAATGTTGGTATCAAACTTCTATCAATTTTTTTTGGATAAAAGTTTATATGAATTGCCCATTAACTAAGCAGGCGCTTGATAAAGATCAACGTAAAACCTTCAATAAGTATCAGCTACTGCAAAATTAGATATTGTAAATGTTAAAAACTAATTTTGAATTACAAAAATATGGGGTAATAATTTCAAAATATGGCAAGGCTCTTCTGCTATTTCGTATTTTGTATTGTCATATAGCTAGTATGCAATGTACTTTTAAAAAGCTTGTGCAGCATTTCAATAAGCACTAAAGAAATACAATAAAAGAAGTTTTACCAAATAAATTTGAAATATTTCCTTTACAAGCACCAGAACCAATTCGTCTGCAGTTGTAGTTGCAACTTCTGAAAGTTTGGCATCATTTGTAAATAAGATAGTGTCATATATAATTCATAATGGGTATATGAGATGATGTTAATTTGTGTTAATTAGGCGGGTTAGGAAGAATGTATGGTGGGGGATTATTATTTATGGGCTAAATTATATTAATCACACAATAAGCGAGAGCTTAATACTACGTCTTAACTTAAAACCGCGTTAGATTGAGATGTGATGGTAGATTCACTTGTTGTGATTAGTATTATTTAACTAATTGATGATTGTTCCCGTGGCATAGGCTCCCTTTTACCCGCTAATTTATGGTTATTTCAATGCCATAAGCTTTGCCTGACCTGTTTTGTTTGATAATGATATCAAAGTTGTGCTTGGCTCGAGTTGGTTGGATGTTTACGAGAGGCTCGAGAGAGAAATGGATTGTTGGAATATTCAAATATGAAATCTCTAATTATGGGTTAATCGAAGATCATATAAATAGATAAATTCATAAAATCAATATCTTAAAATTTTGGATTTAAACATGATGTGGGCCCACTTATTCATATTTGTGTATTTAGCCCAGTAGTGGTGCTTCCAGATTACCGTGACACCTTGTTTTTTTACACCTATTAGAAAAGTAAAATCAACTGAATGAAGTGCAACAGCAAAGGAGTTGTGTTATTGTTCTTAATTATTGTCATTAAACTTACCCGTGATGATGAAATTTGGAGAAATAGTAAGTACGGATAGAAGTCTTTTTTAAAAAAAAGGGGGCAATGACAAGCATATTTAAGCACCAAGAAATATTCATTGCAGGCATAGCTAAGAGCAGTAATAATTGAAATTACATTATAGTTGCTGAAATGGAAAAGAAAGTCGTTATTACACACACACATGCACAGGCATAGAGCCTTTATTTTTAAGAACTACTGCAGAAGGGTAGACTTCACATCTTAAAAGAAAATCAAAATATTCTTAGTACCAAAAAGATGCAACGTTCGTTCATCACTGGTTATTAATTCTTGGATGGCGGATAGTGACCATAAGGTGGGGGGTTGTAGCCCGGTGGCTTCTCCAATGGTGGTGGCTCGTAAACTGGTGGTTTCTCATAAGGAGGTTTGTGAATGGGTGGCTTCAAATAAGGAGGAGGCTGGTACACTGGTGGTGGATACAATGGGGGTGGCTTCTCATAAGGTGGTGGGTACACTGGTGGTGGTTTCTCATGAGGAGGCTGATACTCTGGTGGGGGTTTCTCATGAGGTGGTTTCTCATGGGGTGGCTTCTCATATGGTGGTTTCTCATGAGGAGGTGGGTACTCTGGTGGTGGTGGCTTCTCATGAGGAGGCTGGTACTCTGGTGGTGGAGGCTTCTCATATGGTGGTTTCTCGTGCGGTGGTTTCTCATGTGGAGGCTGGTATTCAGGTGGTGGTGGTTTCTCATGAGGAGGCTGGTATTCAGGCGGCGGTGGCTTCTCATGTGGAGGCTCATACACTGGTGGTGGCTTCTCATGTGGAGGCTCGTATACCGGTGGTGGCTTCTCGTGAGGAGGGTGATACACTGGTGGTGGGTAGGTTGGAGGCTTATAAACTGGTGGTGGTTTTTCAGTTGGTGGAGGCTCATAGGTGGGTGGAGGTTCATATGTGGGAGGTTTTTCAGTTGGGGGAGGCTCATAAGTGGGTGGCTTGTAGTAATTTGCCGACACTGGAGTGGTGATTAGAATCACCACCACTCCAAGAAGGAGCAGAACTAGTGAGTGTATAGAAGACATGTCTCAGGCTTGGTGATGGAGAAAATTGGAAACAAGAAGCAATGATTTATAGGGGGAGAGACAAGGGAAATTTTTCTGTCGAGGTTGTCAATCATTCTCATGTTATTTTATTATACATATAATATTAAATTCTCTTGGTGAAGTCAAAATGTTAGGTGTGATTTGTGAATCTGGTATCGTGGAATAAGTATCCCGGAGTGAATTTTCCGCCTTATTATGTCATTTTTCGGGCAATGGAATTAATTATTGTGCAAAATGCACTCACTTTTGAGTCTTCCGTGCAGAAATTCAGCTAATGACTCTGAAACTAAAAACAGAAATATTGCAGACGAATATGATCTAAAATGATACGCAAATATCAAAGTTGAATTTGCATCCCATAGAGAGTTGGAAATTAAGGTGAATGCTACCCAATGTAAAGGTTACTAAAAACTTGAGAAACCGAGTATTTTTATCTTCATTGACAACAAAGAATTTGCTTGATAAATTATGTGTTGAACACTTGGTACCTGCCAGCTGCCAACTCCGATGTTTGCGTTTGCAAAAACTTTTTATTTTTTATTTTGGAAACGTTGCGTTTGCAATTTATGGTATGTGAGGAAATATCACTTTTTTTAAAAAAAAATAAATAATAATAATTATCAAACAAAATTTAAATATAAGTTAAACACATACTTAATATAAAGGGAAAATATTATTATAATAAAAATATACATTTTTGACGCATATAAAGTAAAATTAAAAATTATTCACTGACTTAATTATTTGACGAATTATTTATTTATTTAATAAAAAAAATATCCAGGCGTGCCAGTTTTTTGTACAACTCGCGTATATATGGGAATGTATGGCTAGGATGTGCATCTTTTTGTAATAAATGAATAAATAATTTAACAAAAAAATTAAACTGATAAATAGTTACACAATTCCCCTTATATGGGTCAAAAAACTGAAAAACATTTACAATTTAATCTAGGTTTTTACGTGAGGAACCCAATATATGGATTTTGTGTGCATTCATCGCCAACACACCATTTGTTCTACTGAAAATCCTTGAATGTTAGGGGGCTGGCACGATGACATATACTTCGATGGGTTGGTCCGTCATCGTTTATCATTGGCAAGCTTTCACGAAGTCCATCCGATGAAGCTGCTATAACGTCGTCCTCTGTTTTTTTAATGCGAATATCAGTCTTTGTCGTGCTCTATTTCAGGCAAAGTTTCTGGCTTTCTTTTTCTACCCTGCAATTTCTCATTAATCTCATTGGATTTTTTTCAAATGATTTTCTTGTTGGGTCTTTGGGTTTTGAGTGTGATTCAAACTTGATGTATCCTGTTTTTATCTTTTGTCTCCTTAACTGAATAATGATAATTTAATAAATGAAATTCTTTTAAATAATAATATAAGAGCAAAATCAACCCAAAAATTTAAACTGTCTATCATTTTTTTCTGCCTACCTTTGTCTATCATTTTAAAATACCATTAGATTAGAATCTTAACTAACATTTATCTTTATCTCTCTAATGGAGATTCTGATCTAACAGTGTTTTAAAGTGGTAGACAAAGGTAAGCAGAAAAAATGGTAGGTAGAATAACATATCCCTTCTCTAATGGGATAGGTTATTCTACTTATCATTTTCTGCTTACTTTTGTCTATCACTTTAAAATACCATTAGATCAGAATCTTAACTAACATTTATCTTTCCCTCTCTTCTTGAGATTCTGATCTAACAGTGTTTTAAAGTGGTAGACAAAGATAAACACAAAAAATAATAAGTAGAATAATATATCCCTTCTCTAATATATCTTCTCACACGGCAACTCATTGAACTTAAAGGGTGTCAAAGACACACCTACCTTTTTACAAGAGAAAATGGGGTGAAGACACTCTGAATCTGATATCATATAAAAATTAATTTAATCTAAAAATTTAAACTGTTCGGTGAAGAATTTTTAAAAAATCTTTAATAATTTATATTATTCTCGGATAAATATTACTTCCTTTCATAATTGTTCTTTGTCAGTTTCTTTTTACGAAACTGTCATTATTTAATCAGAGGACAGAATGATACCAAAAAAAAGGAATAATAGATTTGATCCATTTGGTTGGTGCTTTTGGAATAGAGATATGTTTCATTGATGGGAAAATCAAAGTTCAATTTTTTTATTTTTAGATTTAAGTTTACAAAGATAGGAAGAACGCGTTTGATTTAATTTTGTGGTTAATTTAAAATAGAATTTTATACTACTAGTTCAGCAGTGGAAGCTTCCCTCCTCCAAAAGAAGCTGTAGTAGACATATATAGATGAGGGGTGTTTCGAGTAGCTTTCCTGTTTACTGTATGGAGCCTAGGGTTGTGGTCCTTGTGGACCTATGAAACCGTGTGCTATCTGTAATTGAAAAAAAAAAAATCGAAATTTAGTAAGTAGATAAGTATGAAGATGGAGTCACTACAATTTGGTATATCAATTCTATTATTGAATTGATATTTACGATTAAAATAGTAAATCAAGAAATGAATCAAATTTCAACTGAAGGTTGTGGTCCCTATTTATTTCATAATATTTTAGCATAGCGGTATTGATTTTATTCATTATAAAAAAATTTAATTCCGTTAATATTTTGTTATGCTTATTATATTAGTGCTGTTAGCGAATGATATATTTTATAAAAAAAAAAAGGATAGTTTCCAATAAATGAAAGACTTCTTCTTAAATAAATTAAGAAAATTATAAATATTTTAAATCATGAATGGACAATATTTCTCTTCTTTCCGCACCGCGATCATCGTCACCAGTATATATTTATGATTCTTGTAAGGGTTCGATTTTTATACAGCAGATAAGTTATCTGTAGTAAGTTCAATACGACATCGTTTTAAAATAAAAATCATGATGTTTTTATAATTTTAATTTATTTCAGAATTATCATAGTCTTTATATTTAAAATTTCAATACTAAAACGACGTCATTTTAACAAAAATGCAAATAATTTATCTGCAGTAACTGCAGAAACATTTTCCCCTTCTTATAAATAGACGAATATTCATGGTTATTTAAGAACTTAAATAAAATTAAAATTACAAAACTAAATAAATTTTAATATCGTATAGTACAATTTTATTTAATAATTTAAAGAAAAAAGTGTTTGTCATTTTAAATGACAGAAAATTATGTCATTTTAAGATAGATACAGACACAGAAAATTTGAATTTTAAATTAAAAAAAATTACTCACTTTCTCTCTTCCATGATTTCTATTTTTATATGTCTATCTCTCTCTTAAAATGACATAACTTATGTCATTTCAAATGACAAACACCAAACCTTAATTTAAAATTCTATAAATTTAAAAAAGGGAAAAATATATATCCTTTTAAAGGATATAAGCTTATGTCATTTTAGATCCTAACCGTTGATTTCCGTCCATCAACGGTTATAATCTATTGAGCCAATAAATTATAACTGTTGATGGACGAAAATCAACGGTTAAAATCTAAAATGATATAAACTTTTATCCTTTAAAATGACAGATGTTATTCCCTTTAAAAAATATCTCAAATAACTTATCAAATATAGTAATATATATTTGTAATAATTAATTTACATAAATAATTATAAGATAAAACTGTTTATATTTATCACTTATTTTTATGATTGTGAAATTTATGAATTTATAATACCCGCAAGGTAGGCTCTCCCCGTTTGTGAATTGGATTATTTTGTTCTGCTGCTTCGCGAGTAATCCCTATCTTGTTATATCGGGTAAGTTCAATAATATGACATCATTGGATGTACCGTAAAAGCTACCTCACTTAACACATCACGAGAACCTGGTGTAATAGAGAAGGAAAAAAAAAATGAAGATAGAAAAGTGTTTTGGATGGAAAGAAAAAGTGGATATATTATTGGCAGAAAAAAATGGAGAAAACCCGGAAAGTGGAGTGAGAGAACTCGTGGGATATGTGCATGTGCATCCGAGGGTGCAAGACCACCCCACAACGGCAAAAATGAAAAGTAGATCAACTTTTTCAAGAAAACCGAGGGAGAAAGTAGAAGGAAAAGAGGGAAAGTGTAACGAGATTAATGAGAGTTTTGATATCGTGGGAACAAAAATAAAGACAGAAAATTAAAATTGATAAAATTATGAAAAATGCATGATATTGACTTAGTAGTACATGGATCATATACTTAGGTAATTAATCACTATCTAATTAAACTAATCATTAAGTAACTACCTATACTTCAACATTTTTTTCTTGGGAACTTTATCATTCTTTGTAATGTATTTTTATTTTTAGCATTCATTGGGGTCGGGGCCAAATGCCCAAAGCAGCAAAAGAAACAAAGAAAACAACTAGTGCTGGTTTTAAGAAATTGTAATTTGAGTAATGAGATAAAAAAATAAATAAAGTTTAACATGCATAGAAGAGAGACAGATAGAATTACATAATAAAAATAAAAGAAACATTATTTGACTTCAAGAGATGTTTCTTTGTCCGTTCATACTTTAACTGGATAGAAAAAGAAAAAGAATATGTTACTCACACTGTCACCCAATCAATTTTTTCGAGAACTTAAGAATATTTTTATTATATTTCTTAATACGTGTCTTTCAATAATTTTTTTATTTTTTATTTTTGGTTCAAATTGTAGATAGTGAACAGATCCTTTTTTGGGTTATTTTGTTCTTAAATTTAACTTTTTATTTGATAAATAAGGATGAAAACAATTGAACACCAAAGCACTTGATCCTATACTCTTGTATTATTGTATTTTGATCCTTATAGACTATAGTCCCCACTTTCTAGTGGAATTAGAATAAGTATAATATAAATAAAAAATTGAATCTGTGTAATATTCATATTTCAAATCCTCACATAATACATTAAGATTTTGAGTTTAAGTGATTTTTTACATGGTATCAGAGATATTCAGTGATCATAAGGTTACAAGTTCAAACCTCATAATCATTAAAAGGATCCTCACCTAATAAAAAAAAGAAGTGAGAGAAAAAATTATAATGGGACCCATAAAAAATTGTGTATGTAGGATAACTATTCATTTGTCATCTTACATGACAAATAAATTTCCCTTTTTTTTAACATGATCAATGGAACCATACCTCATTCATGTCCGCATTCATGCATTGTCAATTTTGATTGTGAAGGCAGTTGAATTATTTATTAATTATTTATTTTATGCAGTATCCTTAAAAAAAAAATCGATACTGGGATGATCCCTGATTGTGAATACCCAAATGTGAATCATATAGTATTAAATTGTTAATTAATGTTTTTCCATTGATATGCAAGTGGTTGCAGAAAGTATTTTTTTTATAGCATTTGATAAAAGGAAGACAACAAATCCTGAATATGAAACTTGAATTACTTTTCTTTCTTTTATTAGACGGGTTTGTTTATGCAGAAGATAGATATTAATTGAATTGCTCAAGTTCTTCCCTCAAAAGCAACAGTAACTTTAAAATTGAACTGGGCATGCATATTTACTTACCATAGATTGAGACTCAGTTCAACAGCTTATATTTGAAACCAAATTGGCAAGGATTCAGTCCTTTGTTCTTGAAAATTATTATTTACATATGTACTTTTAATGCGTATTTGATACAGATTATAATATAGTAACTGAAAAAAAGGTATTTGAAATCGACAAAGATATTTAGAATTATACGGTCTTCAAAAGTATTATCAATTTTATTTTTCTCTCACTTACTAAATCATGCTCTTAAATGTATTCAATATATACTCTGTTCAGAGAATTGAGATGTTTCATGTCGAAAACAGAGTATTCATACAACCGCTTTAATTCCTAAGTTGAGATATGAGCTACATATTTATTGTCTGTCGTACTGCCTTAAGTGAACAGTTTTTTTATTTTTTAATACAAAAATGACATTGAGATTTGAACTTATGATTTCATGTAAATTACTCAAACCTCTCAGGCTCTCACCATAAATCAATCATAGTGGTTTAGTGGATAGATTTTTAAATCTATAATTTAATTCCATTAGTTATTATCCAAATTTTACTAATTATAGCGATTATGTTGTCGGTTAAATATTTACTTCTATCAAAATAATAATAATAATACTTAATTATTCACTTGGTGTATTTACTACGACAGATTTTTTAATATTATTTATAATTTTTATATAAAATGATTATTTAAGCGGAAATTTAGAAAACAGAAGGCATACCTCAGTCTGCTCTAAAAATGAAATAAAACATGTCTGAAAGAAATGGCTCTAAAATGAGAAATTCTATCATTTTTAATTAATATTTTATAAATATTGTTCTGAGAATAACATTTTAAATATTTTTACAACTGAGTATTAATTAAGAGAATCTAAAGAGGTTTAAAACTTTAATTATTTTTTTTCAAGAGTGAAATTGTTCATCACCTTGTCAAACCATTATCAATAGATCAGTTCCTTTCGCTTAAGAGAGGGACTGCTATAACAGAAAAATGGCTATTATAGAAGAACCCATTATTATTTGTATATAGACTCACCAATTTTAATCAAATTATTATTTATTTCCCTTTTGTAATAAGATATTCTTATGTTAAAAATAAAAGGAGAGAATTAAAATAATTTGACTCTTCTAAAGTGAAGGTACATTTTAGAGTAAAAATGTAGAGTTGACATGGTTAATTAAAAAATTAAGACTTTTTAACAATTTCACAATTCATTATATATATAATCTATTTTTTAACAATATTAATAATTAACTTTTTAATTAGTAATTGTAACTCTTTCTTTTTTCCTATAAACGGATAGAGCCATTTTTTCATGTATATCCGACCTTCGCTGCGTGATAAGCTCTAAATGATGACCCCCCCTCGTTGACATAACAATACTTTATTTATTAATTATTAATATGCATTCTGCTGGAAACGGGTGGTGGCTAACAAGTGTTTAAAAACGGACAGTTCTTGACCTTTCGCAGTTAACAAACAAGACTACCTATACAAGCTCCTATTTATTTTCAAAGATTAGTTAACATATCACTTTCTCTGACAATTCACACATGCATCTAACTATGGCTATATTTTGAAGCTTTGAAGAGGACGGAGCAAAGTGATTTATGAAATAAGGATGGATCCAGATACATCAACTTCATTGCGTTGGAAAAACTGTGTTCAAAATTTGGCAGCAATTAATTGACTCTGCAACTTACCAAATCCAAATTTGGCCAGCACCACAAGGGTTTGCGACACATCCCTACATATAAACATCGTTCCATTATTTTTTTCAAGTTTTAGAATATTTTACAACGACATAAGGTCCAAAAGTTTCTTCTTTATGACCTCGAGTGCTTGTCAGTTACGTGCAAGTAAAAAACCCTTTACGAATTGGGATATGTTTTTCTCATGTTGTATGAGATAAATTGTTTTAGGCAACACACACAAAAGTAGGGGTGTGCATGGGTCAGGTTTTCGTGTCGACACGACCCAAATTTTTATAGGTCAGGTATTCTGACCCGACTCGCTTTAATTTGATCCAAGTCAGGTCTGACTTAGTTTGGATTTTTTTGAACTAGTTCAGAACCGGGTCGGATCTGACCTGACTTGATTTCTGAAATAGGTCTGACATTTCTGAAGTTGGTGAAATCCGCCTTGACCCGTTTTTGACTTGGTTTCAAAACATGTTTTTAATTTGATTTTTTTATAGTTATTGATTTATTTTTTAAGCTCATATAATTTAATTATTTGTTTTAAAATATATAAATTTATTATAAATTTGATATTTGTTGAATAAATAAATAAATGTGATTTTAAGCCCTTGCATATGTGAAGCAAAATTAGTGAAAATTAATGATATATTATAAAATTACATAATGTCTACTTATAGAAAATTCATAAATTCAAACCCAAATTATACAATTATTATTAGGAAAAGATCAATTAGTTTAAGGCAACTCTTCGCTAATATGATTGTACATATATAATTTTAGTTATCAACTACAAAGAAAATAGAAAATTTAAGGCTTTGTTTGGGAGTTTGAAGGGAAAGGGAAGGAAAGGGATCCAAGGGGGAGGGAGGGGAAGGGAAGAAAGAAAATTGAAGAGTATTCTCTTCCCTGTTTAGGAGTTAAAAAATGGTAAGGGAGAAAAATGGAAGATTAATGAGATATTTTTACCATCTTATCTTTTTTTTAAATTAATATAAATATTATATTTTATAAATTAAATTTAAAATTTTTAACAAAATTATTTCTTTACTTTTCACAATACTAAAAAATATCATATTTTCGATGAAATTTATATGTTGCAAACGACGAAAATTTCGTCACAAAATTATTTGTTCATCCAAATTTTTTCTCTAATGAAAATTTTTACTAAAATAAATTTTCTATCGAAACTTTTGACGAAATTTAGTTTCAGTCAAAAGTTTTGACGAATATGATTTCCTCCATCACATGTTTTAAATGAAAAAAGAATTCCGTCAAAAAATTTGAAGGAATCTTTTTTGTTCAAAATTTCGATGGGAATGTGTTCTGACGAAAATTTCGACGAAAATTGTTTTAAGGAAAATGTTTCATTCGAAACATTTGACGAAATTTAGATTCTCTAAAGAATTTTGACAGAATATTTTTTCCGTCAAAATTTTTACGAAATTTTTTGACAGAAATGTGTTCCGTTGAAAATTTTGATGGAAATATTTTTTACCAAAAATTTTGATGAAAATATTTAGTCAAAAATTTTCGATGAAAATGTGTTTCGCTAAAAATTTCAACGCAATTTTTTTTTGTAAAAAAGTTTAACGAAAATGTTTCCGTCAAAATCTTTCGCCGAAATTTGAATTCTTTAAAGAATTTTGATGAAATTTTTTTCCGTCAAAAAATTTCTATTTAAATGTGTTTCGTCGAATTTTTTGATGAATATGTATTTTTGTGAAATATTTTGACGAAATTTAAATTCTGTAAAAAAAAATTACCTTCAAATTTTTTTACAGAAATATTTTTAATCACAAATTTTGATGAAAATATTTTTCGTCAAAAATTTTTGCGAAAAATTTTGACGGAAATATTTTCAGTAAAATTTTTCACGTAATTGTTTTTTTCTTTTTCTTTTTTTCACATAATGGGTGTTTGTTAAGTTTTGGGTCAATGAGTCATTATTAAAACAAGTCAGTTTTAAAACTGACCCAAATAAAAGTGGGTCAGTATTAAACTCAGTTAAAAAAAATAGGTGTTTATAGGTTAAGGTCTGATCAAGGGCAGGAAAAATGAATCAATTTTTTCGCACACCTCTTCAAAAAAGTGAATGGGATCCATTTTTTTCTTTCTCTATCCTTCTTAGTGGGACCCACTTACTTTTTTGTCTGTTGCATGAGACAAATTATCTCATGCAACGTAAGAAAAATGTTTCCTTTACTAATTATTACAAAACCATTTTTTTTTCTTAATTACACTTTTAGTTGATGCGCAAATTTAGTTTTTAGCATTTTTTTTTGAATTTTCATAATTTCTTGAATGTTTTAATTACTACGCTCAAGTTATTCTCTCGGTTTCTCTTTACTTTAAACTCTCAAATCCTCATGTTTTACTTAAACAATTAACCGTTTAGAATGAAACTGAGATTAAAAATTATTTGATTGGTTAATAATCTAAAAAGTTGTTAAAAAAATTGATGAATTTTGAAGAATTTCGTAAGAAGTGCGAGGTTAGGATTTGGAAGAAGGAAAAAAAAAAACCGTGACTTTCCAATTTTGGTAAAATATGATGTTTTGATTGGTGAGTTAATTTTAAGAAAAAAAAAATTGTTTAAAACGGTTTAATTGATTTAGTTTGAGTAAATTTTGAATAAAAAAATAAAAAAATTTGAAGTTATAGATGGACGAAAAGTGATGAAAAGGCTTGATCATAGCAATTAAAAAATAAATTTAAATGGTAAATAGTTTGAACCTTCATTTTTCATCTTTCAAACCATCACTTAAATTCATTTAAGTTAACAATGTATATCACCGACAGCATTTGTGGTCTTATATATGTAAAATGTTTTATTTTATTCATAATTTTATCCTATATTATGACATTATTAACTAAATTATAACACAGTTAAGTATTAAATATTAAATTAAAAAATAATCAAAAATAATTTATGTAAACATTATTTTTAAAATTATCATAAAAATTAATTATATATTTAAAGATTATCTTAAAAATTAAAATAATTTTAAGACAAATTAAAACGTTCAATCTTTAAAAAATATTTAAGCCAGAGTTAAACACTTATTTATTTTTAAATTTACTTTAATTGATAATGTTATAATAATAAAAGTAAAAAATTAGGAAAAACAAAGAATTTAGAAATACTGGGGGGAAAATTTAGATGTATAAGATTTCAAAGGATTTAAGTGATTATTTTTATTATCACAGTACGTCTAAGTGATAGTTTGAAATTACATAGAATTAAGTTATATATTTCGGCAATCACAATAGGTTTAAATGATCCTAATTACTTCTTTGATGTGATTCGACTCTCGAGTGTTTTTATAAGCTTTAATTCTTTGAGCCAGCTATAAAATTAATTATGAGTCTGGATATAATCATAATTAAAGCTCATTGTCCCCTCTCAAAAATATATTCAATAAAGTTCTAGGCCAATTCCATTAAATAACTTGGACCCGCTCTTTATTAGTGATGCCAACATGATTTTATTATTTTTTCAAATTAATATTTAAAATAAAAATTGAGATTTTTATAAAAAAAAAGTAATAAAAAAAAATTAAAGCTTCTAATTTTAATTGTATAAATATAAAAAAGTTCTAAATCTAATTACATTTAAGTTACTTCAACCAAATCAATTTTAAGAGGATATATATATATATATATATATATATATATATATATATATATATATATATATATATATATATATATATATATATATATATAGGGCATGATCATCTTACACCAGTGTAAGAATAATAAGTCTTACACCAAATCTTAACCGTTGATTTTCTGCATCTAACGGTTAAGATTCATTAGGTCGCACTCATTAATTAATTTTTAATTCTCAATAAATCCAACCGTTGGATGCACGGAAATCAACGGTTAAGATTTGGTGTAAGATTTATTATTCTTACACCGGTGTAAGTTGATCCTATCCCTATATGTATATATAGGGGCAGGATATTCTTACACCGGTGTAAGAGTTAGAAGTCTTACACTCAATCTTGATCATTGATCCACTTGTATTCAATGGCTCACATTACTAAAAAATTTGAACCCTTAGATATAAGTGGGATTAACAGACAAGATTAAGAGTGTAACTTAAATTGGTGTAAAATGATCCTGACACATATAGGGGCAGGATATTCTTACACCGGTGTAAAAGTTAGAAGTCTTACACTCAATCTTAATCATTGATCCACTTGTATCCAATGGCTCACATTACTAAAAAATTTGAACCCTTAGATATAAGTGGGATTAACAGACAAGATTAAGAGTGTAACTTACACTAGTGTAAAATGATCCTGACACATATAGGGGCAGGATATTCTTACACCGGCGTAAGAGTTAGAAGTCTTACACTTAATCTTGATCATTGATCCACTTGTATCCAATGGCTCACATTACTAAAAAATTTGAACCCTTAGATATAAGTGGGATTAAAAGACAAGATTAAGAGTGTAACTTACACTGGTGTAAAATGATCGTGACACATATAGAGAGAGAGGTTATACTTACAACATTTTTCTTTTACAACCTCTTACAATCATATCTTAATACGTCTGGCAACTTGCAAGGATCAACGACTGTCCCCACATACTAACACAAGACTTTTCAGCGTGCTTTGTTCCCACTCGCACACTTCCCGGGAAAACTTCCCAGTAGGTCACCCATCCCAGAATTGCTCCAAGTCAAGCACGCTTAACTATGGAGTTCTTCCGTTCCGGGCTACCGAAAAGAAGATGCATCTTGTTAGTATAGGTAGTACCAATTAATTCTTATAAGTCATTCCCAACTGTACCGTTCCATACCAGCACAGTGTATGGAATCCCTCTCTTTCGGGTGTTGATTTGATTCATTCATGTACTCCGACGCTGGAAGCCTGCCAAGAGCCGCTCCTTGTCCATGCCCTTTCGCACCGGCGATCACTCCCCGCCCTCGTCAGCGCCCGAGATGTTACACTGATAGTTATAATTTATTTATTTAATATTAACAATTAATTAATATGTATAACTCAATTAACTATAACTGTCAGATAAATAGAAATCAACGACTAAAAAAAATATAAATTTTTTTTTTGTAATAAAATATAAAAAAAATTTATCTTACACTGCAATTTATTGAGTTATATCAATTAATTAATTATTATTTTCAAATAATTAAAATATAGAAGACAAGATTATCTCCTACAATCTCAAAACTACACCATTTTGAGGGTTGATGGAGTTACTGAAGGATATTTTGGTAAAATTCATATAATAAAAAAATAAAATTATCAAAACACCCTTTAATAATTTGCTTAACTCTTAAAACGAAGTAATTTTGGAATTTCACGATATAACTTTATTTTGACAGGAAAAACATTTTTGCACAAGCACACATATATGAAACTTTTATATATATATATATAGGTAGGTTATAGTTACAACCTTTTTTTTTACAACCTCTTACAATCATATCTTAACACCCTTGATTTTCGCCAATCAACGGTTATGATTTTCGTAAATTAAATTCATTAATTAATTATTAATTCACAAAAAATAATATCCGTTGATTGGAGGAAATCAACGGTGTTAAGATATGGTTGTAAGAGGTTGTAAAAAAAAAGGTTGTAACTATAACCTTCTTCATATATATATATATATATATATATATATATATATATATATATGTGAGAAAAAAATTTCTGCAATTACTGTTGATAAGTTATTTGCATTTACTCTCAAAATGACATCGATTTGAAATTGAAAGATTAAAAAATTATAATTATAAAGACTGTAATTACCTTGGAATTAATTAAAATTACAAAAATATCATAATTTCCATCTCAAAACGACGTCGTATTGGGCTTACTACAGATAATTTATCTGCAGTGATTGCAGAAAAAGCGAACCAATATACAGAAAAATATTTCTGCAGTTATTGCAGATAACTTAATCTGCATTTACTTCCAAAACAACGTTGTTTTGAGATTGAAAGATTAGAAAATTATAATTATAAAAACTATATAATCTTAAAATAAATTAAAATTACAAAAATACAATAAAATCCGTCTCTTGAGCTTACTAGAAAAAGCGAACCCAGGTAACAAATTAAAATTTAATATGAAATTATTCTTTCCCAGGTAAAATTTAATTCTGTGATGAAGTTATTATTATATATGCGTATACATTTCGAAGTTTCGTTGCTGCCTCAGCATTCTTCCTAACATGTGTGATGAATCAGGCGATGGGACTCAAAGAAGCATAATTTGATAGTGCGAATGTGTTCCGATTTGTAAAAACCTAGGAAGGTTCCTTTCACCTGTCCTTTCCTCTTACTGGTCTATTTTCTAGAAAAGTTTAGAGAGAAACAGCTGGACCCTTCTTCATTTCGTGTATAGGTTTGGTAAAGAGACAAGTAAAAATAATTAGAGTTCTTATTCTATGAGATTGTCTTCAACCCAAAATCAATGAAGTAGGTGTGTCGGCACTGTAAAATAACATAAAAGTTTGTCCCTTTTAACAATAGGTTCAATTTTAATTAGTACAAAAATTTTAACCATTATTTTTTTAAATAATTATTGTCATAGTCAAACTATTTTATTGGCATGATAATGAAAAAATTATTTTAATTATAGATCAACATTAAATCCTTTAATAAATTCCATTCATAAACCAAATTAAACTAAGGGTTAAACGACGGTCCTGTTACAGAAAAACAAAAAATTTGTCCTGATACATTGATGTTTGTGCTTTCTTTTTTTTTTTTTTAAAAAAAACCTTGTGGGCCCATCGATTTTTTTTTGTCAACAGGAAATGTTTATGTTTTCATGTAATAATTCACGTTTTACCCTTAAACTAATTCAATCAAATGAGCAAATTAGTTGGATCAAATTCGTTTTACGAGTGAAGCCTATCAGTCAAAACAAAACCTTACGGGCCAAGTTTGATCCACTTAAACTAAGAAACCACTTAAACCAAACAACTATGATCCAAGGTGGCTCAACTTGTTACAAGTCATCCCCGAAAAAGATAAGTGCTAGGGGTGTTCGCGGTCTGGATTGGATCGATTTTGGAAGCAAAAATCATTCGATCCAATACCTTCGGTTTGATTATATAATCATTCATTCGGTTTGGATTTTTTTTCAAATCCGTTCCGATCCAATCCAATTTTTTTCGGTTTGGATTGAATCGGTTTTCGGTTTTTTGAAAATCCTAAAATTTATTTCATGATTATTGTGCAAATAACATCTTTTATATATATTGACTTTGTAATTTTTTTTTAAATACAAAAGCATCAGTAAACTATAATATATTTATTTATTTTTTAGCAATGAGATATGAAGCTCTACAAAGATAAAATTTTGTTGATGAGATGTGACTAGATTTTTTCTTGGGTTTAGAAATTTTTAGACTATGATTAGGGAAAGACCCAAGTAGGTAGTAGGAAATTAATATATTGGATCGGTTTGGATTGGATCGGTTTTCATCAAACCATCCAAAAACCGATCCAATCCAATTAAAATTTGCAGTTTTTTTTCGGTTTTTGATTTTTCGATTTTCGATTTATTCGGTTATCGATTTTTCGGTTCGGTCACCACGGTTTGAATCGATTTGGATCGATTGATGAACACCCTTAATAAGTGCTACGCAGTGCGCACAATGACCAACACAACTTCCGTATGGTGGCAAAAAAAATTAATTTAATGTTTTTTAATAAAATAACTACGCATTTATTACAGATTTGAAAATAATTACGGATCTATTGTACAGTGTGACGCTCCTTTTGAGAGTCACATGTAACACCCCATTGAGGCGTCTCACCCTAAGGGGAGAAGCCCCAATGGTCTCTCATCAGACGTTTACACGTGTCATTTTTTTTTTCAAAAAAAATAAAAATAATTTAATCATAACTTTTGACTTGTGGTATCCAAATCAGGTAATTCTTTTTTTGATTCTACATAACTTTTCGAGATCTATGCAATGACATCTCATTTGACATATTTTATTTCTCACAAACACAATTTTAATTTACAAGAATGATATTTTAAGAACGGTTAAACCCAGAAGCCTCTCAGTCTTGGGTTTGTGATTTAATATAAAAAAATAAATAAAATTTTGACTTGTGATTGAATATTTTTTTATAATTTTTTTTTATTATAACAAAAATTTGGTTTGTGAATTAAATTAAAAAAAATTATTATTAATAAGGAAAACAAAATAAAGATTTGATTTGTGATTTAAACTAAAAAATCAATTTGAAAAATATGTAGAAATAAAAGAAATAATTAAATAAATATTCTAAATCTCTAAGGAAGAAGGATATTATTTTTGAAATTAATGATGAATGCTATAAGCTTATGGGTTATTATTCGTGGTCTGAAATTAATGATGGCTTATGAATGTTTTTCAAAAATAAAATTACCTGAATTAGGCGTGATTGTCTCTTGATTGAAACCTAATTTAGACGTGATTGGTGACGTGTCAGGTGTTGACATGTGTTGACACGTGTCACATTTTTAAACTCAGAAGCCTCTGAATTATGTGTTTGTGATTTAATATAAAAAATAAATCAAGATTTCATGTGTGATTTAAATTAAAAAAATAAATTTTTTTATATTTATTATAAAAAAATTTGGTTTTTGATTTAAATTAAAAGTAACAATTATTATTAATAAGGAAAAAAAATAAAGATTTGATTTGTGATATAACTCAAAAATCAATTTGAAAAATCTGTATTAATAAAGTAAATAATAAAATAAATATTCTAAATCTCGAAGAAAGAAGGATTACCTGATTTAAATTTAAATTATGTTTGTGAGAAATAAAATATATCAAATGAGATGTCATTGCGTAGATCTCGAAAAGTTATGTGAAATCAAAAAAAGAATTACCTGATTTAGATACCCGAGTCAAAAGTTATGGCCTTAAAAAAATTTATAATTAAATTAAAAATTTTGTTGAAAAAAAAATGACACGTGTCAACACCTGATGAGAGACGCCCCATTGGAGCGTCTCCCCTTAGGGTGAGACGCCTCAATTGGGCGTCACATTGTGCAATAGATCCGTAATTATTCTCAAATCTGTAATAAATTTTATTAAAAAGTATTAAATTAATTTTTTTGCCTAGGTACTTTAAAAATTATGAAATAATGGTAGAAGGAACTAAGTATAATAAATATTATAAGAAGAAGGATATACTTACAACTTTTTTTTTTACAACCTCTTACAACCATATCTTATCACCGTTGATTTCTATCAATCAACGGTTATCATTTATTGTGAATTAATAATTAATTAATGAGTTTAATTTGCGAAAATGATAACTGATTCTTAAGTATAATTGTAGGAATATGTTTGAATTATGGATGTAAAAATCGATCTTATATAGTTGATTGTAAGGATTAATTCGGACAATCCCAAAAGTTTGCTTTCAATCAATTCTGTTAAAACTGATTCTAATTTTAACAAGTAACAATTATTAATTAATTTAGAAAATTTAAGCCAGATACAATATTTTACCGGTGCATAAGCACAATGTAAACCAAATGGACCTAACAAGGCCATTCAAGTGAAAATCCGTTTCAATTGGTTACTGGTAGTTGAAAATCATGGGAGGTTGACTTGTGGGCTCTAAATGATCAACCCAATCCATCAATCCCAAATTATTAACTTTACTTAAAGAATATATATTACCAAACAATGCCATAGAATACGTAGTAACTTTTCTAGATTCTTTCGGCATCTTTCTCAAATTGAATCGAATGAGACTTTTCGGGTCACCAATTTATCGTTTGTGACTAACATATCATGCATGCTGTGCCACAATAGTAATTTTAATTTATTTGGAATGGCTTGTTTTCGAACCTTTACCCTTTAAAATGAGCGAGCATTCCTAGTTGAAGAAGCAGCAGCTTTTAAACTTCTACCCATAAAACCTTTCTTTTCCGTTACATTTCCGAAAGAAAAGAACAACGAACAAAGAAGTTATCTTATTCCAACTACTCTTGAAGCTTTAACTATTGAGTGAAGGAACATGATTCACACACATGCCTTGATACTTAGAAAATGAGCCCTTTTTATGCTTCTGTCAATTCTCACTGGAAAAATGCAATTCGTTATGTGCCAAAGAGCTAAGAGGAAACACCCAGAATTCTCATTGTTTGTTGTTGGCAAAGAGAGTATGGGCTGAAAAAATGGCTGATTTATCCAAATTTAGCTGGTGCATTTCAATTCTAGAGAAAAAGAAGAAAGACGCCATTAGCGTCTAAATAGATTAGATTAAACTTTGATTTAAATAGGTTAAATTTATGTAAAATACTTTAGGCCTAATCCTGTTAGTCTTGCGAATGTCCAAATTATAAGTCTCGTCTTATTTTTATATATGGTAAAATCATTTCTACCGCCGTTTTACGTACAACAATGACATATGTATGGTTATGATTCTTCACATTTAATGCTTTCATTTTTTCTATGGTTATGATTTTTTATGTTTAATGCTTTCATTTTTTGTATGGTTATGATTTTTTATGTTTAATGCTTTCACACACACATTTATATATATATATATATATATATATATATATATAGGCTTTAATGTTTCTAAAGTGAATGTAGATAAGTTATCCACCTTCACTCTTAAAACGACGTCATTTTGCATAGAAAAATTAAAAAATAATGAAAAAGACTATTATAACCCTGAAAAACATTATAATTACAAAAATAACGTGATTTTCGCCTCAAAACGACGTCGTTTTGATCTGAATGTAGATAAGTTATCTACATTGACCTTAAAAAAAGTGAACATATATATATATATATGGGGAAAGTTATATTTACAAACTTTTTTGTTTATAAACTCTTACAAACTATACTATGTTCTCCCAGGAGAACACTAGGTTACACTATATTCTCCTGGGAGAACATAGTGTAATTTGTAAAAATTTGTAAAAAAAAATTATAAATGGATCATTCCCCTATATATATATATATATATATATATATATATATGGGAAAAGTATTTCTACAGCCACTTTAGATAAGGTTATCTACAACTACTCTTTTTTAATTAAGTACGACCGGTCGTACTTAGTTATAACAATAAAGCTGCTCTTTTTTTCTCTCTTCTCAGACATTGTCGGCTGACATGGCGGAGAGAGAAAATGCACTTTTAATGTACGACCGGTCGTACTTAGTTAAAAAAGGGTATCTGTAGACGACCTTATCTAAAGTGGCTGCAGAAATGTTTTTCCCTATATATATATATATATATATATAGGAAAAATTAAAAATTCAATCACTGGACCGTCCAGTGTACTAAGTTCTCCCGCGAGAACTTAGTGCAATAAATATTATAATGGTGTTCTTCAGGTGTTCTTCCGGGAGAACATAGTTATAAATTTTACTATAACTGTGTTCTCGCGTGAGAACTTAGTTCACTGGACCGAATTTTACATCCAGTCATTATACACTCACTAAACCCATATATATATATATATATATATATATATATATATATATGGGATAGGATCATTTGACACGGGTGTCAAACTTTGAAATTTGACATCGAATCCTAACCGTTGATTTCCACCAATCAACGGTTATCATTTATTAGGAATCAAACTTATTAATCAATTATTAATTCCAATAAATGATAACCATTGATTGACGAAAATCAACGGTTAGGATTTGGTGTCAAATTTCAAAGTTTGACACTGGTGTCAAAGGATCCTGCCCCTATATATATATATATATATATATGGGGCATGTTATATTTACAAACTTTTTGTTTACAAACTCTTACAAACTACACTAAGTACGACCTGTCATACTTTAATCATGCAGTGTACGACCGATCGTACTTAGTGTAATTTGCAAAAAAAATTTGTAAACGTATCCTATCCCTATATATACATATATATTGGTAATTCATCTTACTTATATTTAAAAACAAAAGTCTTATCCCAAGTCTGTTAGTCTATTTAAACCTATTAAACATTCAATAATTAAAATATTATTACTTTATTATTCAAAATCATTAAAATTAATTTTATTTTTTTATTTAAAATAAATAATATGATATAAGCCACCTATAAGCTTATAGGTCTGGCATTTAAAAGAAAGATTATGATGTTTTCTAATCAAACTTTTTTATAAGCCTGAACCTATTCTATTTGATTATATTTAATAGTCAAGTTTGATTTAATATAGATTAGATTATAGACCATTATAGGCTGGCCTAGTCTATTTATACTACCAAACATTAAATGCGAGATGCAAGTTGCATTCGTTCACCATTGATATACCTCTTAATCCATGTATAAGTATAACAGGAGCATGAAATATCAAAGCAGTAAGGGTCTCTTTGGTGTGACGTATAAGGCCTGATAGTATAAGCTTATACTATACGTTATGACATTTTCAGTTGTTTGGTGTGACCATCGTATAGTATAAGCTTATACAGCAGGATCCCTTACTGCATCAAAACGATGTATAACTTAATCCGGCCTAAAGGAGAGGGATAAGGCTTGATAAGAGGTTGGTGTATTAACATTGTTGACCAATGATGAGTGTAATTCTCAAAAATTAATATATTATTTTAATATTAATATATTAAAATAAAAATTAATTTTTCAATATATTAATTTTTAAAATACTGAATATTTTTATTTTTATAAAAATTAATTTATGTTTTTGACACACTGATCAATAAATTTTTATAAAAATTAATATCATATGACATTTTTTGAAGAATTATATAAATTATTTATTAAAGGATATTTATTTTTATCCTATATAGTATTATACAGTGCATTATCAAATACTAGATGATATCATCTTATGCAATATATTATTTTTATATAATACCGTGCCAAACGCTGGATAGTATTAAAATTCAATCAGGTCTTATACTATCAGATTTTATAATATTAAGCCTTATCTTATACTATGCACCAAACATGTCCTAAATCCGTATAAAAAAAAAAAAGCAGTAAATCTAAAATTCACCAAAAAAATTGAATAATGGAACTGTTAACTCATTACAATATATTCATATTGGACTTCAAGGAAGATCATTCATTCCACCCTTTACTCATTTAATTTGAAAACACACAGTCCAGGTCCTTGTCTTTTGTACCTAATTGCTTGCAAAGTTTGAAAGGCAATCAAAACATTTTGTGTAATTTGTCTCGCTGACACATGCACATTGAGACCTAGAGATGAATTGAGGCAAGATAAGTCTCGACCTTTAGGCAACATTTTTGTAATTATATGCACAATCGCATTTTTGTAAGGCAAAATTTTGAAATACTTTCAGCACCATTGGTTTTGAGAATCATAAAAGTGTGGTATTCAGCCTTGGCAGGGCAACAAAGAACCTCCATCATAACAGACCAAAAATATGCCATAGTACAATGAGGAAAAGACTTTTTGCCAAAATCGTCAAACATACTTACCAATTTTATTTTATTATATTTTTTAAAATATTCGTTATCACGTTTACCACTTTATTTAATATTCCTATAAGATTACTTATGCCATTATTCTCGTAGGTTCCTTTAACCTAATTTTAACTTATTATAAAATTTGCTTCAGCATATGACAACACAAACTCAAAACTTGGTTTGAGATTCCAAAAGTGAGGCACACAGCCCGAACCAAATTCGTGTCAGGGAAGTCAATCTTTTTTTTCTTTTAGATAAAGCAATTAATCTTTTTAATCTGATAGTAAAATTTGAATATCCATAAAACAAAAAAAAAATTAAAAAATTGTACAAACATATTATTTACGCAATTAATATACATTACGTTTATAAAATTCGAACAAGTCATTTATTCTTGGAAAATATGTTTATCATATTTATTTTATGCAATTGATAAAAAAATAGGTAAAACACGCTGAGGAAAAAAAAAAGAGGAAGAAAAAAATTTGACTTCACTTACTTTTTTGTGTGTCGCATGAGACTGATAATTATTTCAAAAGAAAATTATTAATTCTGCAACAAAACCGTTCATGCCCAGCAATGCAGAAAAGCCATTGATAAAATATCGAAAACGGTGAAAATTTTGGTTATTGGGATAGTCATTTCGCCCGATTCATCAAAATAAAAAATAGTCTATCATAACTTGTTCCCAGTCTCGCCAAGAAAAAAAGTGTAGCACCGATAAATTCAGATTATTTGTAAAACGGCCCGTTAAATCCTGCGTAATTATTTCATGTAATACAAAAAATATATTCTTTTTTATTCTTATATTGTGTATATTAGTGTAACAAAATTATGTCAGTATTTTACCTAGCCTGAATTCAGAAATTTGGTACAATATGAATACGATATGTTTCCGCATCAATTTTTGTAGAAAGATTATTATCATTCATACTAATACTAGCACATATTTCTTTGTATTTACATGATTTTTATCATTTAATTATAGCTGGTTTTATATTATTATTATTATCTTATCATCATTATTTTCACTATGGTTATTTGACCAAAGATAATGTGAGGAAACGAGGCCTGCTACTCAATTTTTTTGGGTAAAAAGCTTGCTACACATTTTACTTATTGAAAATAATGGCCAACAGATAGGTGGCGAATGTTATCTCATTTAAGCAATTGGTTTCTTAGTTTGGTACAATACACAGAATGTGTGATCATGCACTGACAAACCAAGTTGCCAATCTGAAAACTCAAACCGCGTAATCCAAATCCATCGATGTTATTTATGTCTTTTCAGTTTGTTCCTTGTTTAGTTCCCTTCCGTTCCGGGCCCCACAACGCACCCATTTTATTCTTCTTTCTCTCTTTCCCTTCAATTCTCTGCGTATAGTCTCCACTTTCACACTTTTCTTTTTCCATTTGAATTCATGCGAATATGTTCTTCAATTTCCACTTTTCAACACCCACCACTCCTTTGTAAACCTTCTATAATAACCAAACCAAAATATAAAAAAATAAAAAAACATTATGCCAAAAACTAAGAAATGGTCTTTTTATTTGACTTAAAGTTATTTCTCTCCTTGTTGGTTTTAAAAGTGACCAAATGCCAATATATAAATGGACAAACGAACCCCAACCCGCAACATCGAACTGATGTTACTAACTGTTGTCCTTAGCTAAGCTCTTTTCGTTTCACTCAGTTGTTGTTCTTGTCTTGACTTTAGTTTTGAAAACTCATGGAACGTGGGGTTCTTGATGGTATCATCAATAGGCTGCTTGAAGTCAGAGGGAGACCCGTGAAGCAGGTGCAGCTTTCTGAGTCAGAGATTAAGCAGCTTTGTCTTGTCTCCAAGGATATCTTCTTGAAGCAGCCAAACCTCTTGGAACTCGAGGCACCAATTAAGATCTGCGGTATCTTTTTCCTCAACCCCCCCCCCCCCCCCCCCCCCCCCCCCCCCCCCCCCCCCATCACATGTTTCTATTTCTTAGTCTATTTTATTTATATTATATGGTCATGTGAGTTTCGTGATGACTTACTGACTCTGAATTTTTTTTTTATTTTTTGATGTGTGGATTGTTGTGTCTGACATTAAACCAACTTAAGCCTATACGATATAATTATTTATTTCCATCCAAAACAACTATGGTCTAAAAGTTGTTTTAGTTTATAGGGAAAACAAAATTTGTTAGTATCGAAGTGGAGATCAAATTTGCAACAACTTGTGAAGCTTGGTTTTTTTTTTGTTGGTAGGGTTGCGTATATCTGACCCTAGACCCCACAATGCTGCGACCTTTCTGATTTGAATATTAAGTTTCCGAGATGTCTCTAGAATTATGAGGTTTTGATTAGACTCTTTAAAATGCATTATACTTATCATATTTATGTAAAAGAGGCCCTCCCCCTCGAAAGAGATGAGCTCGTGTTAAATTTTGATTTTGGGAATGTTAAATTGTCTCGTCTTATTCTGTTCTTATGATTGTTTCATAGAAGTGTGCTCAATTCAACTTGAGGTTTTTAGAAAACTTATTCTATGAAGTTTTATATTAGTCTTGATAGGTTAGAGTACAGCATGAATGAGAAGATACTTTCTAGAAACTTAGTCATCTTCAGATTCTTCACTGAGGCTTTAACGAAGCAAAGCTTTTCGTGGAAGGATTTTTATGATACAAAGTGAAGTATACTAATAAAATGATGTCCAGTATGGAAATGAAATTATCTTCGTCTATTATGGTCTTAGCAAATGTATCACATATTTTCACTTGTAAGTAATGAAACATGAATTTGTTCCCTCTGCAACTCAAATGCCTCGATTTACCATGATTGACAAGCAATGTCTGTTGGTTTATAGTTTATGGCACTGTATGATTTACCCATTCCACATCAATGAATTGTTGACCTGAATGTTTTCTTGCAGCTTCAAATACATGATTTGTATTTTATTTATTTTTTGACATTATGTTTATGTCACCTCAATTGCTGCTGGTTATATTTATAGTACTCATAAAGTTTTTAATAAGACAATTTAAGTTGTAAACAAGCAATAAGCTCTATTTTATCAACATGGTACGATCTGTAAAATTCTTTAAAAAGTTTAAATTATTGCAGGGACATAGGTTTTCTGCTTGCATTTGAGTCGTTCTTGCTCTGCTGCCCAATTTCCTTTTTGTCTTTATTCTTTCTTTAGTATACTGTGGGGAAGGTTATTTGTAATTTTGATGATAAGTTTCTTAACTTTACTGTGGGAGATATGTTGGTTGGGTATGCATTGATAAATACAGTGTGGTGGATCCTATTATGTTCTTCCTTGCCATGGTACCATATCCTGTGCTTGGGAATATCAAAGAATTCATATTGCTTTCAGTGTCTTCTATAACTAGGAGATATGAGATTTCAGTTCTTAATATGTTTAGTAAATATTTTAAATTTTCAATGACTTAGAAGTCTAGTTGCACTTGCTCTCCTGAAATAGTGATTGCTTTCTGTCGTGTTTTTTTATGCCAAAAAAGGGTCAAAACATGAACTTTTTTTGGGGGGGATAGGGGTTGTTGTTTCTGTATGAAGAAAATTTTAAGTGTTCTAGCTGTGTGCATTAAGCTACATTTCTATGCTTTCCGACTTTTTAAGTAATAAGCTTTTCATGGAAGAAGCTTTTCTCAATTTATCACCTCACAATGTCCTCACCAAGCAGTTAAAAACTCAATATAGTAACAGGATTTGTATTATAAATAAACTGTACTTCTGATAAGAACTTGAAACTTAGAACACTATTTTATTGAATCAACTAACTGAAAACACTCCTCCGCCACTGACATTAGTATTAGATGAGTAATCTGAAAACATACTCGCTCAAACCAAAACAGAAATAACAAAGATAGAGCAGCACTTTGAGAGGCTGCAACCTCCCTTCCTAAACCTCATCAAATTCTTTCCTAGCTCTTCCTCTCAATTCCACCTTATATTCACCCACTAACCGACTCACCTTTGCTGTGTTTTCTGCAACATCATTGATTCTGTTATGCCCCACTCCTGCTGCATGAATATTTCCTAAAATTCCATCTCACCCTCCTTAACCACGTGGGACATTCCTCCACCTCCTTTATTAGCCTTCCTCTCACACCTTAGTAATGGGAGGTCTATCAAACTCACACCAAGATCCTATGTATTTTGGCAAAATTACAATGGCCATTCTCCTCCAACAACAACCAACCAAATTTTCAATAAATTCATTTACTGCAAGTTCTTTTTTAACGGTTTCTGCTAGAGTTTTCTGTAGTATAATTTAATAACTATTACTAACTATTATTGAGGCCATCATAGTGTGTATTTGGGTGTTTACCGTTGGGATCTATAAGCCCACTATGTTCCCTTTAGGGATGAGTCACTGTATGAGAGATACCCTTAGCTTAGGTACAGACCAGGCTAAGAGGTATTATGCCAAGCAATAGCAAGACAATAAGTAAGTGCAGTAAGTAATAGGACTCAAAGTAAATGGGCAATATCACGATACATAAGATGCCTTTAAGTTGTGCCCATGGGGGCTATTTATAGGGAAAATGGTGTGGGTTGGTGAGGAGGGGTCAACCCTCCTTGGGATGTACTCCCATGATAGCAGTGTTGGGCGTGTCTGGCGCTGCCAAATGGCAGCGCTACGCCTTCTGCGTCTGGCGATGTCAGCATTTGGGCAGGGGGTAGTTTTTCCTTTATGGTGCCTGTGGCTGACGCCTTTGGTGGTTAGCGTCCCGAGATGGGATATTTCGGTGTATCCCTTGGACATGCTGCAGGGTTGGAGGGCGCGGGAGTCCACGTCAGCCCTTAGGGTTGACGTGGGTTGGGGCTGAGGATTGGGCCTGGCCAGCTGGGCTGTACCAGTGCTTGGGCCATCCGGAACAGGGTGTGTTCATTATGTAGTTGTTTTGTTGTGTAATGTGAAGATACAGACAGGAGGTCCATGTAATGTGACCTATATTAGGACAGGTTGATGTATTGTGCATTAAATTGTTGAGTCAGAATTAGTCCATGGGAAGTTCTATATGTTTTGCATAACTATATAACTTTGAATATCTGTATCTCTATGTTGACTACTAAGAACTGCTCAAATTATTTTTATTTTGTAATTAGTAGTTTTGTTCTCTATCTTCTTTTTAAATGATTTTTAGTCTAAATAGATATAAGTATCCCATATTGGACAATAAGATTTGGAGTCTGGTTTCAAATTGTAATTGTTTGCGGGATTATGGCAATCATCATGCATCATTTTCTTCTGTCCAAAATGAAATTTTATTTTGTAATTTGAGATTGGAGCTAATGTCTTGTTTCACTTCACTATGTTACCAGGAGATGTCCATGGTCAATATTCCGACCTTCTGAGACTCTTTGAGTATGGTGGATTGCCACCTCGTTCTAATTATCTATTTTTAGGGGATTATGTTGATCGTGGAAAGCAAAGTCTGGAGACTATATGTCTTCTTCTGGCATATAAAATAAAATATCCTGAGAACTTTTTCCTTCTGAGGGGTAACCATGAATGTGCTTCTATAAACCGTATCTATGGATTTTATGATGAATGTAAAAGGAGATTCAATGTCAGGCTTTGGAAAGTGTTTACAGATTGTTTCAACTGCTTGCCTGTGGCAGCTCTCATTGATGAAAAGATAATCTGTATGCATGGTGGACTCTCTCCTGATTTACACAGTTTAAATCAGATAAGGACTTTGCCACGTCCTATTGAAGTCCCTGAAACTGGTCTACTATGTGACCTTCTCTGGTCTGATCCTAGTAGAGAAATTCAGGGTTGGGGAGATAATGAACGTGGAGTTTCCTATACTTTTGGTGCTGATAGGGTGACAGAATTTCTTCAAAAGCATGATCTTGATTTAATTTGCAGAGCCCACCAGGTTTCATATTCCTTTCAAATCTGTAATCATAACAGTAACAGGAATCCAAGTGTATAATATGCTGATTATATTTCATGTTGCAGGTTGTTGAAGACGGGTATGAATTCTTTGCTAATAGACAGCTTGTAACAATCTTTTCAGCACCTAATTACTGTGGAGAGTTTGACAATGCTGGCGCTATGATGACTGTTGATGAGACACTTGTGTGCTCTTTTCAAATATTGAAGCCTCTAGATAAAAAGCCTAAATTTGGCTTTAAGAGCACAACTACAGTTAAGCCTAGTACTCCAACAAAATTTAAGGTATTTTGATCTCTTGAATCCTGAACTTCCAGATGTTCAGTAATAATGATAAAAAAATTATGTACCAAAAAAAATAATAATAATAGTTGTTTTAAAGTTTCTTGATGTTAGTAATGAAATAAGACGTGGATAAGCATGAATTTGTTGAGGAAAAACTAGCACGCAATCTGCAGTTCTAGTTTGAAGAAAAAGCACAAAGATATTTTTGGTTGCATTGTTTTTGAGGTGTCATATGTAGTCACACACTGCCATATTTTCTCCCTGTAGGGAACGGTGGAAATAATTTCTTTGGATAATTAGACCTACGATTTTAACTTTTCAAGGATCAGTTTCTATCATTTCTATCTGACCTAGATAACATGATATTGTGCAAACTGGAAGTGGATTTGGGAATTAAAATTTCGGAAAGATTAAAAACTTATTTTGACAAAGCTGTAAACTACAGTTGGATTATACACACACCTATGGCTTTATGCTTGTTCTTTCTATTAGGCTTAAATAATTAACCATTTATATAGTCGTAAAATGTATTCTCTAGAAAGCGTGTGCTGGAATAGAGAATAGTTTCAGATGCTATAAAATTCTGGCACCGTATTGAAAGTTTTGACTTAGCTTATTGATGCCATTAAGAAAGAACAATTAAGGACATAGCTGAAATCCAGAGCTATATGATGATGTTTATGGAAAAGTTCTGCTTTCAGTCTTTCTACACACTTCTGGAGAATTGATTAAAGTATGCTATTACTACTATTTCCACGTATACGTTCACACCATCCCCTGATGCATGTTGATAATAGGATTGTATTAAGAAGTTTGAAAATAATGGGATTTGATTTGAATCTTGAACTATTGATACATGCTGAGAACCTTAAGGACATAGCTAAAACAGAATTCTTAAGTACATTAAGTGCAAGTATAAAACAGGATTCTTAAGAGGGTAAGCATTGACATAGCAGTAAAGTTGTCTTGTGACCGGTGGTAATGGGTTCTAGTCATGGAAATAGCCTTTCTTCTTACTTGGGTAAGGTTGTGTACATCTGACCCTCCCCAAAACCCCACAATGGTGGGAGTTTCATGCACCGAGCCACCATTTTATAAGGTTAGCCAAAGAAGGACTAGTTTGAGTATTTTAGGTCAGTAGTTGGTGAAGTGTTAGTGTCAAAGTGTCTGTAGCACATTGCACTCAAATTCTTCTTAACATGCTTTTCTACATCATGAATTCAATTGTTTAGCTGTCTATTATATGAAGGCATGATTATCGCCTCTATGTTAAATGCTTTTGCAGAATCTATTATCTTAATTGCTAATGTTTATCAGAAAATTATAAAGATGGATTTTCGGTTTTATTCTTTATCTGGTTGAATCCGAGGACCATGTTCTTCTCTCTTAAACACTTGCGCTATATGTTCTAAGATGTTTAGCATTTTTCTTTTGTTTCTTCCCACTTCCAGCAAGCATTTCTTGGCGCTAAAGCATGACCTGGTGGACGTACCATCATCAATTAGTAATGTTTGATACATAGCCAAAGTTGACTTGGAAGAAGTGTTATCCGTGTTCACTTCAATGTGAAGGAAGAGTACAACTACCAATAACATAAAGAGCTTCAAAAAATAGAGGATTTTGTCTCTGCTTTACCCTTTAGGGACAGCTGAATGTTTCTTTCTTCTGCTGGCACAGTTGCACCTTGTACAATATATATGTCAAAAGCAAATGGAGGACTGAGGTGTCACTTTTCTTCTTTCAGTTCTCTATCATCATCTTTGTTGATCTCCCTTTGTATTATAATGAATTAACGCAGCCTACCTTTGAACCTCATTTGGAAGTTAAATTTCACCATTGTGAATGTTGGCGCTCTGCTGGTTTGGTCTATGGTTTAGACATTTTTCATTCATGATGGAATGAAGTTTATAAAGGTTTATGTTATGCACATCACAATATGCTAATTTTTATTTTCTCAATGTAGATGTGATTTACAAAGGTATAATCCCGAATTCAAAACCTTATTTTATGCAGACAATGCAAGCACATCTGCTAAAACTATAAACAATAGTTGGCAGATTCTCACTTCAAGTTCTTTTATACTCTAAAAATCTGCATTTTATTTTTATGCTACTTGCTTTTTGTTCATTTAAATTTTAAATCATTATTCAGAAGACCTAAAAATATGCTTGTGTAAAAATATGTCACGTCAACAAAGGCCTTGCAATTTTCAATGCCAGTAAGCATCTCCAGGAAACCTGCTCTAATTGTGAGCTTCATTAAAAAAATTAATATTAAAAAAAACCTAATCCAATAATCAATGTTTCATTTCGGTAAAGTCAACCCAAGGAGAACATATTGTTTTGGCTTATGCTTACGCCCTTGATTATTCGATTTTGATTAAGTCAATTTCATTGGTGAAGTAGAAATCAAGAAAAGTAGGGCAACTGTGTGAAATTCATAATGACTTATTGCAATGTCAAATGCATTTAAAAGAAAAAACTTTAAAATAGATGTGTTGTCACAAATTCGTTTGTTAAGTGCAACATGGTTTTTCGTTTTATTTAGTTACACTGCGGACTTTTAATCTATATCTCAGAAATTTGTATAAAAATTCCTATGCTAACTTATCCTTAGCAAAAAAAGGAAGAAAAAAAATTTGTCTGTTACGAATTTTTTAGTTTTTATTTTATTTTATTATTTTGTTACTGTTGCTAATTAGTTACTAGACTAGTATTTGAATTTGTTGAGTGAGGATATTCTACCTATCAAAAATTCTCACTACTAATTTACTACCCATCACATCACCATTGGATCAAAGAGAGAGAATGTTAAAAAGTGTTTGAAGAGAGAGAAAATGTTAATCTAATGGTGATTAGATAGGTAGTAAGTTGGTAGTAGAAAATTTTGGTAGTAAGAATATCCCTCTTCAAATTTGTTTTAATAAGTCTTGGCAGTTTCCAAGAGCCTAGCAAAGTGGGTAGATATAGTTTTAGGTGGTTCCTATTTTTATGCATTATGACTTTGATATGTAATTGTCTAATTAATTAGATTTCTGATGAATAAAACAGAACGTTGAAAATTATTAGTTTGGCACTATGTGCAAGAGGTCAGACTTCCTCAGTAAAGCCACTATTTTTTCTTTCTTTTGTTCTGTCATCTCCTTGTTCCACCATACTTGTGTTACAAAAATAGTCAAGATAGGGAAGAAAGCCCAAGACAGGACCTTGTAATGTTACGAATTTTTTAGTTTTTATTTTATTATTTTGTTATTGTTGCTAATTAGTTACTAAACTAGTATTTGAATAAGTCTTGCCAGTTTCCACAAGCCTAGCAAAGTGGGTAGAGGTAGTTTGGCACTGTGTGCAAGCAAGAGGTCAGGCTTCCTCAGTAAAGCCACCATTTTTCTTTATTTTTGTTTTGTCATCTCTTTGTTTTGCCATACTTGTGTTACAAAAATAGCCAAGATAGGAAAGACAAACCCTTGTACGTACCAACTTGGTATAAAAGCAGAGGCATGGATGAACGTGTGGAGAGATTGAAAAATACAGTCCAGTCCTTGTCAAAACAATTTAAGGATATGTTCGTTTAACTTTCCAATAGGTTGGATGTTATGGCCACCACACCAACACGTCAAAAAAAGGGATCATTCTGGAAGCAGCTCCCACAATGCTTTAGAATCGCACGCAACATACGCTTTGAAGGTAGTCAAGTTGGATATTTCGCGATTCAATGACAATGAAGACCCAACTAGTTGGTTATGCCGAGCTGAACAATTTTTCCAATATCATCACACCCTAGAAGAAGAAAGAGTTTCACTAGCATCTTTCCATCTCACAGGAGATGCTGAGTTATGGTACCAATTACTCATCCAAGACCATCCCCATATCACTTGGTTGGAGTTTCGGGTACGGTGCCAATCAATTTGTTGATTTCTTCGGGGAATTGACCAAGTTGGAACAAAGATATAATTTGGAGTTTCTACGGTCCTGTCTTGGGCTTTCTTCCTTATCTTGGCTATTTTTGTAACACAAGTATAGTGGAACAAAAAGATGACAAAACAAAAGAAAGGAAAAATTGTGGCTTTACCAAGGAAGCCTGACCTCTTGCACACAGTGTCAAACTAATAATTTTTAACGTAATGTTTTATTCATCTGAACTCTAATTAAATAAACAATTACATATCAAAGCCATAATGCATAAAAATAGGAACCACCTAAAACTACCTCTACCCACTTTGCTAAGCTTGTGGAAACTGCCAAGACTTATTCAAACAAATTCAAATACTAGTCTAGTAACTAATTAGCAACAATAACAAAATAACAAAATAAAATAAAAACTAAAAAATTCGTAACATTACCTCCCTTTAAAAATTACTCTTGTCCCCAAGAGTAAGATCAATTTCAAGTTATTGAATCATCTTCAATATCCATTTCTGCCTCTCCATTGCTGTTGATTGGAAAATGTCATGTAGCCACAACTTTTTCTTTCCTCTTCTCAAAGGATTGTAAAAGTGAAAGACTTATTGGACCAAAAATTTGGGTTTTTGGTCGAGCGACCATATTTAATCGAGACACTTTGACTATATTCAAATTTTTAACAACAATGGTAGTGTTAAGGGGGGTTACTCATTTGGTGGGGAAAGAAAGAGAAAAATGTTTTGGTGTGGAAGCCTCAGGAATGAGATGAGAACAATGGAAATAAGAGAGTTTGGTGATCGGTACTAGAGTATCTAGCCGATTGGATAGTTTGGTGAACATCTCCTTCAATTGAATGGAGAGTGCCTGAACTGCATCTTCTAGTTTTTCCACACGTTTGTCCATAACTGTTGCCTGGCTCTGTTACCAAGTTGTTATGTATATGGTCCTGTCTTGGGCTTTCTTCTCTATCTTGGCTATTTTTGTGACACAAGTATGGTGGAACAAGGAGATAAACAAAAGAAAGAAAAAATGGTGGCTTTACCTAGGAAGATTGACCTCTTGCACACAGTGCTAAACTAATAATTTTCAACGTTTTGTTTTATTCATCAGAACTCTAATTAAATAGACAATTACATATCAAAGCCATAATGCATAAAAATAGGAACCACCTAAAACTACCTCTACCCACTTTGCTAGGCTTGTGGAAATTGCCAAATCTTATTCAAACAAATTCAAATACTAGTCTAGTAACTAATTAACAACAATAACAAAATAATAAAATAAAATAAAAACTAAAAAATTCGTAACATCGTCTCAAATGATTCGATAACCTAAGTGAACATTACATTAATCAAATTTTCCTGAGATAATTATTGTGATATGTAGCCCATAAATCCTTCTAAAGCTTGTTAAAGAATTGTTATATTGCTCATAAAAATTTCCTGTCAGTCCCCATTAATTAGGCAATAATGAAGTATTAATTCGGTCGAACACATAGCCAAAACACCAGTTTATTCTAAGCGGTGATCACATGCAACAGTCTTCCTTTCTCCAAGCATACATACAAATAAGCGGAAGGAATCATATATTAATCATACTGCATTAAATCCGAAAGGACTTTGTCTAAACTGAGTTGCATTAGACATTCTAAACTTCATGCACATAAGCCTATGATCAGACATCAGAATAAGTACATGAATAACAATAGAGATTTGCAAAAGGACATTTCAGAAAGGAGATAATTTCTCAAACTTTTCTTAGCATTTTCATTCCTCCAGGTCCAATGTATTCCAGATCTACAAATCAAAACGACAATTCACAATTGAAATTAAAACTTAGTAAAATATAAGAAAATTAAGAACCCAGTTAACATAATGGGTTCAGCTACAATTCCTCTAAGCTTGCTTAGTGTAATAGTCTACCAAATATCTGGGCTTGGCCCTTGTTGCAAAATTACAAAGATAGGATAACCACTTTTTTTTTGTATTTTAGGATAACCACTTTTTACAATAGATGATGTGCATGTTTGGATATTCTATTTTTTAAACTAGAAGCTACTTATATGTAGAAATTAGGCTAAACAGATTTTGAGAAAAGCTCTCATAATGAAAAGCTCTTTTTTATATAATGAAGAAAAAAGCTAAAAGCTAAAAACTCCTAAGAGAAGTCTTTTTTTAAGCTTTTATTAGTTTTTCTTGAATTGTGTGTTTTTTTTTAAATAAAGAGCTATAGCTATAGAGAGAGAGAGAGAGTTTTCTTGAAAGATGTGTTTTTAAGTTTTTATAAACTAAAAATTTTAAGTAATCACCAAAAAGCTTTTAACTTTTTTTTTTTTAATTTCTTTTTCTTAATTTTAACTTATAAATAACTTCTAAGTTAAATAAAAGAGAATCTAAACAGACTTGATATATATTGCACATGTTCCACAGGGCCCAAACCCAATCGAGAAAGACCGGACCAGGCTCTCACGGCCCACACCAGTGCCCACGGACTTAAAGAGAGTTATCGGCTATAATCTTAAATGCAAGTTAGTTTCCGCTTTATTTTTTATCCTTTTCTTCTTCACAATCTAAGGTCCAAATTTTTTATTATTTTATTTTTTGTTGGGGAGAGATAGAGAGATGAAGATAACAAGATGGTGTGTTTGGTGTCTCATAGAAAGTCAAACTCACCTACTGTTGTTACGAGACAAATAGATACATCCATAGACCGAAATTTCCTTCCACTTTCATAGATCAAAATTGGGCATATAAAGTCAATGTCCATTTAAGACATGCCACTCTCTGGTTCACATAATTAGGAGGACTTCACCGCCTCTACTGGTTGACTGATAAAGTCTAGTCTATAGACATCAAAGATATAGCAATATTAAAATAAAAAAGGAATACGTAATTATTAAATAAATAAAATAAATACGGGCTATCATATCATGTTTGTTTTTTTTCACATTTATTTTACTTACTCATTTTTAATATTTGAAGAGATAAACGATGAAGATTAATTAAAATTCTGATCAAATAATGTAGAAAAAAAAAAAGTAGTGTGTATGAAAAAAAATAATATCCTATCTCAATAAATAATTATCATGATAATAAAATAAAGTACTATATATACATATATTAACGAGCATAACAGTGATACAACTCTTGTACGGTTGTACCCTGGTCATGACAAATAGATCGAAAGAGGATGGAAAGAGGCAACGTAAAACAACAAGTGGACTCTTGTACGTATTCATATTAATTTCTTGTATACTTAAACATGGTGGACCCAATGTGTTGAATATTGATGGATGGTTACCCATTACCCAAAGCAAACCGCGTGGAACGATGTTACTTAAAGCCAATTGCAGTGGAACACTGCTCCATAACTTTGACGTGAATTAATAAGACGCGCTTTTTTGGACAAAAAGCTTTGGCTAGATGACGTGAATTGGTTGCTCTGATTTTGATAGGTTTGGTTTTTTAATTTTTTTTTTTATTTGATTTGTGGTCGCTTGCCTTTGACAATTGTTATTCACCCCTTACACCGAATTTGGTCTCGTTTTTTGTTTTCTTTGAGGTAGAGAAATTTTTTTTTATTAGTAAAATGTAATTGATAGAAAAATGGAAGGAAAATAAGTTTGATAAGAAAGTTTAAAAAAAGTTATTTGGTACTGCAAAATATTGATAGAAAAATTGAGTTAAAAATCTTCATGTATGTTTGGTTGAAAATAAAAGATAGATGGAAAAAAAAAATTGAAATTACGAAAGTAACCTTTTGATATTTGGGATGGAGCATCTTCTTTTGATATGGTTATAAATATGTGGGAATAATTTTATCACAGTAAAAAAGTGGTACTTGTTTTCAATATTACGGATCCACATTGTGATTGAGTATATTAACTTAATATTTTTTGTGATCTCAATTCTGATTTGGTTCGTTCATGTATCTGTACTTAATAACGGAATATATTCAAATTAATATCACTAAATTGAATGGAAGTTGGTTTTTTCGTTGCGTTAAGATGAAGAACAAAGTAAATAGGGTAGGAGCTATGAAGGAATGATTAATTCTAACTTCAAAGACTGAGACAATACAAAAATTTCATTTCATTTCATTAAAAAATGGCCATTATAAGAAACATTGAAGTCAAACAGGCATTGGCAACAGATCCAAAAGAAATATGTTTCATAGATGTCCCAAAGCTTTTCCATGGAGCTTCCTCATGAACTCCAGTTTGTGATGGACCTGGGTTATGTTATCTGTGTATATGTCCCATGGCTTTCATCTTTCAACTCCAGTTTGCGGCTTACAAGATCTTTGATCAACATATCTGACATTGATTTGAACAGAAATTCTGTCCTGAAACAAACGAAAAGAGAAAGAATCAATACTCTCTTATATAGATAAATAAAATTAAGAAATGGGAAAATTTCAAGGCAGCAAAGTAACATCAAACAGATGATATCAGAGGCATTTCACGCCAAATTTTATCTTTTATGACTTATTTGATACTTGTGGGCAACACTCTATTCCACAATTAAAATCGTCAAAGGGAAATACAAACGAGAAGATTCTCATAACAACATATTCAAACCAAATACCAAAGTGGAGAGAAATGAAAGGCACATATGTAAAGCTAAGAACTCATCAATTTTGAAGGCTATTAAGTCATTGAGCAGTTTTGAAAAGAAAATATGAAGGCTATGAAGTCATAGATAGTGTTTCATTCTCCAACATTACATCAGAAATACCAGAAGCGAATTAACTTACTGAATGAGATGAACAGAAAGATAAACCGTGTATTGAGCAAGAAACTTTTGCATGAAACAAACCAAAAGTTGAAGCAGTAGCTGGGGGTAAATTTGTCACATTTTTTTATCCCTTTTTCCATTTAGCCGGTTTTCCCAACAATACCATCGTCAAAGAAGGCATCCTGAACAGTGAAATTGCTACTTGTTTACACGCATATCTTCTTAGCTGGGGAACTCAAATTGATGGATAAATTTGAAGTTCTCTTCAACCAAACGTGGAGACCAGGGAATCCCACTTCCACTTCCCTGGGATAATGACCATTTCTCCCGAACCAAACACTGCCTCAGAATTTAGTTTTGACTGGTCGGGTTATGCGAGATATTGCAATTGCAAAGCAATTTCCTTTCTTTTTTTTGGTAATCTGAGCAACCCATTATTAATGTGAGATATGATTCGATTTTACAGGAAATCCATAATTGAATAATTTCTACCCAAAAAATCTCCTCTTTCAAAAAGTTTACTGTTCAAATGATTCATTATTTTAAAAAATAAAAATAAATTTAAGTAAATAAGTCTATTTCTCGAGTCGAATCAAGTTGTGAGGTATCAGACCTTGAAGATAAAATGAGAAGAAGGATTCACACACAGTGTGAAGAGAGAAAAACGAAATAGTAAAAGAGATTGAATGAAATATTTTGTATTATTGATATATTGAAAGGTACATCAATGCTGCTTTATATATAGCAGATAGGAAACATAAAATAACAGAAATAACAGACTTTAAGACTTATCTATTATCCCCCCTCAAACTCAGTGGCAATGGAAAGACTCTGAGTTTGTTTCGAAAAGACAGAAAAGTAGCAACAGAAATGGGCTTTGTGAGGAGGTCTACAATTTGTTCAGTGCCAAGTATGTGTTGAACAAAAACTTGATTTTGAATTACACGATCCCGTACAAAGTAGAGATCAAGTTTGAAGTGTTTTGTTCGACTAAAGAGAATGGGATTTTCAGCTAGCATTACAGCACTTGCATTGTCACAAAAAACTGTTGGAAGAGCAGTACATGGAATGTGAAGCTCATGAAGGAGAGATTGAAGTCAAGTAATTTCTGCCAAGGTAGAGGCTAAGCTGCGAAATTCAGCTTCTGTGCTAGACAGAGAAACAACATGTTGCTTCTTGCTTGACCAAGATATGAGATTTGAACCAAGATACACACAGAAACCACTTGTTGATTTTCGATCATCAATATCTGACCACCAGTCAGAATCACAGAAAGCAAGTAACTGAAGGTCCTTAGATTTGTGAAACATAAGACCATATGTTCTGGTTCCAGCCAAGTATCTTAATATTCGTTTGACAGCTTTCCAATGAATGTCAAGAGGTTTATGCATGAACTGGCTAATTTTGTTAACAACATAGGAAAGACTGGCTCTAGTAATAGTGGCATATTGTAATCCACCAACAATGGAACGATATAAAGTAGCGTTGGCAAAAACGAGCTAAACCGGTTCGTTTCAACCCGTGAAAAAACGAGCCAACTCGCGGGTCAAATGAGCCAGCTCGCGGGTTGAGTTTTTTTTTTTATAAAAAAAATACAAAATATAATATACAAAAATGGACAAAACTCACACATGTTGTCATCATTTTTCTTCCTTCTCTAAACCTAAGTCCCTAATCTTCTCACATCCTACCATTTTTATATTGTTAAGTTGTGCTGGCTCTGTTTGGTTCAAATATCTTATCCACTTGGTAGCATGTGGTTCTGATTGTTTCTGGATGTTGATGCAAATTTGTTATGAAGAAAATTCAAAACTAAAATATTTTGCTTTTATTTCTCATTTTGTAACCCTTTGTTTAAGCTAATAGAAGCCACATAGCTGGTGCATTAATACTACAGGGTCATTTAAATAGGCTGAAAACGAGCCAACCCGCGAGCCAATTTTCGAGCCAACCCGCGAACTAATTTTCAAACCAACTCGCGAGCTATTTTTTCAAGCCAACCCACGAGCCATATTTTTGAGCCAGCCCTAACCCGACTTGGGTCGGGTTGGATTGGATTTTTTGGCTCGTTTTTTTTTCGAGCCAACCCTAACCTAGCTTGTTTTTTTCGGGTTGAATGCGGATTGAATTTTTGACCCGTTTTTCCAACCCTAATATAAAGTAGGATCAGAGAGGGCAGTGTTACCTTCCAAGGATAATTTCTGACTTGTAAGCATTGGGGTAGGCATGGATTTTGCACAATTCATATTGGCTTTTTCTAAAAATCAGTAATGTATTTAGTCTAACTAAAATGAATGGTTGTAGGAGAAGTGTAGACTGCTTCTAGGCCAAGAAAATATTGAAGTTGTCTTGGATCTTTAAGAGAAAAGATGTTGTTAAGTTGAGATATAAGAGAGGAGATATATGATATGTTGTTGCCAGTAATCAGTATGTCATCAACATACACAAGGATGTAGGTGGTAGATGTGGAAGTGAATCTTGTGAATAATGAGGCATCAGATTTGGTACTGTGAAAACCAAATTTTTGAAATGTAAGGTTAAGAGTATTAAACCATGCACGAGGTGCCTGTTTGAGTCCATAAAGAGCTTTGTTCAATTTGCATACAAGTTGAGGATTATTGCTAGGAAACCCGTCAGGTTGATGCATAAAAACATCTTCAAGTAAAGTACCACAAAGAAAAGCATTGTTGAAATCAAACTGTCTAATGATCCAGCCATTAGTGAGAGCAATGGAGAGAATGAGTCGAACTGTGGAAGGTTTGATGACAGAGCTGAAAACTTCACTGAAGTCAAAGCCTTCCCTTTGTTGAAAACCCTTTGCAACAAGGCGAGCCTTGTACTTTTGAATTTTGCCATTCAGTTGTCTTTTGATGCGAAAAATCCACTTGCAACCAATAGGCTTAATGTTGGGTGGAGGAGTAACAAGAGTCCAAGTACCATTTTTAATGAGAGCTTGAAATTCTTCAGTCATAGCTTGCTTCCAATGAGGACAGTTAAGAGCTTGAGACACATTCATAGGTTCAGAATTCAGAAATTCAGATTGTGAACCAAGTAAGGCAGTGTGACATATGTCTTTGGCTTGTGGATTCTAGACTTGCTTCTGGTTTGCATAGGGTGAGAATTATCAGGAGAAGAGTTCTGAACAGAGAGGGAAGAAGAACTATCAACAGCTGTGGTATCAGGAATGTTAAGTGAAGACTGATGTGCAGAACCTGAAGTAGGAAGACTAGACAAAACATTAGTAGCACCTGGTGATATAGTAAGAGATGAAGAAGGACAAGATGTATTGGTGACAACAGGTAATATATGAGATTTAGTATGCTTTGGAATGCAAGTTATCTTAAGAATAGAAGAAGGAACATGTGTAAAAGAGGTATTAGAAGCAGAAGTGTTAGAAAATAAAGCAGAATAAGGAAAATCAACTTCATCAAAGATAACATCTCTAGAAATGAAAACCTTCCCTGTGGGGGAAAGGCATTTGTACCCTTTCTGGTTGATGACATATCCTAAGAACAAACATTTGTGAGATCTGAAATCAAGTTTATGTTTGTTATATGGTCTAAGTAAAGGAAAATGTAACATCCCCGTCTCGAGCCGGTTCAATTAACATACACATGATATAAACAAAAACAGCGGAAGACTTAACTTACAAAAATATGAGCTAACTTTTTCTTTTTCTAACTTAATTCTTACTCGGCGTAAACGAAAATCGAGCAGAGTTTCCTCTATAAATTGGACAACTGGGGATTTTCCAATCCCACTCAGAAGCGTTTCCTGATAAACAGTTTATACAGCATATTAATCCAGAAGTACCAATCATGCAAATATAATCAGATACCCATCCATGGGCGCATGCAAAATATGGTTCTGTGCCACTATCCTAATCAGCATGCAATCCAATAAGAAATCATAAACTGAATAATACATCATCATATAACGTGCCTGAATACCCAAATGTACATGCATCAAAGTGACAGACATGTACAAAACATATACAGGCCACATACAAAATAAAGGATCAATATCATGATCCATAAAATGCGGAAATACTAAAAGACATCAAACACTCCAAAAAGGTAGTAGCCTACAGCCACTCAAAATCCGATCTGTCAACTGCCTCAGCCACGTGTCGTGTCCCTGCCTAGTGAGGACTAACCGGGAATCTGGGCACATGAAAATATGTCCCCAACGAGGGGTGAGATTACAAATCTCCATAAGCTCCAGGTTTATAGAGAATTCTCCATACCCCTGGCTCACTCCTGCACGAAAGTCAGATACAGAGTATACAAATACAAAATATAGCAGATATCATAACAGAACAGAGCATATATCCATATCATATCAGAGGCGTGCGCCGTCATTCCCAAGGGAGGACCCCAAGCGGAAATCAACGCACGTGTTCCCGAGGGAGGACCCCAAAGCGGAACCAGACATAACAGAGGCGTACACCATCAGTCCCGAGGGAGGACCCCAAAGCGGACGTCCGGTACTATACAATCAATGGCCAGAGATTGTTACAAAAAACATATTACAGAAGTCATATCAGAGCAAAACATATCATGTTATCAAATAACTCTATATGAATGCATCTATACAAAGCATCTAAATCACAATCATACAGTCCAACCATAGTTCACTAACCATGGTGGAGCACTCTAGCAGGAAAAGACTCCTTAAACATAGAGCTTACCTCTTGAAGCTTTACCAATACCCTTACTTGTTGCACAAGTTACTTATATATCTTCAAGAGATTCTGATTCCTTTTTAGTCCCTAGGTACACCTAGAGCAATAATCCACAAATACCAATTAATAAAATGCCATCATGCCTAGCTTTCACATAAGGCACACATTTTATCGCTTCTTTTCATTTCTTTGCATTTTTGTCAATCCTATGCCAATACACAAGTCTAGACCTCTTTATAACCGTTGGTGTTCTTTAATTTAATCATCCATTTCCTTACAAACTTCCAACATAAATCATAGCATTTTACTTTAAAGGACCGTGGGCCTAAAATTAGGAAATCAATATATTTTTCCATGATTTCTTTTCAAACCATTTCACTTCATGACTTATCATTTTCATACTTTGAAACACACATATTTTATTAAAATAAAATATGACAACATCTTTCCCTAAACCCCCTATATGTCGAATCCTTTAAGGGAATTTTCAAGGATCCTTCTCTTTTACAATACATTTTCCTCACTTAATTTAACAACTACACGTACATAAATATATATATATATATACCAAGTTCCAATTTAATTTTTGGGAATCTCAAGCTCTTTAAATCCTTCAAGGCCGAAACATCAAGGGTATGTTTCAAAGGATTTTCTTTCAAATTTAACATTCTTACTAACTAATCAAATTTCCTCTTATTCAAGCACATTAAACCTTCCCAATACATACAATAAATCTTTGTGCATCACCCCTAATTACCCTATCAAGGCCGAAATCTAGGGTATGTCACCATGAGATTTTTTTCCAATTTTTTATACATGTTCATATGCTTATTCCACATTCCTATATCCAACACATCATCAATCCATCATCAATTCAAATTTTAAACTAATTTATTTCACACCAACACATGCTCACAATTTCTATGACACAAACCATCAAAATAACATCATGGAAACAAAGGTTTCTTACCACTAATCAACTTCCCAAAGCCTAGAAAGCAACCTCCAAGCCAAGCTCCATCAAAAACTCACTTTTTCTCCTCCAATGAATAGTAACTCGAAAATGAGAGGAGGAATAACTCTTCACACACTCAACTATAGCTCAAATGGATAGGTGGAATGGATTCATTGAGTGGTTTCCAATCAATTTCATGTGGTGGGTCATTGGATTTGGTGGCATGTTCAAGAAGAAATCAAAAAAAGAAATAAAGCCCTAAACCCCCCCTTCCATGATGAACTCCACGGCTTGCAAGAGAGAGAAAGGAGTTTTAGTTGTGTGAATAGTGATTCACTTGAATGACAAAGCTTTATAGCCACATGTGACTTTTTAACAGATGTTTTTCTTTCGCGTATTTTCACTTAAACTGACCCGGAACTAACTCAATGCTACAAACATATTTTTATTTTTCTAAAATCATTTATATTACTTTTTAATTCTTACAAAACAATATTCATAATTCACAATATGATTTTTGCACCGTTTTTGACGAAATGCACTGTGAATCACTAATTGTACTTCATTTACTTATGAAACTTAAACTTATAAACTTATCATTTTTTTGGGCCTATATTGACTTGCTTGGAATATATTGGACTTTCTTATTCTTATTTCATCAATTATTTGTTTCTGGGCTCTACCGGTTGCTTAAACAACAGTACAAAATACCCGGAAGAACACTATTCACGAGATTTTCACGGAAAGTGCCAGACTATACAATTTTTTGTTCTGAACTCATATTTGTCGTCATAATTATCAAATTATGTTCCTAAGATTATTTTGCTCATTTAAGCTCTATCGGTTAATTCACAAAACTGTAAATTCTCCGGCAGAACGCACTGTTCATAACATAGTCATGATTACAGTCAAAATACTCGAAATCGCTCACTGAATCTAATTATGGCATTTAAATCCTTAAATTAAATCTCTAACTAAGATTTAACAGTTAGGATCATTATAGAAAACATGCACAACCAAAGACTTTCATAAAGTTGTAATCAGGTTTGTTATGGTAAATTAATTCAAAAGGGGATTTAAAATTGGTAACAGGTGAAGGCAATCTATTAATAAGGTAAGTGGCAGTAGAGAAAGCATCATCCCAAAAAGATAATGGGAGTTTGGCATTTGCCAAGAGTGCTAAACCAACTTCTGTTATGTGTCGATGTTTTCTTTCAACTCTACCATTTTGTTGATGAGAGTAAGGACATGTGAGCCTATGAGTGATGCCAGGTTGCATAGTCTTCAGATTCTTTCCCGCTTTCTTGATATTCTTGAGTTGAAAAACGAAGGGAATCTTTTCTTTGTTGAGGTGATTCTGCAGATTGTGCCCATGTATTGATGCAAGGGCAAGTTGTTCCAAGGAAGAAAGCTTTCTTCATCAAGTTTGTCAGCAATCGGATTTGAGAAGGATTTCATGATGAGCTTCACTGATTTTGCATTTTCAGTGCTTGTAGAGGATGTTGGAGATGATTGAGGTGACTCCATGGATCGTTGTTAGCTCTGATACCATGTGAGGTATGAGACCTTGAAGATAAAATGAGAAGAAGGATTCACACACAGTGTGAAGAGAGAAAAATGAAATATTTTGTATTATTGATATATTGAAAGGTACATCAATGTTGCTTTATATATAGCCGATAGGAAACAGAAAATAACAGAAATAACAGACTTTAACAGACTTATCTATTACAAGTTTAAATTTTCTTTAAAATGGTTATTCTAACATAATGAATTATTAAGTTCATATATAACTTATTGATTTGTAAATGTTAGCAATTGCTCTAGTGAATAATATTTTAAACCAGACACTATAATTTTATCAAAAAATTACTACATGTTTATTATTAGTTTAATTAGTATAATAAATTAAACATTAAGTTATAAAATAAATTCACAAGTATAGATGATCATTACAGCTAGGATATATACTACCGTATACAAAAACAACAAAAAGTCCTAATCTGACAATATTTTTAATTACTGATATTTTAATTTAAAATTTAAAAAACAAGTATTTTAGTGGAAGTATTCTTTCTAAACATTGTCGTCTTTTGAGAATATCGTCGATTTGGAAGCAAGCTTTTAATTTGATACATTATGTCGCAGAATAAATAAATATTAAATAAAACTAAAATAGATTATTAAGAAAACATCTTACATGTATCCGTACCATTTGGTCCAACAAAATTTCGTTCAAAGACAGCGCATACTCGTTTTGTATTTGCATGCAGTAAGTAGCTACAAAAATGGAGCCAGTTTGCTCCTTAAAAAACGCTGGTGCATAATATTTTATTCATAATAGAAATTGACTTTTGATGTATTAAAGTGTTAAGTTTACGGTCTTGTCTACTCTCATGTTCTATGATAGAGTATATATTTTATACTAAGACATAGAGTACTGGTGGAGTCTATCACTAAAAAAAGAAGAGAAAATAGTAATATAATTATCGAAGTGTCTATAGTACAAGATAATAGTCATATACAACATAAGATTATTATTTCCCTAAGTTACTATATATAGTATAATAAAATGTTACCACAAAAAAAATATAATAATGTGAATTGCCGGTGATATGATAGAACCATGTATGTATCCCCAAGAGGTAAAGTATGTCATTATAGATATGCCCTTGATAGCAATGATATAGACCAAAACTATGCAAAGATTTATCAGATGTTGTATACAACAATGGCGGGGAAAGGGGGTGTTGAACGGTTTTCTCTATGTCATCAGGGTAATGACTCATATAAATAGTAAATAGTATGTCTATAGTGAAGAAGGAAGAGGTATTTATAGATAGGGTTAGGAGTGTAAATGGGCTGGGCTGGGACGAGCTTTTGCTTTCCTGGCCCAAGCCTACGTCAAAAAAAATGCAGCTTATCTGGTCTACTGGCTTATTAAAGGCTTTATTTGTAAGTCAAGCCCGATCAATTTTTAAAAATAAGAAAACCTGATATGGCCTACAGACCTTGTAGGCCTCCCACTGTTGAATTTGGTGGTTTTCGCATTTTTCTCAGAACGAAGCTAATTCTACGTCAAAGAAGTCACGTGTAGCAACTGGCAAAGCAGAAATTACATAGGATGTTAAACATCAATTCGTGAAGGAACTGTTACAATTAAAATTGTTGAAAGCTAAGAGGGAGATTATGTAGCTGAAATGAAATCTTTTCTATAATTCGCCTAGATTACTATTTTTTTCCTCTTGGGTTTTTGGTACAAAGTTTAGGAGTGGATGTCACGTGTGATTTATTATTACCTACAAGAATCGAACCATTATTCATAATATTCAATTTTACGAGGATATTCATAATATTCATAATATCAAGGCCAGCCTACAAGACTGTAGGTCAGGTTTGACAAAATTGGCCTATGGCCTATTTGTTAAAAAAACTTTTTTTATAAGTCTAAGCCTACTCTACTTTTCTGAAAGACCGGGCATGGACCGAACTCAATGTAGGTCAGGCCATAAGCTGAGTCGGGCTAGCCTGTCCCATTTACACCCCTAGATAGGGTTAGGCTCTTTGCATATAAGAGGAGAGGCCAAATCAAGAAGTTTGGGGAGAACCATTGTAGTCTAGCCTCGCTAGACAAAGCATCTTGTAGCTACTGTCAGTATTGTAGCGAAATTGTTGTACAAAAAAAGAGAAGACATGCCAATTTAAGACATTTGGGATGCCTGATGAGTCAACACTGAGATGTCAGTGCTATCATGGCAGCACTAATGCTATTGGATTGGTATAGCATAGGTTATATGAGCCTTTGATATCATGCCAGCATTATTAGGCCAGCCATTGTGGGAATTTCTCTTCCAACAACATAAAGTAATAAATCCCTTTTTGTAATATTGAAAATATTTACAAGTGTGTATACATTATTATATACAGCCTAACGGTCAAAATATTCTCGTTATATAATGGAAAAATATTTTTTCCTTTTAAAAAAAAAAATTATCTCATACTAAAGATTCATAGTACAAGTGGAGTCTACAAGTAAAGAAGAGAAAAAAAAAATTCAAGATGAAATCCATTTATATTATAAGTCATTAAATGAAGAAAAAAAATTTCTTTTAAAAGAAGAAAATATTTTTCTTTATATAATTGCACGCCGGTTCAACCCTCGTGTAACTTCAATGCCAAATGAGAGTACGTGTACGTTTTTCTCAAAGCCATATACCCGTTGAACAAACAAATGGGTCACACTGTCACAGTACGGGAGAAAGCATTATCGTTAGAGAAAACAAGTAGTTAAAACAGTGTCCCGTACAATTCGGTTGCATATATGCATGGAGTTTGAAGCTGCAAAACTAGTGCAATGTATTTTATATATTCTTACGTTACATGATATTGATCTCTTATATTATTTTTATTTCTAAAAATCTGACTCTTTTTTTTCTTTCTAAAAATTAGTGAGGCTTATTTTATTTGTCTCTTAATATGAGAGAATTTCTCTTGTACTACGAATTAATCCCCATATTTTATTCATTATTGACTATTTGACTTTTGATGTATTAAAGTGCTAGGTTTATGCTTACCAAAAAAAAGTGATAGGTTTATGTGATCAGTTTTTATATAGTATATTCATCTAAGGAAAAAGTGTGTATCATTTTAAAGGATGTAAAGTTGTGTCATTTTAAGTAAGAGAAAGAGATAGATAAAAGAGGAGAGAAAATGGACAAAAAAATATAAAGATGTAGATCTCACCCAGCGGCGAAGCCACACATACGCCAGCAGGTTCCTTGGCACCTGCTTGTTTTTTTTTTTTACTTATTACATATATTACATAATTAATTATAATTAATCAAACTTCAAATTATAATTTGGCACCACCTAAATAGAAAATTAAATGCTCAATATAAAGTAACAACAAATTATTTAAATGCAAACAAATAATAAAGAACATGTACAGTATATTATTTTTGTGTTTCACCTTCTTTTATTTTTTATATCGTATATTTTTTTGGCGCTTTATTCTAATTAGTTATGTTATTTATTCTTATTCCTATTATTTAAAAAAATAGAGTTCTAAACTTAATCACAAAAATGATTAATTGACCTATTTCAGAATTTGGACTCAAATAAATCCCTTAAAAGTAGAGAAAATGATTTGTCCTTTTAAAGGATAGAACCTTGTGTCCTTTTGATTTTTGACACTATATCTTACTGGTAAGACATAGTTATAATATGAAAAATTACTTTTTTTTTTCTTCTTTCCTCAGTCACTTCAACTGACATGTAGAGAGAAAAAATAACTTTTCATGAAAATAGTTTTTTATGTTATAACTATGTCTTATGGGTAAGACATAATGTTAAAAACTAAAAAGACATAATTTGTGTCCTTTAAAAGGATACACACTTAATCCTTGAAAATAAAAATCATGAAACCAAATGAATAACAGGTCTATAGTTATGGAATATGAATGTTTATTAAACTATTGTGTTTTGGGTTATTGAAAACACAAAAAAAAGTCAAAAATCTAATTCCCAAATGTGAGAACTTTCCTTCGTGCTTATGGTTGTTGCAAATAAGGGCGATGTTCTCTAACAAGAGATATTGAAAATTTAAGGAATAGAGAAAATGAAAGATGAGACGAAGGACAATACTTATTATACATATAATTATTATATTTGATTGTTTTCATATTTTTAGGACAATGTTTGGTTCATTACTTATTATGTTGTATAAGGAAAGTGAAATTCTTATGTTTGAAATGCTTACCGAAAAGATTAGTGTATTTTTATATTTTTATTTGATATATAGTCAATTATAATTGTTCATTTTAATTTTCAATGTTATGTGATATTATTTAGTACATAATTTAGATCACTATGCTGCAATTCATATTAAAAAAAAATCCTGATAAATATTTAATAATTTAATATGTCAAATTTTCTGGCACCACCTAAATTATTGGGCTGGCTCCGCCACCGGTCTCACCTTTTTGTGAGAGTGAAAAGATATAAGTTATGTCATTTAAAAAGACAAACATTTTTCCCTTCATCTAAACTTCAGTCGATTATTTTGTACAATATTTAAAGGGAAAGGTTATAATTACTACTTTTTTTTCTTACTACTTGTTACTATTAAATCTTAACCGTTGATTTCCGCCAATCTAAAGATTATAATCTAACGATTATGTAACAAAAATTAAAAATTATTTCCAAACTAATTATTTTAATCACCGATGTTTGCTTATTGATTTAATGAAAGACGCTTAGATTCTTTAAATATGCAATTTCTGAATTTGATCTTAAAATTTATATTTCAGAATATATCACTAGAAAAAAAAAATCATATCTTCGTCGTTTTACTTATCTCAAAGATAATTATCCTAAAAATTATGCTTCTATCCAATATAAAGGAATACGGTGGGAAAAAAATTAATTATTTCAATCATCAACCCTTTAATTCAAATTTATAAGTGCTTCGTGTTTGTCATTTTAAATGACATAAGCTATGTCATTTTAAGAGAGAAGTAGACACAGAAAATGAAAAATCATGGAAGAAAAAAAATGGGTGATTTTTTTAATTTAAAATAAATTATCTTATGTCTATCTCTATTTTAAAATAACATAATTTTATGTCATTTAAAATGACACACACTTTTCTTAATTTATAATAGAAAAATTGTGAAATTGTAAAAGGTGTCCGTTGAAGGAGAACAGATACGATTGACCGGTCAAGTTGACTCTGTGTAAGAGTGACAACTTGCAAACCAATAGTCGTTGATATCCGCTGCGCCGTTATGTCTGTCCGCACACGATCATCCGTTATACACTGAGCAAGCAATGAAACGGCAGATAGCAAGTTCAACAATTGCAAGCGAGTCATTATTTTATTAAAAAGTTAATTATAAAAATTAAAAGGTCAACATATAAGTTTTTAAATCAGATTTTTTAAAGTAAGTTTAAAGCCTGTTTTTTAAATGATTTTTTTTCAAAGTTTAAATTTGTTCTATTTTTAAATAGAATAAATCTGATCAGGCTGAAGAGATATCAAATTGTAGGCCCCTAATAAATAGCGCGACTCATTTATATCCTTAATTGCAACAAGTGAATAGTGAAAAGTTTGCATCTACAATTTAGGGTGTTTATTAAATTTTTTTTTTTTTAAATTTTGTCCTTTCTCTTTTTTCTAGAGATTTCTTGGTGAGTTGAGTGTTTCGAAGAATATAGCTCTTCATTAAGTAGTGAGCGTAACGCTAACCGAATCGATATTTTCGAAAATTTAAATTTAATTTTTTTATAAAAAAAATTACTAGAAGAATCTCTCAATTACAACAATTCCTAAGAGATTAATCTTAATAATAATTCATGTAGAGATCTGGTTAAAGATAAGAGCAATAATAAAGATATTCATGTCTCTTATTAAAAGAAATTCATGTATAAAACTTTATTCCTTTTTTTTTTTGAAAAACATAAAACTTTATTCCTTAAAATCGTTATTCTTGATATTAAAACAGCAGTCATGATTTTACCCAAAAATAAAAATAAAAATAGCAGTCATGAAGTACTAAATAGAGAGATACTGATTACCAAAAAAAATAAAAATAGAGACATACTTGTTTATGCCTTGTATTTCTTATTGTACAAAATCTTCCTTCATATAACTTATTCTTCGTGGTGGTTATTCAATAGGACTATTAGAGAAGACAATAATGAAGAAGTTTATCTGATTTTATATATAAAAAAAAAACTACAAAACAGACATCCTTCATAGACATACTTCCATTGCGCAATACTGTTTTGTTTGTAAAAATCAATAATAACTTAGTATAAAAAAATAAAAAAAAAAACAATAATAATTTCTTTGGAGATATCGGAGGCCGGCTCACCTTGCAAAGGTAATTAGAATCGGTATAAAAAAAATTCAACCGAGGGAAGGGAGGAAATCTAAAATACTATCGTGGTATCTATATCCTACCAATAGAAATATAACACATGTGCTGACATATTTTCTAAAAAGAGACAAAAATAAGTTTAATATTATGCCTTTATATCCCTCAAAATATATTGTTTGTAATTTTATTTTAAATAAGAGTCGTATTCATTACTCAGTATGACTAGACTTGTCAAAATGGGCTACAGCCCATAGGACAGCCAATGCAACCTCATTTTCAGCCCCATGTATTTTTGGCCCTATTAAAGTTGAGTTGTTATTGGCCCTATCCCCACATGGCCCTCTCATCCCTTGGGTTGGATGGGACCAGCCCGCGGGTCAAGCTAAAAATAACAGGAAAACAAGAAAGTAAGAAACAAATCTAGTTTTTTTTAAAAAAAGACATAAATCACCACCACCGTCCGTTATGTAGCACCGATACTGACACGGGACACGTGACACGATACGACACGACACTTCGACACATTAATTATAAAAAATATTAGATTTCGACACGTTAGGACACGTTTTGATATTAAATAATATTTTTAATTTATGTATAGTGTATATTATATTTAATATTCAATAACTTAAAAAAAATGAAACTAAACTTATAATATTCAATAATATTTTTAATTTATGTAGTGTATATATATATATATAGGAAGGATCCATTTGCAAACTTTTTTGATAAATTTTTACAAATTACACTATATTCTCCCGGGAGAACATAATGAAGTTAGTGTTCTCCATGGAGTAGTCAAAAAAATTTGTAAATATAATCTGCCCTATATATATATATATATATATATATATATATATAAAGCTTGGCAGTAAAATGGGAAACTTATATATATATAACTTAGGGAAAACATTTTCTCATGTTGAGACCCTTCGATTTGCGTGTAAAACTTTTTTTTTTCTCTTTTTAATAAATTTGGGGCCCACCACTAGTTGAGTCACAACATGAAAATTCAATTCTCATGCAACATGTGAAAATCAAATCACTTTAACTTATTCGTTGAAACTTGACAGTAAAATGGGAAATCATTTTATAAAGTCATACTTTATTATTATAATCAGGAAAAAAAAATTAATTTTTTGAAAGCCCGTGGGTTAGTCCTAACCTATAGGGCTTTTAGCCCGAGCGGGCCTTTATCGTAACAGACTTTTTGGCCCTGTGAACTTTTTGACCCTAGCCCATGCAGGCTAGGGCTTAACGGGTCGGGTTGACCCGTTTTGACAGCTCTAAGTATCACAATAATACTAAAGATATTGGGCGTAAATAATTTTTCTACACGACCTGACAAGTTTCATGCTTTTACACTAGAGATTCCTCTTGAAGTATCATAGTTTATACGTAATGTAATCTTGATCGATTTAGTATATATAAAATAGGGTTTTATAAAAGTTATGTTGTAGGAAAAGTGATTGTGTTATGTTATAGAGATTCGTTTTGCGCGCCAAAGTTTTTTTTTTTTTGGTTTCAAAAATTGCGGGTCCCACAAAATATTGTGTGTAGAAAAGTTGTTGTGATCATGTTAAATAATAGATATAAAACCCTATAAAATAACAATATGGGATTAGTATCACACCCAAATAATTATGTAATGTGACGAAATAAAATAATATGAGAGCCAATATTCGCATGACACATGAGATATTCCCTTCAAATGTTAAATTACGGAATTAGTTACTCCAAAATAATTTATTAGCGTGAAAGGTGTCCTGACAAGAACTAGAATAATACATTAAGGATCATGAATCATTTCTTGATATATACTGGAATAATTTATTAAGAATAACATCTATACACGTTTGCCTGTAAGAATAATGATGCGATGGATGTTTAATATTTTTCTAGTTAATAATGCAACTGAAATTCAAACCTGCAAGTTACTACATATATGATCTAAATCATTCTATTAACCCACTTTCAATTCCTTATATATTTTTTGAGCACAATTCACAATCTTATCAAACTAAAAAATAATACACTACCCAAGTTTAGAACTGTCTCTTCGAGTACAGTGATTATGGAGCTACATATAGCACCGTATTTCAAGCGATTATATATTGGATACTCATTTCAAAATTAGTTATTTTCAGAAATAACACTTTATAATAAAATAATAATAAAATAAATATTATTGTTGTGTAAAAGTGTTATAAAAAATATGTATGTCTCTGAGTCACTGTATACCGCACTTTACTATAAATACTTTCTATTAAATTACAATTTATGTACATCGCAATCATATTATACAAAATTAGTTTTAAGAACGACCCTTCATTAATACAACGGTGTATGACCTTTTTACCCAAAAATAAAATAAAATGGAGTATGACCTTTGATTCTAATTAATCAATTTTAAAAGTACCTCTGTAAATTTTGTAGTCCTAATATAGATAAATTTATTAGATTAGATTATAAAGGTGACTTGTTTAGCATAAACTAGCTCGAATGTTACCTTAAGACAAACAATTATAAGGAAAATATTTTCTGCTGTTGCTAGAAAAAGTAATCTCTTATTGTTCATACATAAAATAATGCGCCACTCTCTTTTATTTTATTTAAAAAAAAAAATGAACCCCGTATATTTGTATATTTATTACAGGTGTCTCGTTTTTTTTCATAATTATAATAAAAAACACAAGATCAGAAAGATAATTCAATTTACACTTCAGATACTATATTTACTTTTTAAGGTAGAAAGATAGATTGGTACGTAGAATCATGCGTATAAATGATTATCGGAAAATGTTACAAGTCTCACATTGGTTGTATAGGAAATTAATGTGGGGTTTAAAGGGCCTTGGGCACCCCCATCCTTTGAGCTAGCTTTTGGGGTGGTGACCTCAAGGTCCGTAACAATTGGTGCTTTCATTGAGAGTTGAGACCACAGAAAAGGCTACCTATAGGCTGGATTAAGGTGCCTTTGGGCACTGAATACTGATAGGTGAGTGAAGCCGCCCAGAGGGGGAAAGGGCTACCGTCGGGTCAGTGTCGATAGAGTGAAAGCCGCCGTGGACGTCGGCCCTTAAAGAGGTGGCAATGTTACAAGTCCCACATTGGTTGTATAGGAAACTAATGTGGGGTTTAAAAGGCCTTGGGCACTCCCACCCTTTGAGCTAGCTTTTGGGGTGGTGACCTCAAGGTCCGTAACAGAAAAATTATTTGTGATTTAAAAGAAGGTAAGTTATGTCCTTTTAATTTTTTTACTCTATGTATTTTCGGTAGTACATAATTATAATATGAAAAATTATTTTTTTCCTTCTCCTCGGTCACATTAACTGATGTGTAAAGTGAAAAAAAACTTTTCATATTATAACTATGTACTATCGAAAATACATACAGTAAAAAACTAAAAGGATCACAACTTACATTATTTAAAAGAACACACACTAAACCCTCGTTACCTAAAGGGACATAGAAATGGAAAAAATAAATATATAATCTGAATATAAATTAAAAATTAATCCCCTCACTTCAAAATATTTATCATTTATAATTTTCAAAATAATTAATAAAATAATTAAGTATTCTCAATTTTTAAAAAATATAACTATATTTGAATAATTTATTCTTTTATTCGATCAATACTTTCTCATTTCACTTAATGAAATTAAAAAAAAATATTAATATCTTCTTAATTCATGACAAATAATTTGAAATAAGTTAAAAAATATTAAAATATAATTATTTTAAAACTGAGAAAATATTCGCATTAACATATATTAAAATTAAACTTTAAATAAATATAATTTTTTTATCTGACTTTAAATTAGTAATTTTTTATATTTATTTTTTTTGTTATTCTAATCACCTTTTAAATCCCGAGGGGCTCGTCCTAAAAATAGTCAAATAGTCAAACATTTTTTTTTGTCTAACTTTTGAATCACCTTCAAGATACCTACCTCATCAGGAAACGTTTTTTTTCCTTTTTCATTTCTTGGTAATAAATCTCCTCTTTATCTAAAGTGGAGCAATAACCAGTGAAGTTTCCAGTTGTTTCCTCGCCCTTATTTATTTACTAACTAATTTTTCTATTAAATCTAGAAATCATGAGAAGAAAGTACTCTTTACAGTTTACAGATACAGTGATCAGGGATATTCGGCTAATTCTCTCTACCATTTTTAAATTGCATCAACTATATAATATATGTATCGAAAGGACCAATAATGGAGCGTATGGATCAGCAGGGCATCACCAATGACGGTCTGTTAGTATGAACATTTTGGGGGAAGAAGAAAAGAAAGAAAGGACATGTGGGGTTAAGGAGAGTTGGATTGACTCACAAAAAATAAAAAATAAAATTTTATTATGGGACCCATATTTTTTACATTTCTGAAAAAGAAGAGATGATAAATTGCCGTGGATTTAATATTTTTTATGTAAATAAATTCATTGAATAAAAACAATAACTTACTTTATTATGTATTTATATTTATATTATTTTTTTTGAAAAAACTAAATAAAGAAAGAGAATACGAACCTATTTGATTTCTGTTTCCAAAAACGATTTTTTAATTTTTAAAATAAAAAAATCTGTTTGTTAAGGTTTGTGTTGTAAAAGTTATTCTAAATTTTTTAACTGTTTTTTATTTTATAGAATAAGATTTAAAGAATATATCTTAATTATTTTAAACTTTAAAAAAAAATATAGAAAACATCTACTTTATTAATTATTTTACAAAACAATTAAAAAAAACCAAAACCCTATATCTTTCTTTCCAGCGAGGCGGCGAATAATCAAACTATGAAAATTTTCCACATCTCTCTCTTTATGATATCAAATAAATTTTAGAGTAAATATCTTTTTAGGTCTCTAACAAAAAATACGGTTCTCACTTTAGTCTCTTACAAAATAAATTAGTCAGTTAGTTTCTAACAAATTCAAAGTGGACCAATTTTAGTCCTTTTGAGGGATTAATATGATTCTTTTTTGAATTTGTGAGGGATCACAATTTCAACTAAATGAGTCCACTTTGAATTGTTTAGGAACTAACTGACTAATTTATTTTTATAAGAGACTAAAATGAGGACCGTATTTTTATGTTAGAGACAAAAAAATATTTATTGTAAATTCTAACAGAAGTTATAACGGGCCCTCTCTCTCTCTTCATGATATCAAATATTATAATGTGCCTCATAATGGTAAATGACTCTCTTATCCTTACGGATTTTCCTAGCAATTAATACCGCAAATACATGAGCCAAATAGTGGCGGTCCGTGATTGCAATTTTTTTTGTCCCCTCACGATTAAATGTTCAAATCTTCTTGTTACCTTAGATGAATTTCGTTTGGGACCAGTATCAGCATCTTCGTCATAAAATTATTCTCATTTCTATTTAAAAGCAGTTTGTAAAAGAGAATAAAATCTCTCATATACGATGGAGATATAAGAAAATAAAAATTGGAAATCCTAAACATAAAAGAAAATACATTAGATTCATAAAAAAATTAGCGAATATAAACAGCAATGAATTAAATTATCAGGATATAGTTGAACTATTATTACAACACCTCACTTATAACTTGTTGTGAGGTTCAGGTCCCGCTAATGCCGCTAGATAATATTTTGTGAGAGTAAATTTCAACATAAAATGTATAAATTAGAGTATATTCATTCTTAACTCAATTTAAATTATATTAAAAATTAAAAATAAATATATCCTTATTTATACATATAAAAAAAAGGAGTTTTAATAATTATAAGCAAGTTGGGGGTATGATTTTGAATTAAATATTAAATAATTGACTCATTATATGATTTGATTCCCACATGGCCACAATGGTACCGAAATCAAGATATACACCTAAGCTGGTGGGAACAATGACCGAGCAGTACAGTGAGTTTGATGATTTTAACAATCACAATTGTTACCATCTTACTGGTGGGAATAGACCGGCGTGTGGGCTTGTTTGGCATACTATCACATAAAATCCGTGTGCGTATTAATAATGATGCGAAGTAGCAAAGGAAAAAAAAATCAAAAAAGGGATGTAAAGAAATACATGAAGCAAGCAGTTTGTGAAAGAGAAGAGTTGACCTAAAAGTCTGCACCATCAAGTCCAAGAATGGGCATATACCACAGATGCGTGCGTTGATTCTGGATTTTAAAGCCATCCCTGGTATGTGTGTGTGATGCCGCTTTGTATATATTGCTGCTCACACCCTCTCTCCATACCACTTCATTCCCAACACAACTACTATTTCTCTATCCTCCTTCAACCTTGTTTTGATAAGCAGGTGAACTCTCTCTCTCTCTCTTGTTGTAGTGTGTGATGATATATACATGGAACCTGAAAGAGAGTTCCTGTCTTAAGAAGAGCATCCCTTAGTGGGAGGCCCACTTTTTGAGCACTTAGGAAGCACACACCCACCTTTGGGGATTATAAAATAGTAATGGTAACATTTCCACCTTTCAAATTCTGGGAGATCTTTTTATCCATATGATACTAGGATGCCAATATTATGTTTCTTTTGCCCAACATCCACCACAGGCCCCTGACTTTGTCTCTGGATTTTCCATCACTCTAGTCTTTCTCTCTTTACAAAATAAAGGTATTTTAAGGCTTGCTCGTTTTGTTAATTCCCATTTCTTTTCTTCTCTTGATTGATCCCTTGTAGATATTCCATTAAACAATACCAAACTTGTCCCTCGCGCTCCTCCCACAACAAAAAACCAATCTTCGCTTCACTTTCTCCATCTAGAATTCAATTCATCCAGAAATTGTAAGCACAAATCCTCTGCCTCTGGCTAATTTTATTTTTTTTTGGTATAATGCTTCTTTTTTTTTTTTTGCTTCTAAAATTTAGGATGATAAAATTTTTCCAGTGCCTATACTTCTTCTGTGTTAACCAATCATGATCTTTTTCCAGTTTCCTCGTGCTATTGATTCTCATGACCTGCTACCAACTTGGTTCAGTAGGTTTAGTCACCGATCTGCAATGTTCCTCCTCCTCCTCTCTCTCTCTCTCTCTATTACTGTTTCCTTTTGGTTTGGTAGTGAGTAGGGACACGAAGAAAGAAAATAATACCAAATTACCAACTATCTTCTAATTCTCAAGCTGACTTAGGTTCAACCTTTCGAATATTATAAGAAATTCGGGGAAAATGGTTGAAACCTTATCAGAATCAGTCTCGAACTCGGATAATACGGTCCTTGTTTAGTAAGAGTCAAATCCGTACAAATATAGAGATAATAATTCTAATTTAGGATTTTTTTAACTTTGTGCCGCTAGCTGATGACTATAAATATAGTTGAAAAGTATGGGTTGTTCATCAACTATTGCATCATCCCGACAAAGATCAGCATCAGCTTCATTTTTTATTCAAACCTTTATTAAAGTTGTTAATTTCTTACAAAAGTCTGCCATGCTTAATTTATAATGTTCTTTATTGAAATTGGTAAACAAGTTGGAACTCGTTTGTATTATTCCTTCTTTGTTATTAAAAATACCAGTTTTTTTTTCCCCCATAAAAATAGTAATAAAGGGAAGAATATGGAATTGCTTGACTTATATGTTTTTCTTGTGCAGGAAACCACTAATCACTACTGCTGCTTGGGGTAACATCAGGTAGCACGCGTAGTGATGGCTGGACAACTAGGAGTACTTAATGCACTGGATGTGGCAAAGACACAATGGTACCACTTCACAGCAATTGTGATTGCTGGAATGGGTTTCTTCACTGATGCCTATGATCTCTTCTGCATTTCTCTTGTCACTAAGTTACTGGGGAGGATATATTACACAGATTATACCAAACCGAAGCCTGGTGTTCTTCCTCCTAATGTGCAAGCTGCTGTGACTGGTGTCGCACTATGTGGCACTTTAGCTGGCCAGCTTTTCTTTGGTTGGCTTGGTGACAAGTTGGGAAGGAAAAAGGTTTATGGCATAACTCTTATGCTCATGGTAGGGTGTTCCGTTGCCTCGGGGCTCTCATTTGGATCTAGCCCAGATGGTGTCATGGCCACACTTTGTTTCTTCAGGTTCTGGCTTGGGTTTGGGATTGGTGGTGACTACCCTCTTTCAGCTACTATCATGTCCGAATATGCTAACAAAAAGACACGAGGGGCATTTATTGCTGCAGTGTTTGCTATGCAGGGATTTGGAATCTTGGCTGGTGGAATTGTTGCCTTGATTATCTCGTCTGCATTTGACCACAAATACAACGTTCCTTCCTACAAAGAAAACGCACGAGCATCAATGGTGCTACCTGCCTTTGATTACGTTTGGCGTATGATTTTGATGTTTGGTGCTGTCCCAGCTGCACTTACATACTACTGGCGTATGAAGATGCCAGAGACAGCTCGTTACACGGCCCTTGTTGCCAGGAACGCAAAACAAGCTGTTTCCGACATGTCTAAGGTGTTACAAGTTGAACTTGAAGCTGAAGAGGAGAAGGTGCAGGAATTGCTCGAGAAACAAGACCAGAAGTTTGGTTTGTTCAGCAAGGAATTTGCCAAACGCCATGGGCTGCACTTGTTGGGAACCACAAGTACTTGGTTCTTATTGGACATTGCCTTCTATAGCCAGAACCTTTTCCAAAAGGACATTTTCACTGCCATTGGATGGATCCCTGCTGCAAAAGAAATGAATGCAATCCATGAGGTTTATAGGATTGCAAGAGCACAAACACTTATAGCACTATGCAGTACTGTGCCAGGTTACTGGTTCACAGTGGCCTTTATTGATTACATGGGCCGTTTCGCGATCCAATTGATGGGTTTCTTCTTCATGACCGTATTCATGTTTGCTCTCGCTATACCTTATGATCACTGGACCAAGAAAGAAAACAATATTGGGTTTGTTGTGATGTATTCCCTCACCTTCTTCTTCGCCAATTTTGGTCCGAATGCCACTACATTTGTTGTGCCAGCAGAGATTTTCCCAGCAAGGCTGAGGTCTACTTGTCATGGAATCTCAGCTGCTGCAGGAAAGGCAGGAGCAATTGTGGGTGCATTTGGGTTCTTATATGCTGCCCAAAGCAAGGACTCTTCCAAGACTGATAAAGGTTATCCAAAGGGTATTGGGATTAAGAACTCCCTCATTATGCTTGGTGTGATTAACTTCTTTGGAATTATATGCACCTTATTAGTACCGGAATCAAAGGGAAAATCACTGGAAGAGTTGAGTGGGGAGAATGAAGAAGATGGTCCTGAGGCTATAGATGTGGCAGCGTCTTCTAGGACAGTTCCAGTTTAATCATTGTCTCTAGTTCAACTTTCAAATTATGCTAGCTATTATTGTTATGTGAAAATTTTAGTTCTGATTTTCTACTGCCAGATGCACAATAATAATGATGTAGATATTTACTTTTTGGTGCTGTAACTTTAAATCAACTACTGAGTGTTTATGTATTCCATTCTTGTTTATAATTAAGATTGCTATTTTTAAATTATTATTTCTGTAGCAAAATGCATTGAAGAAAAGTTTTGTCCCGAGTTTCTTTATTTTGCAGGTGACATCTCTGTAATTATAAAGAAGTTTTATTTTATCCTAACTTCAGATCAATCCGTAACAATAGACTGGGGACATGTTTATTATATAAAGAAAAATTCTTGAACTACTCGCATGCCATAGGTACATAATGAGAATTCCATGGTCTCAAATAGGATAAGATTAAGGATTTCTCCATGTTTGGATGATGAAATTAAGAATGCAAATATACACAAGAAAGGTGAATTGTCTGATTTCTTAAAGTTGTTTTTGAAAACAGATATGAAGGACTATATTAGGGAAAGAAGGAAAAGAGTATCAGATAGGTAAAAGGAAGTAATAGTGATTCATCCATCCAAATTACAGAAACGTGGAGGACTAATATACTAGTCTCCCACAGCATTCACGCTACCTATCTATCTTAGATGTTACAACTAAAAGAGGATGCTAACAACCTAACAAATTTCTAACTATGTTCCTAGTTTACAAATAGTCATGTGCCCAAGCAGGTAACTTCTTCTCACGCACGGATCTTCTGTTATGGCCCGTAACAGATTATTTACTCTCAAGTTGTACAAAGCGGATTTCACAAAGGAAGTAAGGAGATTGAACAAAAACTTAGTGCAAAACAACATAACATGCAGTCACAAACGACATAGTCAAGTTATCTGATGCAGAAACAAAATTAACTAAAGTTAAAACCTTCTCCTTCCTTTCCTTTTCCACTTAATATTGACTCTCAAACACACCCTTAAATTTTTGATACTAAATTCACGCTGTCAATTTTTATTTTTATTTCTTATTCATTACTTTTAATTGCAATTATTTATGCATTAATTAAGTATAAAATAAAAGTATTATTAATTAAATTTTGAATTTAATAAAAATTTATTTTATGGACATATATAAATTTAGATTAAAAGTAGTTAAAGAAGGATATAAGTCGACACTGAATATTTCTACTAAAAAATATTGACACTAAATATGATAGTAACATCGGCCCTTGAACATATTTCAAACGTCAAATATACAAACAAAAATAGTTTGGGCCGGAGTGATAACCATGTCTGACCGGTGTTGTTAAAATTGGACCAAACTTGATGATGGTTAGACTGGAAATTGGACCCTTAGCCCAGTATTCTAACTGAATTTATAGCTTGACTATTTTAAATCAATCAAAATCAGTTAAAATTCAATTGAATTGGTTAAATAAACTGATTACCAAATTTCTTTTTCCAATCACATCTTGTAAATATTTTTACGTATTTTACATTTTCCTATTTGAATTATTTTCATGATATCATTTATTGTATTAACTTAAAGAATTAAATTAAACATGAAATCTTGACAATAAACTGTCTAATCTAGTTTTAATAACATTGGTTGAATCTTTGGTTGCTTGGAGCTAAATAATTTGATTACTAAGCTAACATGACCTGACTTCCGAGTTATGAGTAGGACCTCTAGAGTCTAGTGGTCAAAATACCCACAAAATCGAATTCTTGTAAATAAGAGGGAAGCAATAGGTTTTAAGTTACTCAGATACTCAAGTGAGTAAATATACATGGTAGCTAGGAGTGTTGAGAGAAGGGGAGATTGAAATCCTTTTACCTTTGTGAAAGTGAAGGCTCTTGTTCATAAGGTATGCAAGTTACCTATGATCGGTCAAAGTGGTTTCCTTTAGGCTTTGTTTGAGAGTTGGTTTTAGGAGGGAAAGGGAAGGAAAATGAGGGTTTTACTAAGTCCTTCCCTTGTTTGGGAGTTTAAAAAAAGGAAGGGAAAAATTTGGAGATTTTTACTAAACTCTCCTTCTTCTTCTTAAAATTAAAGTTCCTCCAATTTGGAGGGTTTGAAGAAAAAAATATTAAAAATTACTTATCTATCCTTAGTATTAAAATGTGAAAACTATATAATAGTGAATCATTTTTAAATGTAAAATTATTAGAAAAGTCTCAAATACCGTCATAATTTATCGACGAAAATTATTTCGTCAAAAAACAGTAATGAAATTTTTGATAAAAATCATATACGTCAAAAAATTTCCGTCAAAACTAAAGACGAAATTATAGACAGAACTAGATTTTGCCCTAATCACTAACATAAATTTTGTACGAAAAAAAGTTTGCAATCAAAATTACTGATAGAATCTAAATTCCGTCGAAACTTTTAACGAAAATATTTCTGTCCAAAATTTTGACGAAACACATTTCCATCGAAAAGTTTCGACGTAAAAAAATTACGTCAAAATTTTTTACGAAAAATATTTCCATCAAAAATTTGACGAAAAATATTTTCATCAAAATTTGTGACTAAAAATATTTCTGTAAAAAAATTTGACGAAATTTTTTTTTGTCAAAATTCTTTACGGAATTTAAATTTTTCCAAAATATTTCACAAAAAAACATATTCATCGAAATTTTTGACAAAAAATATTTGCATCAAAATTTTCAACGAAACACATTTCTATCGAAAATTGTTGACAAAAAAAAAATTTCAACAAAATTCTTAATAGAATTTAAATTCCGCACAAAGTTTTCGACGGAAACATTTCCTTTAAACTCTTTGGCAAAAAAAATTTCTGTCGAAATTTTTAACGAAACACATTTCCATCGAAAATTTTCGACGGCAAATATTTGCGTCAAGTTTTTTGATAAATAACATTTCCATCAAAATTTTCAACGGAACGCATTTCTGTCAAAAAATTTCGACAGAAAATATTTCCGTAAAAAATTTTGACGAAAAAATATTCTGTCAAAATTCTTTACAGAATCTAAATTTCGTCGAAAGTTTCGAATGAAATATTTCCCTCAAAATTTCTAACAAAACAATTTTTGTCAAAATATATTTCCATCGAAATTTTAAAATTTTTGACAGAATTCTTTTTCGTTTAAAACATTTGATGGAGGAAATGTCAAAACTTTTGATGGAAACTAAATTTCGTCAAAAATTTCGTTAGAAAATTTATTTTTGTAATAATTTTCATCGGTTGAAAAATTCCGTCGCTTTTCGACGAAAAGTATTCCGACGAAAAAAATAATTGTGATGAAATTTTCATCGTTTGCAACGTAGAAATTTCATCGAAAATGTTATCTTTTTTGGTGTTGTTAAAAGTACATAAATAATTTTTTTAGAAATTTTAAATTTAATTTATTTTGTAAAGTATAATAATTATATTAATTCTAAAAAAAGGATAAAATGATAAAAATATCTCATTGACCCTTCATTGTCCTTCCATTCTTTTTTTTTTTTGACTCCCAAACAAGGAAAGATGATATCCTCCAATTTTCTACCCTTCGTTCTCCTCCCACTTGGATCCCCTTTCTTCCATTCTAAACTCCCAAACAATGTCTCAGTGGCTGTATTGATCCCAAGTTTAGAGGATATCAATTTGGTCCTTGATCTGTTAGGTAAATGAGGTAAATTAATAAAATAAAATTATGTGTAAGTTTGGCACGTGTCATGCGAAGCATAATTTATTCGACCCGAAATAAAAGAACTCCATCCCTTCAAGAAGTGAATTGAGGGGATCGGGCCGTTGAGCCAAATTACGGATAAAACGGGGCCCGCAAAATTAATGTTAACTTAAGAGCAGCTTGCAGACTCACATGAAATTTTTAAATTTAAAAACTGTATCCTTGCAAATTATAACTTAAATAAACTTCTAAATGTCCACGTTGAAAAAACTTGTTTTAAATTAAAAGCATACCAATTTTATAAAATCAAACTTCAAATTCATATTATCAGTAATTTTAAATTAATTAAATAAATGAGTTAAAACAAGTAAGCTCCTGATACAAGCGAGGAAAAACGACCAAATTTTCACTATTTACCTAAAATGGTATCAAAATGCCATGCTCCAAAATTTTTTACCAAAGTGTCACGTCATCAGTCTCGTCACGCCAAGTGACGAGTTAAAATTGGACACGTGACAACACCTAGTTGACAACGTAACTAGCTGCGCAGTGCAGCTAGATTACGTGACAAACAACTCCTGCCACCGTCTGCCACGTGGCCTAAAGCGTTGGGCTACGTGGCCTAAAGCGTTGGGCTATGTGGTGTCTTACATGGCCAAAATTGATAGACTGCGTAGCTCTTTATGTGGCGGCTGTTGAAACACTCAACGCATATGTGACACGTGTCACATTGTGGAAAACCCGCTGGCTCTAGTTACGTGCATGTGTGGCATGTGTCATTTAAATGAAATTAAATAATATTAATTTAACACTCCTAAATCTAATTACTTAATATTTACAAAGAATCTATTTAAATTAACATTTACAAATAATTAATCTTTATGATCAATTTAAATTAATATAGATTAAATTAAAATATTTCAATTAACAAACATAAAATATATTACATTAATTAACAACCCTCGATTAAATTAAGTAACGTAAAAATTCAGAATTTTTTAACATAACACAAACTACATTAAATTATTTTAGTTAACACCCCTAAAAATAACTAATTAATTATTCTAAAATAATTAAAATTAATATACAATGAATTAAACTAAAAATTAATATACAATGAATAAAACTAAAATAATTAACATTAATTTAATTTAGTTTAATTCTTTAACACTACTCAATTATATTAAATTTTTTTAACCGTTACAAACAATTTCAATTAGCATAAATTAATTTAAATTAAATTAAATTAAATTAAATTAATATAGTTGACACTCCTAAAAATTATCAAATGATAATTGTAAAATAATTTAATTAAATTTATACTAATTTACACTATATTAATTAACAAACATAAAAACTCTTAAACTCATTAACACTCATAACTCATATTAAACTCATAAATTATTTGTAAATGTTAAGTAATTAAATTTGAGAGTGTTAAATTAATGTTATCTAATTTCATTTAAATGACACACGCCACACAAGCACGTAACCAGCGGATTTACCACAGCGTGACACATGTCACCATGCGTTAAGTGTTTCAATAGTCACCACGTAAATAGCTACGTAGTCCAGCAGTTTTGGCCACATAAGTGCCACGTAGCCCAGCACTTTAGGCCACGTGGCAGAGGATGAAAGGGGATGTCTGTCACGTAATCTAGCTTCACTGCGCAGCTAGTTACGTGGCCAATCAAGTGCTTTCACGTGGCCAATCCTAACGTGTCATGTGACGTAACGAGACTGATGATGTGACACTTTGATAAAAAATTTATAAGACATAAAATCGATAATATTTTAGATAAATAGTGACAATTTAATCGTTATCCCATAAAGAGAATTTGGTCTATAGATTAACAAGTCAATAGGTCAACCCCACTAATCTAACCTGATTTGACGGCAGAAAAAGGCAGAGGGCTTTTCTTTTCCCTTTTTAATATGGAACACATTATAATAATAGTCAAAGTTGCTCTTATTAAAACTTTGGTTAAGGTTTCGTGTAACCAATATAAGCAAAAAGTAGGCAAACCCTAAAGCCAGTTGTCGCTCATGCATGCCCAATTAGGGCACTATCAACAATTAGGGGTGAAAGTGACAAGTAAATGGATAGAAGAAAGTAGGTTTAGTACTCATTACTCATGCACTCTTCAGGGTCAAAATTGTTGTGGTCATGTTTGTTGTGCATCACGAGTTATGTCCCAAATGCTGGTATGCCTTGGCGCTTCTTGGGCACTTTCTCTAGTTATCATGGTTGAGTTGAAGATTTGACGACCTTTTATCTAATTGGCCGTGATATAGCATATTAGCGTCGACATATGTAATATTATACTAAAATTCTTTTTATCCAGATAATCTGCTCCAAATTTTGTTGGGTCATTCACATATATAATTAAAGAAAAAAACTATTTTCATGCTACATAAGATAAGTTTTTTCTCTTACATACACTTCGATAATTGTGTCACATTTTTTTTCAGGTTGTGGAGCTCACAAATTTATTTCTATAACATAAGATAACTTATCTCCTTTAATATGAGATTAATAAAACCCATAAAAAAATTACAGTACAGTACTATGAGTGTTTATATACATGTATAAAGTGAAAGTCACAATTATTTAATATTGGTGTGAAATCAACAAAAACTTAACTATTATATTTACTGTAGATAAGATTAGAATCATGAAATTATAATTAATTAGATGCATATTTTAAAATCTAATGTAAAATAACTTTTACAGTTCATCTCTTTTTTTTTTTTGGTGTGGTACAGTTCATCTCTTTATTTAAAGGTCACTTGTTACAAAAATTACGCGTTATATTTGACTATTTAATTTTTAAAAAATTGTCACCATATCGATATTTTAAAGTTGAGATATAATTAAATTTTAAAACTTGGAAATATAAATAATTTTTGATCCGTTGAATAAACAAATATTTCATTTAAATTTATAATACTCTATAAATATGTGACAGAAATCCATCAATATGTCAAGGCTAATTGATCACCCAAATTCAAAGAGAAGATCATATCACGTTTGAATTTTGAATCCAATTATCCCAAATTTATACAAATAATCACCCAAATTCAAAGGCTAATTATCCCAAATTTTGAATCTAATTACAACATGTTAGCTCAAAATACAATCTTCAAGCTTTTTTACTATAAAATTTTAATTTTCATGCAATTGACTATGTACTTAATGTATAAAGTAATTCCAAAATATGATAAACCATAGGTTTATCAATGCCACTGTTCCAAAAATCATTTTTCAATATGTCACACGATCAGTAAAATTTTTTAATATGCCAAACTTATAAGTTCGTTATAGTCAATAACAAACTTGGCTTGCTAATGTGGCACATTTTTTATGACCACCTAATTCGTTATTAGTAGTAGCGAAATAACAAACTATGAGGTCAAAAAACCAGTCTCTTCTTAATAAAAACAGGACATGTGGCAACCAATGAGATGATCGCTATTGGACATAGCAAATTAGGAACAACAGTCAGAAAAATTTTTGTTAATGGACTGTGGACAAATTCGCTTCCCCCAGCGAACAATTGTCTAGAAAGAGAATATTTTCTTAAACTGCCCTTGGATTGCATTGGAGTTGAACATCGGTACTCCTACCCCCTCACTACTTCAGCTTAATCGTGCTTCTCCTTCTGCACGAGTCATTGACTCAGCTCCACGTCTAATCAATTCTCTAATTTTCAAATTCAGCACCTCCCCCTTTCATTTTCCACTCAACCGTTCAGTTTCTGTTTTTCCCAAACCTAGCAAAATAAATGCTCATTTTCTTAATTTTATAATATTCACATTTTCAATGACACAAATATTTCTAATATTTTTAAAAATATTTTTAAATATATTTGTTTACATATGATACGTAATGATAAATATTTGATATATTTTCAATATTTAGTAATGAATTTTACATGAAAAATAAATATATTCTCATTTTTTTGGTAAGGCATATATCTAATATCTTAATTGTACAAAAATTGTTCAATATGTTATTCATTAATAATTAAAAAAATTATTAAAGGATTTTTACTATCATATATCTTAAAAGAAATTTATTATAAAATTAGTAATTGTTTAACTCAATAAAAATATTCACATCTCTTAAAACTTTAAGAAATATATAATATTTCAAAATAATTATGAAAATAACAGTATGTAATATTTATGGGGAAAAATCTATCCTTTTAAAGGATATAACCTTATATCATTTTAGATCCTAATCGTTGATTTCCGTCCATCAATAGTTATAATCTATTGGGTCAAACTTAATGGGCTAAATTTATTATTAATTATTAAAAATTTTGATCCAATAATTATAACCGTTGATGGACAAAAATCAACGGTTAGGATCTAAAATGATATAAGGATATATCCTCTCTTTTTTTGATAAACAGGTTATATCCTTTAAAATGACAGATATTATTCCCTTTATTTAACTACAAAACATTTTGAAAATAATAGTATTTAATTTTTTGCTACATATTGTAGTCAAAATATTTCCATATTTTGCGCTGATTCTTCCTTTCTTTCTCTTCTTTTTTAGTTACACACTCCTATCATTTATTTTTATATTGCCCCTATCTACTTTCAACCTGTTCCGGATGGCCCAACAAGAGTCGGGCCCAATGGTTGAGGCCCAGCACCCACCAAGCATCCACGTCAGCCTTACCTGCTGGGGCGACGCACACCCCCCAACGTGATAACTTCCCAAAGTTAAACACCAAAGTATCCTACCTTGGGACCTCAACTCCGAAAGCAGTCGCCAAATGCCATAAGAGGAAGCTGTCCCCCTGTGACCCACACTGACACCACCGGACGCAGAAGGCACAACCCTGCTACGATGGCAACACCTGTCACGCCCAACACTGCCATCGGTATGAGACCCCAAGGAGAGTTGACCTTCTCCCCACCAACCTTCACCCAGTAAGCAGAATCTTCTCTTATAAATAGCCCCCCAGGGGCACACCAGAAGAGATCTTATGTATCGTTATTATGCCCATTTCTATTAAGTCACATATTTAACCATCATTCCTCCATTGTTATTAACTTGTTATACTTGGAATCATACCATCTAGTCTGGTCTTTACCTAAACTAGTGGTATCATCCATATAGTGACAACCCCCCTAAAGGGAACATAGTGGGCTTATAGATTCCAACGGTACACAACCCTTTTGAGTTATTGTTGTTTCTTCTAAATTATAATTCCACCCCTTTGTAGTATCAACAAATTTTATGTGAATATTAGATATATGCCTTACAAAAAAAAAGATGTGAATATATTTATTTTTTATTTAAAATTCTTTACTAAACTTTGAAAATATATAAAATATTTATCATTACATATCATATGTAAACAAATATATTTAAAAATATTTTTAAAATATATTGGAAATATTTGTGTCATTGTAAATGTGAATATTATAAAATTAAGAAAACGAGCATTTATTTTGTTGGGTTTGGGAAAAAAGAAACTGAATGATTGAGTGGAATATGAAAGGGGGAGGTCTGAATTTGAAAATTAAAGATTTGATTGGACGTAGAGCTGAGTCAACAACTTGTGTAGGGAAATATTTATTATGGTCCAGGACCACCCAATGATATAGTGCTCCCTCTCACATCATCAATTTTTCCATTCCCTTTTTACCCCTACTATTTTTTCTCTTTTCCAATTTTACCCCTCCATTTACACTAAGGGACCATCTAAAAAATGGTGGCCCCGGACCACAATAATTAATCTCCTTGTGTAGAAGGAGAATAAGGGTTGAGGTGAAGTAGTCAGGGGGATAGCAGTACTGATGCGTAAAATCGGCAAGTGCACCGATCGTACCAAGTAATAAAGAGTGAGTAGAGTATCGTCTCCACGAGGATTGAGGCACCTAAGTTGTTATAACTATTCCTCTCTTGTTGGATTAATCAAAATAGGTTGAGAATGATTGTAGTTCATGAAACAAACTAAAATAATTAAAGTAAAAATGTAAATGATTCCAAAAGTGTTTTCAGAATGCAAGAACAAAAGATTAAGGATTGGGAAAATATTTGAGAAAATGTTGCGGTAAGAGAAACAAACACCTTTCCGATCCCCACCTTGCAACTTGGATTACGTTTACATTTACCTATTCAATTGATCGAACAATTCATCATCTTTTATATGATTAGTTAAGCCCTAATCCCTTAGTGATCTTAACCTAGTCAACTCTATTAGAATCTTAATCCCTTAGAAATCCCTTTTCGAGTTAACCCTTAGAATCAATGAACCTTTAACGTTCGCTGTTCATGTAGCCTATCCCTAGTGCGTACATGAACAGTTATCTTATTCTTTGTCAGGAATTAGAATTCCAACATCCCTATCGAAAACCCTAACCCTCGCAATCCTACTAGATTGATCAGTTCCAATAGAATTATAAATGAAGAACAAGAAAAGATAAACTCAATTAAAATAGATAAACGTAAATTTCAACCAAGGTACAAGGGGTTCACATCAAGGGTTGTGACCCTTACCACAATGATAAAACTAGCCAGACATGTTCATATCTGACAAAATAACAATAAAAGAAAGTAGCATTTAAAACCTAGAAGAGAAAGGGAAGATGAAGATCTTCCGTCTTGATCGATCGACTCCTTGAATCTCCGAGAAGCTCCAAGGAATCTCTGCTCTATTTGTTGTTTTTCTCCTCCTGATTCTCCAAAAGTCCCTCCTCCTTATGTTTCTGATCCTTTTATTAGGTTTTGGGAAAACCTATTTCCCTTAGCACTCCAATTGGGCCTTATTTTAGCTGATTCGCACTTAAAAATATATCGCCCGCGCACGGGGCGCCAAGCCTGGCGCCCCAAACTTGGGAGAAACAGAAGCTGAATCTGTAAACGGCGCCCCGGGCGCCAACTCTGGAGTGCCGTGCGCCAGTCCCGCGCTCCGTGCGCCAACTCCAGCGCTCCGGGCGCCAGGTTGGAACGTCGTGCGCCACCTCCCGCGCTTCGTGCGCGACCGAAACAGAAGCAAATCGTCGATTTGGCGCCCCGTGCGCCAGTATGGCGCTCCGTGCGCCAACCTCCGCGCGTCGTGCGCCAGAGGGAAATTTGGTTTCTCCGTTTTTGCTCCTTTTTGCGGTATTTCCTGCTATTTAAACATATAACTCGAGTGAAAACATGATTGAGAAGGAATAATCAATATTTCTTGCATTTAATGACTATTTTCACTCCTTTATGATTAATTCCTTGCTTCTTTCAAGTTAGAAAACATCATATGCTAGACGCACATCAAGTACCAAGGTACAACTCCAACGTAGTCTGAGGGCAGTTTATGAAAATATTCTTTGTCTATCTCGTTATACAGTAGTTCGCTATATGGATTTGTCCACGTCAAACACGTGATCCAATGACTCTTTTTTTTTTTCGTGGTACCTAATTTTCTATGCCCAGTAGCGAACTCTTCATTGACTGTCACATGTCCTGCTTTTACTTAGAGCAGACTAATATTTTGATCACGTAATTCGTTACTGGTAATAGCAAACTAGATGACCACCAAAAATGTGCCACATCAACAAAGCAAGTTTTCTACTAGCTATAGTAAACTTATACACGTGGCATATTGAAATTTTTTACTGTTCACTTGGTATATCAAAAAATAATTTTTGGAACATTGGCGTTATGGTCACTGTTCCTCCTATCTCCTCGTGTTTGATTCTATTTAACGAATTGCTCTCCTCTACACGAACAAACTCCTTGAGTCTGACTGGTGGTAGATCTTCCAGACTAGTGGTATCATGTGTCAACCTTTAGATAAAAATAAATTAAGAATTTTAATCACTCTCAAGAGAAAGGATTCTAATTTAATATTTAAAAATTTAACCAATCTCAAGAAAGTTATATGACATGAGGTAACAATGGACATAGTTTTGATAGTTAGTAATGCCTTTTACGAAGTAGAAAAAAGAAACTCTAGAAAATGAAAGGAGAGAGAGGTATGTGGACGAACCCTTACACCGAATAAATGAATTTCTTAAAATCAATGTCGAGGTAGAAAATTTAGCAATAACACTTAAATACAAAATTTTGTCCCTAAATTCGTCCTAGTCAGGGATATATTAATTTTCGTCCCAACTAGGCATTGGTGTTTTCTATCCTTATTAGAGATGAATTTTAGAAAAATATCGTAATTCTATCACAAGTTGGGACAGATAATATTTCGTCTCTATTAGGGACAGAATTAGGGACGGGTTGTAGAAATTGAAAATTTTATGTCCCTAAGTATGTCCCGAATAGAGACGAAATATTTTTTTCATCTCAAAATTCATCTCTAATAGAGACAGAATTTGTCTCAATGCTAATTCCGTCCCAAATAGTGACAGATTGTTTTTTCAATCTCTAAATTCGCCCTTATTAGGGACGAAATATTTTTCATCTCTAAAATTTGTTCCTAATTCATACTTTTTTAGTAGTGAATATGGCTAGTGTGTGGGCACTCTCTTACTATTACAGAGATGACCTTACATCGCAACCATCAAGTGAAGACTTAAAAGGCTAATGATTACAAGTGTAGAATATATATGAGTTACAAGAAACCCTAACCCTAAGTTAAATGAGCTATAAGTTTCTTAGGCTCTTCTTACGCACTAGGCCTAATTGAACTTTAGTGAAAGAGCAAAACTTAACCGAGAGAATATTAAACCATGAATTAAATATAACATATATTAAAATACAAATTGGGAAGGTAAAACAAACAATACCCCTCCCCAGAACTATGTCCCAAGCATGACGTAAGCAGTAGAATAACATCACTATATGGGGTTAATTAAGCTCCAAATCAAATACCCACTTAAATAAGCATAGCATCCTGCAAATAACTACTTCATAATTTGGATTGTCTTTCATTTGACGATTATATGAATTTTCATTACGTGTTTTAGGATAACATCTACTATAGAACTTTGAAATGGAAAATGCCCTAAATCGATCTTTCTTTGGTGGAGAATCTCACAACCGTCCTTGTCATGCCCTTATGGTTTCTATACGACTATACCTTCCACTTTCACATTGTCAAAATGGTGTTTAATTAAACTTTCTAAAGTGTATAAGCTAAAGAATTTGAACCTGAACTGCCCTAGAACTTACATTGTCAAATCACTACCTTTCCTCCATTTGTTGATTTGATAAAAGAAAATTAGCACATTTCAGCCACATTTCAACTTTTAAGCGTGTATTATTCGGCAAAAAGTCCTAACATTTTAGGTACTTCAGAAGAAACACAAAAAGTTGTATTCCTTTATTCCATGATTTTGCTTTACCGTTTTGCACAGAAGGATTCTTAGGTCCATTTTATCATCATGATTAATACATGACACGCACATTATGCCAAAGCCAAGGTGGTTTGTTTAAGATTCAAAATTAACAGGCTTGCTATAGCTGCCGTAGATAGCGAGGTTGGTTTCCACTTAGAGTTCTTGTTCTAAACAGGTAATCAGTGACATACCACACACGTGAACGCTGAGAGTCAACATTGGGGGAAAGCATCTCAAATATGACGTATTAACAAACTCGTAAGAGGACCATAGTTTTTGTTACAAATGGTAAAAAATTAAACATTTTTAGAGCATGGGCACCACATTGGGAGAACACTTTTATTCTCCCTTCTTGTCATATTTTTGTTTATACATGTCACAGGTGTTATATTATTAAGATAACAAAAATATTATAATTGTTTTAGAGAGATAAGTTTGAACTTTGAAGTACATAAAATAGATGCATAGGTAAAGAGGGCTCATTATAAATCAGACATCTTTATAGTGTATTCATGGAATGTATCACATAAACTAGGAAAGCGGAAGATTCTTCACGTGTTAATTCTCAAGCTTGATTAGTATTATACGCCACGGTTCTTTGGTCATACCTTGGATGATATGGTTTGTGGTCACAAAGTTTGAAGAAATCTGCGGACGCTAGGGCACTACCAAATACCAATTGAGATGCTACAGAAAAACCGATTACCTTTTAATGGTCCAGAGCAAAATTCCAGTAATATGTTTTACGCATGCTAGATTATGCTTTGTAGATGAAGATAAGACTGAAAAAGAAATTCACATATTTTGTCTAAGTATAGAAAACTCAATTGAAAGCGTTGGACATGAGCTAAAAAGTGTAGGATAAAATACCTTGAGTATATAAAGTATACCAAGGCAATGACCAAACATGCTTTTTTATTCTCGTCATTATCTACGTCATATTTTAGATCATGCAAAATTTCTTTTGGTCACTTTATTTAGTTGGGAAAGACGAATACCGTCACTCATAAAGTATAAAATATAATATTTTACCAATGTTTCGAGTGACAATAAGCTTATTTCAAAAAATAATATTGGATGTATTGTCGCTAATACGAAACGGATTAAATCAATTGAAATAAAAAAAAATGGGAATGGATTCCCCAATGTGTTATTTATTTATTTATTTTGGTAGAAAACCAATGTGTTATTTAAATTATCATGTCATGTGAATAGATAATAATTATTTATCAGGCAAATCAATAGTGATAATTTATTATTACCTATTTCAATAAATTTTTTTTCTCTTTCATCACTTATTAATAACTATGATTTTTTCGCATGATCCTCTTATATCAATAATTATGATTCCCTCACATAATTTAATATGTTAAATAACATATAAGAGAATTTACTGTAAAAAAGTACTTAATAATTATTGAGAACACAATTTTTGAGGGGCAATTTATTAGGGGATATGCATCGAGCAGTTCGATTTGATTTTTAATGAAAATTCAGCCAAACTAGTTTTAATGGTTTGGTTTTTAAACCAAACAGGTTTTTATTTTTTTAAAACGTGATTTATCTTTTTTCCATTTTTAAACCTGTTTATGATTCAAAATTTAAAATTAGTTTCAAATATACTTTTTTTTTTTTTGAGGTTACAAGGAATTGAACACAACACCCTACACTCCTAACACACAGCCCACACCACTAGGCTAACCCTAGTGGTGCTTAGTTTCAAATATACTTGTTGATATGGATTTGGTGTTTGTCAATTTAAATGACATAAGTTATGTCATTTTCAATTTTAAATGTAATTTTAAATGACACAAAAAATGAAAATCATAGGAGAGAGAAAGTGGGTGTTTTTTTTAATTTAAATTTTAAATAAAAAAAATTATTTTGTGTCTATCTCTCTCTTAAAATGACATAACTTTATGTCATTTAAAATGATAAATACATTTTCTGTTTTTTTATATATATATATATATATATATATATATATATATATTGCCAACAGATGAGGGCAAAAACCCAATTAAAAATAAATATTCTTGTTTACCGAAAAAAATAAAAAATAAAAAACGTTGGATACCAAAAAAAGAGAGGAAAAAATATACTTTCAGGTAAAAAAAAAGTAATAACCATTTAGCTATTCAGAAAAAATGTTTATCCTATCCATAATTTACGCATAAATAGATGATAGGTATATCACATTAGAAAAAGTAAAAGGTTAACTCAGATCAGATAAGTAAGAAGAATATGCTTTTGAATATTCAAATATTAAAGAGCGTAAATTTTGCTGTGATTTAATTAGCGCACAGCATAAATGGTTGGTAATTATGTGAAAATCAAGATTTTGATATTTTACCCATAAAAGATAAACAGATATGAAAGAGTTGATTTGAATAATAGAAAGAATATGCGGCGGTAACAAAGAATCTTATTAGTTTTACAGTTTCACTAAAAGATGGAGTCTGTTGCATTTAAATAGGGAACAATCCCCCATTCCAATCCTCCACCGTTATCAATAGCATCCCATTTCTCTCTCTCTCTCACTCTCTCTTATAAGGAACAGGAACACTACGTTTCATTTGCTGTGCGTGACGTTTCTTGTTCTGCTTCTCTTCACTAGAGAGAACACAGCAACATATTGCACTGGTCTCTCTGGGTACCACCACCCAGGTATATACCACGTATATTATGACCCTTTGTTTTTAAATTCATTGTTCTCTGGGTTTTTTAAATTGTTCTACTCGTTTCCTTTCTTGTTTCTTGATGATGGTTTTGATGGATTTTTTATTTTTTATTTTTGGTTCTTGTTGACATGGAATAGAGCATTGTTCGCAGGTTCTGTTTCTGTTCTGCCATGCTCTTTTAATCTTCTAAACTCCAAAGTTCTCTGTGCTAAACAAAAAAAAAAAGCTTTACTTAATCTGTGGTATTATTATTATTATTATTATTATTTTAAGCTTACGGGCCTTTCTTTTCCTTTTGGCTGACCATATTCTTTGGTTCTGATTGCCTTTTTTTTAAACTTTGTCGTCAAATTTAATAATAATTTTCTGGTTTTCTTTTCCGCTCACACGATTTCGGTTTAACTAGAAGTTTGGGGATTTTGCTCTGATTTTTTTCCTCCTCTTATCCCATGATCTTGGATCTTCTATTATTCTATTATTATATAGTGGTGGAATCTTTTTTGTTTTCTTGCGTCTATAATAATAGTAGTAATAATAATTAATCGTGATACTTCCAAGTCAACTAATTTTCTCAGAATTCTTTTTTATTATTTTTTTCTTTTTGGTAAATTTTTTATTATTATTTTCATCTAAACAAATACTTTTAATTCGTAGTATCCCATTTAACAAACATCTACGTGTAAATATACAGCTAGAGTACATCAGATATGTACTTTTCAAATCCCATAACAGCACTAAATCCAAATTCAAAAAGTCAACTTTGAGGGTGTGCCTATTTTTTTGTAGCCGTATCTGTTTGATTTTTATAATAATAATAATAATATTAAAATTACATGGATTTCAATTCAGGTAGGTGTACTATACATTAACCACCTCTGACAGCAATGCTTCACCTGCTATGTTTTCTTCACTTTCTTTGACTCATGTCATGACTTCCTGTCAGATTGACTGCTGTGGAAATTGTAGCCCCCTATTTTGTCTTATTGTTAATACCTCACCACTTAAATTCTGATATGAATTGTCACGACTTTCACTGTTGATTGTCCATTTATTAGCTCTTAATGCTTATCACAGGCACATGCTTTTGACTTGTCTAGCACCGCCTTCATCGGTATTTATCTTCATCTTATATTTTTTTTATTGGGTATATATATATATATATATATATATATTTCAGGTTAAGGAGATTGGAGTCAAGGAAGAAACTTTTTGTGACAAAGGAAAGACATGGCTAAGGATCAGCTGCAGGTGCTTAATGCACTCGATGTTGCAAAGACACAATGGTACCATTTCACAGCAATTGTGATTGCTGGGATGGGGTTCTTTACTGATGCCTATGATCTGTTCTGCATCTCCCTTGTCACCAAATTGCTTGGCCGCGTGTATTTCTATGATGGCTCCGACAAGCCTGGCTCTCTGCCACCAAGTATTGCTTCTGCCATCAATGGTGTTGCATTCTGTGGAACTCTTACAGGCCAGCTTTTCTTTGGCTGGCTCGGTGACAAACTGGGAAGGAAACGTGTCTACGGGATGACCCTTATGCTCATGGTGATATCCTCAATTGCTTCTGGTCTCTCTTTTGGGAGAGACCCTAAAGGTGTTATGATTACCCTCTGCTTCTTCCGTTTCTGGCTTGGGTTTGGCATTGGTGGTGACTACCCTCTTTCAGCCACTATCATGTCTGAGTATGCCAACAAGAAGACTCGTGGAACCTTTATAGCTGCAGTTTTTGCCATGCAAGGTTTTGGAATCTTAGCTGGTGGCACGGTTGCAATTCTAGTTTCATATGCTTTCATTTCCATGTTCCCTGCCCCTCCATTCCTAGTTAACCCTGTTTTGTCCACGGTCCCAGAAGCTGATTATGTTTGGAGGATAATCTTGATGGTTGGTTCACTTCCAGCTCTGCTCACATACTATTGGAGGATGAAAATGCCTGAAACTGCTAGATACACTGCCTTGGTTGCCAAGAATAACAAGCAAGCGGCTGCAGATATGTCAAAAGTGCTGCAGGTTGAGATACAAGCTGAAGAGGAGAAAACTCAGGAAGTGAACACAAAAAGAGGGAATGATTTTGGCTTGTTCAGTGTAAAGTTCCTTCGCCGCCATGGGCTTCACTTGGTTGGAACATGCTCTACTTGGTTCCTGTTGGACATTGCCTATTATAGTCAGAATCTGTTCCAGAAAGACATTTTTAGCGCAATTGGCTGGATTCCAGATGCAAAAGTCATGAATGCCGTTCAAGAGGTTTTCATGATTGCTAGAGCTCAGACCCTCATAGCACTTTGCAGCACTGTCCCAGGTTACTGGTTCACAGTGGCACTCATTGATAAGATGGGAAGGTTTGCAATCCAGTTGATGGGATTTTTCTTCATGACTGTGTTCATGTTTGCCTTAGCCATTCCATACCACCACTGGACCTTGAATGGCAACCAAATTGGGTTTGTTGTGTTGTATTCATTCACCTTCTTCTTTGCCAACTTTGGTCCAAATGCCACCACATTCGTTGTGCCAGCTGAGATTTTCCCCGCAAGGCTAAGGTCAACATGTCATGGCATATCAGCTGCGTCTGGCAAAGCTGGGGCAATGCTAGGAGCTTTTGGCTTCTTGTATGCTCAAAATGCCATTGGAGTGAGAAATTCTCTTTTAGTTTTGGGCGGGTGTAACTTCTTGGGGATGCTGTTAACATTCTTGGTGCCTGAATCCAAAGGAAAATCTCTCGAGGAGATGTCTGGTGAAGCTGAGGAAGAGACTACTGCTACTACTACTACTACTACTACTACTACAAGAGAATCAGCAGTGGAGTCTGTCATTGAAGTTTAGACTTTTTTCTTTCTAATTGCGTGGTTGCTTACTTTTATTAGGAAATTCTATGCTTATAATAATAGTATTTGCAGTCAGGATTAGGTGTTTTTTCCTTGATTTTTTCTTTTTCCTCCGAGTCTTGGGAATAAAATTTTATGTTTCTCTAGAGAGTTTGCTTTTTCTGATATTAATCTGTTTCTTGGTAAGGTTTAAGTTTATGAAAATTTAGGAGAAAGGTAAAACATATATTTGCTCTCTTTTACAACCCCCTTTGTTCTTTCCATTTATTGTCCTCAAACGACCTGTCACCATTAAGCTTAGTCTGGTTTGGCACTTTATTTTGACAGTATCAAATGCTTTATTTTAATCCCCACTACCCAAGGCCGTAAATGGGTAAGAAAAAATAAGTAAAAGATCTTTACCTGTCACATTTTAGCAGAACCTTGCACCTTAGTATAATAAGGTAGAATCAAATTCTTGAGGTTATATTATCTGTTTTTTTTTTTCTTCGAGGCCGTAAATAATAACACTAATAAAATGGGAAGAAATCGCTAAATTGATGCTTTTCGTATTTTGCATCTCTGTCCCTGATTAAAACTTCTTAGCAACCAATTATATGTTTGAATGTGATATTTTTTATATTCTTTTCTGCTTTGTATTTTCGTTGGTTCATGCATTTATTGTGTCCCATTTGCTTTCTATAATTGCTTTAGAATAAAGAAGAATGGTCCCCATCTTCGAATTATATTCGGATCAAGGTTGCTATCAAAGAGTTATAAGACAAAACAGCTTTGATAATATTACTGTTGAGTTAAGCCACCTTGTACGAAATTATTGGTTGAAATTTCAGTGGCACCATTGTTTTTTTTTTTTTTTTTAATTACTGTTGAAGCCGAACTGCCGATAAAATCATTGATTATGTGTTCATTACTCAATAACAATGAAGAACCTCGTGACTTATAGGCATAACTATTGTCGCTTTCTCGCATATTTATCTTGCTTAACCATTGATTTTACTTTAGACCTTTATGAGGGAAACGTCACATAGGACTAAGCAAAATGTTAGAGAAAGCCACTTTTTTCTGCATTTCACATTAAAAAATGGCAAATTTATTGAAATAATCAGGGTTGCAGCTAGCCAATAGCCCAATCAAAAGCTACAAGCACCCAATTTTTCTACAGTAAGAACAAAAAGCAAGAAAGCATTCTACCCCCGAAAAAAGGAAAAAAAAGAGATAATAGAGTATTGGAAATTTAAAAAGATAAGTACATAAAGGGGAAAAATAAAATAAAATAAGAGATAAGGAGTAAATTCGAGTCTTTTACTTACTTTCGTATCTTTTTATTTTATCGGTGGACCAAAGTTGACCACCTTGTAGTTTTTTTTTTTTTTAATTTGTATTGTTAAGAAATAGTTATTTTTGTACTGGTATTAGTTATTAATTGATGTGCATACAAAGAACAAATATACAAAATCTGACCATGGAGTTGATAAAAGGGACTTCAAGCATGGAAGTGAATATGCCAATTGGTTTCCCGGTAAAAATTTCATGTTAAAAGTATGTCGAATTTTTTATTTACAAAGTAAGGAAGGAAAAACTTGCCGGGAATTATTTTGGCAGGCGTTACTACTTAGGAGTTAGGATTAATCACACTTTCATCAAGGATAAAAAAATATTTAATGAAGTACCGGAGTATAATGTATTTATTTGTTGTCATTGATAATATAAGCTTCCTTTCTTAGCCTTGACTTCAAACATTACTACACTGCTAGATCAAAACATCCCTTGGCCTATTATGATCAGGGAATAAAGAATTTCTCATTTCTCTTTCTTACTTTCAACAAGATTAAACTTTGGCAGTTTGCTTTGTGATATGATTGGATTGTACCGCAATGAAAGAACATTAACTTTTGATTTGTACACACCCTATATTCCAGTTATTTCTTTGAAATGCACCTTTCAGTCTCACTCGGGCAGAATATTTCACTTTATATCACATATCAAATTCGTGCACTTTGTTTCTTAAGTGTGAAATTTGGAAAACAAGTGAATGATCCCTAACCTCAGTAGACAGCTAAGAATCCAATAGCCCTTTGAGCTTCATCTTCATTCCCGCAACATGTGTCATTCACCTCTTTGTGCGTTCCAAAAGTAGTGGAGAAGGTTCTGTGTCACCTCTGTTGTCACTTTGTAAGGGTGTTGCATTCTGACACTTCCAAGTGAAAGATAAATGGACCCAAATGGATTGAGACTCTTCTACTAAATAGCCGTGGATAAGCCCTAACCAATTATGTCAGGCAAAGCAGGTGTCAATTTGTGAGTGAATAATTTCTGTTTGATCAATATTTGTAGTCAATGTGGTTATGAACTACTTGGCACCAACTCTTCCAACACAAATAGGATAAAATAGGTAAAAAAAAAAAAAAAAAATTGAAGTTGGGAAAATTATTTTGATTATTAAGCGTAAGCATTTAGGCTCACGGGAAACCAAACCCAACATCATAATCTTCGTAATAAAGTGAAATATCATTAAACTATGGGTTTTATTAGTGTTATGTTACATGATTTAATTGTTGTTTCCAACACACACAAAAATGGAGAGAGAAAGTGGAATGATGAAAGAGAAAGAAAAACATGTGGACTCCACCTCTTTAATGTGTGTGTAAGAAAGTGATGTTATATCATGTTACATGATAAATATCAGTGTTTTAAAACTCGGACCGGTCATCGAACCGGCCGAGGTACTGGGTCACTGGTTCAACCGGGTTCAACCGGTTTTACTGTTCACATATTAAAAATATAAAAATATTACTTATATTAATAAAAATTCATATAAGAAAACTATCAATGAGCTTCAAGAAATAAATTGGTTTTCAATGATAGCAAATATTATATACTTCTAAGCTTCTAGCTCTAGACCGTATCCTAATATTGGATTAAACCATGCAATATAAGTTAAATGCACTTTTTGTGCTTGACATGATACGGATAAATTAAATCATGATAACAAATAGTATGCATGAAATATACACTATAAGAAAAAAGTGTCCACCGTTGAGATGAGATCATGAGACCATCAGTGTTTATCACCACTTAACTTCATGAGATCATTATAAGATGCAACTAAATTACATAAACGAACTACACTAATCTAAAATACCTTATTATTTTCACCTTACTTTTAATCATATTCATCATAAAATATGAATATGATTTAATTCAAGAGTTCTTATCAACATAAAAAAAATTTACCAAAAAAAAAAAAAAAAGGAAAAACCGGTTTAACCCGAGTCAACCGGGTCACCGGGTCTCGGCCGGGTCAACCGGTCCAATCCGGGCTGACTGCATAACCGATCAAACTACCCGCTCGGACCGGGGAACCCACCGGGTCACCGAGTCCCTGGTCGACCCGGCCGGTCCGAGCCGGGTTTTAAAACACTGATAAATATAAAACCCTTAAACTATAATCCTTTCGGCTTGAAATTTGGAACTTGGTTATTGAATGGGCAAAATCCAATCTGTGAGGCAACGTCTACCCATATTTCTTCACAAAAATGGTGCAATAATTGGAACTCTGTCGTTGTAAATCCAGTTCAAGAAATCAATAGTGAGTCGGATTTTTCTTTGTTTTGGAATAAGCCCACCATTAACATGATGTGATGTGATTATTCTCGGGAAAAAGTAATTTTGAAATGGCAGTGATATGCTATGTGGCGAAGTAGTTTTTTTTTTTTTTTCTTTGTATGAGGTATGAAATTAATCGAAATAGATCCTCTCTTGTGTAATTTAACATGATCATATGTCATGTGAGAGGATCTTAACCATTAATAATTAAATCAACGGTGATAATTGTATAACTTCCTATCTCTATATTTTTCTATCTCCTTCCTTATCATCATTAACTCACTCATGTATGGTTATGATTGCCCCACTTAACATGATCATGTTAATTAGTACATGAGAGGATCCACTCCCAAAATTAACACTAGCTTGTGGTATTGTTAGTTTTTATTTTATTTTTTGGTTGAAAACGTGGTATTGTTAATTAAATTTGATAAATTTTGCGAGTCAGACTTACAAAAAGGTCTATTTGTTGAATATATGGAATTTCATAAAAAATAATTAGTACAGAATTTTTTTCCCTATAATATATTTAGACAGACGAATTATATATATGAGATTATTATTTGCTATGTCACTAGATTGTTCGGTCATGATTAAATTACGTTGTTTTATTTATTTATTTTTTTATATTAATTGATTATTTTTGTATGGTTATGATTTCATTTTTCTCTCTTTTTCTTTATCATCAACTTTTGTACGGTTATAATTTAGTGACTGAACAAAAACTTATATCACGTGACTTGACACTCTTAAAATCGTATTCGTATATTTATATATATATATATATATATATATATATATATATATATATAGGGAAAAGTGTTTGTCATTTTAAATGATATAACACTCTGTCCTTTTAAGATAGAGAGACAGACACACAGAAAAAAAATTATTTAAATTTTAAATTAAAAAAATCACCCACTTTCTCTCTTCCATGATTTCTATTTTTCTGTGTCTACCTCTCTCCTAAAATGACATAACTTATGTCATTTAAAATGATAAACATCAAACTCATATATATATATATATATATATATATATATATATATATATATATATATATATAGGTTAGGATCACTGTACACAAGTGTAAGTTACACTCTCAATCTTGATCGTTGATCCCACTTATATCCAAGGAAGCACGGACACTTGTAAAAACAGGGAGAGTCGTGTCCGACACGCTGCGACCCAGTGTCGGACACGCGGTCAACTTTTTCCGACACGTTGACCATTCCGACACGCGAATTTAACCGTGTCCGACACGGTCAAATGACACTTTCGTAATTTTTATTTATTTTTTAAAAAAATTAAAATATATTAATAAAGCTTCCACCTGATCATATCAATTTTATTTTTTTGTCTTTTTCCCCTTAAGTAGATAAGAGATCATCTCAGCATCATTGTTGTCAATTCCTATCACGCTTTTGTTGTATCTCCTTCTCTCTGACCTCTCTCTAATATGATTTGATACTTCTATCTGATATTATATCTCTCTCTCATCCCAGTTCTTATTTTTTTATTAAAGCTTCCATCTTTATAACGTGTTGATGGGTATTATTAATTTAGTTTTATTTTTTTGTTAAATTTTTAAATATTAAATGAAATATATACTATATAAATTAAAAATATTATTTAATATTAAAATGTGTCCCAACGTGTCGGAGTGTCGTGTCGTGTCACGTGTCGCGTGTCGTATCGGTGCTACACAGCTTATATCTAAGGGCTCTAATTTTTTAGTAATGAGAGCCATTGGATACAAGTGGATCAATGCTCAAGACTGAGTGTAAGACTTGTAACTCTTACACTAGTGTAAGAATATCTGCCCCTATATATATATATATATATATATATATATATATATATATATATATATATATATATATATATATATATGGTTTGTCGGATATCATGTGACTTGATGTAAGGTTCTGTTCGGTCAAATATTTATAACTATGTACTATAGGTAATACATAGTTATAATATTAAAGTTATTTTTTTCTCTCAATAAAAATTTAATTATATGTATTATGGGTAATATATAGTTATAATATTAAAACTTTTTTTTTCTTTCTCCTCAGTAACTTTTCAGAGACTTGTTGGCTGAGAGAGAAGAAAAACAATTTTAGTATGATAATTATGTACTACAGGGGAGAGAAAAATAAAACAACTTTAATATTATAACACTTAGTATATAGTTATAATTTTTGAACTAGACAAAACCTTGTGTCAAGTCACGTGACAAAATATATTGCTTTTAATAGAGCTAAGCCGTGTGGTCTGTGTTTGGTTAAACTATTGGGCTAGATAATCTGGCCTTAAGTTGATCTTTGGTCCAGAGAATTCATTGCCAACTGAAGGTTCAGAAGGGTGAAGCGGTTTCGTAATCCTAAGGTTCTCTGATGAAGCTACTCTTTTTTTCTTTAAGATAAATTAAGGGTTTATTTTTTCTAAAGTTACTTTAGATAACTTTATCTAATGTTCATCGAAACGACGTCGTTTTGAGACAGAAATCATGGTGTTTTTATAATTTTAATTTATTTTAGGGTTATAATAGTCTTTACCATTCTAATTTTTTAATTTTTCAACTCCAAAACGACGTCGTTTCGATGAATATTAGACAAAGTTGTCTAAAGTAACATCAGAAACTTTTTCCCCATAAATTAATCCAAGCGCGCGCACACACACCAGGTTTTTGTTCAATTATCATACATTTTATTGGGCATTAATTATCATACACTCACTAGTTATTTTTTTTATCAATGATATGTTACTAAAAAAAAGAATTATGGAAAATTATGTTAGTTCAATCATGTTAGTTATACAAAAATCTTACATATTTCAAATCAACCGATGAAATGAAGTCTTTTTCTTCCATCATATCATCCCCTTCCTCAAAATAAAGTTGTAGATTTCATTTTATATGAAATTTTGTGTGCGTGAATGTGTTTTTGTTTGGTACAGATGAATGTGTTATTTTCTTTACTAACTAGTGCATGAGGATGAGCAATTTGTCACCGTCAGTTTTGCTAATGCATGATTTCCTAAACTTATTTAAAAATATTATTTATATCAGGATTAGGAAGAAATGTAATTCGTAATTCCGAAATCTACTGAAAATATTGTTAGGATATGATCATCCGATTCATCCCTGGTCTTATCTTCCCCAACTAAATCCTGTATTCTGTATATATTTAGTGATAAGATTGTACTCACTTTCTGATAGTTAGTTAGCTAGGGCCTAGGAGCCTTAGCTTGCGTAGTTTGTTACCAAAGTTTATCTATTCATGTAAAATTTGAATTCATCAGCTCTTGTATATAAAGGCTGTTCAGCCATGCAGCTATACAACTTTACGGGAAAAATAATTCTAATAAATATATCACCTTAAATTAAAAAAAAAAAAAATGATATGAAAGCTTAAGCTAAATTGGTAAGGGGTCCCTATAAAGTTAAGGATTTGAGCCCATAAAACGTTCAAAACAGAATATTAGTCATGCACCATAAGTTGTGGCGATACCCGAATAAGGATCAAGAAAAAACCTTATATTTAAGATTATTTTTTATTTGAAAAAATTACTATTTTCAACAAGAGTATCATATAATAAAATAAATAAATAAGAGTTCTACATATAAAACCCAGAATACACAAGAAAGCGGTTTAATTGGGAATCTGAAATTAAATGGTCTGCTTTGGTATTGGATAAGGACAAAATAAATTTGGTAATCCAGAATACAGGACGCCATCTCTACAAGGCACGCAACGGCCCATGTAGTTCAAGATCCAGATTCCAGGGCGAGTTCGTGATAGAGCTGGTTAATTAGAGATGTAATTTTTTTTGTGTTTTAACAAATCTATTATTATCTAAGTGCAAGCAATTTACCAATATAGTCATATTATTGATTTTCTAATCATTACTTATCTACCGCGAGTGCAGTTTTGAATGATCATTTTTCTTTCTTTTCAGACTCCACAGTTAACTGAACAGAAGTTTCAGATATCAATTATATGTACTTAAGTAATAAACAATCATGTCATTTAAAAGTATTAAGATTCATGTTAATAATTTTATATTAGATTTCTCTAACGCTATGATGATGTGATGAAATGCAATGGAAGATCTGAATTAGTTTGGAACTTAGATAGACACTTGATAATATTCCTAGACCACACCACAGTTCAAAATCCGAATGGTTAAATTTGAATTTGTGAGAATTTCACATCATTATATAATGTAATCAAATTAAACTATTGAACAACATCAAGTTTTGCAAAGTTGTGCCTCATTTATTTCCCGCTTATAGAATGTTGTTGACTTGAAAAGCCCATTAACTTTTTTTTCTCGCCCATAGAATCCAGCTAGCACTATCTGTTTAGTTTGAGAATTTCCTTTAGATATGATGCAATATTAGTGTTTGATGATTTACTTCCTCCATTCTTTTCATTATCTATTGCTTTCTGGCAACAACAACTTATTTCCTATTAGTTAGTTTTATGTCGTAAGGGGAAGACAAAGAAAAGAAAAAACCAAAAGCAAAAAAGAGAAGCCAAGTTCTGGAAGTATAAAATGTTGGTCCATTACCATTATCATGGTAGGACCACGATAGTCCCACCTTCATAAAGATGCTAAGCAAATATAACCAAGTGAGTGACAAGGACCTTAGAGAACAGGAACATCCAGTTATCAATCTTTACCTGGACAAATGGTCTAATGGACTCCTAGAGTACTAAGAAACTAGAAACGCACAAGACCCAAACTTGCATTCTTCAAATCTAACTTCAACATGAAATTAAAAGTACTCTGCATCAATCTTTTGTCATGATACAAAATGGAAAAGGCTTTATGGATTGATTTAAAATTCAAATATTTTATCATAGTAATGTAATGATATATATGTGTATGGGAAAGATACTCAACTTGTGCATAAATGAAGACACGCTACCATATGAGGAACTCGAATATGATACCAAATATATATCTTCATGCATTATTTTGATCAATAATTTAAATTTCAATTCAATTCAGTAAAATCTTTCCCATTTTATGTCAAATGAGTCAAAAGTTTTGATACATTTTGATAGTCGATCGTGCTTTGTGCAGACAGACCCGTATAGACTGCTGTTTGTCAATGCCTCAACACGTTACATCCATCTTGGGAGTGTGGCCACCAAAGGGTGTGTACCAAGCGCACGCTCTATGGCCCCCTTTTCCAAAATTCAGAATTTCCTATGTAAAGTTGGAATGGCATGACTATGGAAACCACGTATTACCCAAATCCGACCTTTCCATCAATGAGCACCCAAGTAAAAGGAATGTTGGCAGTCACTAGTCAGCACCCAACCTAATTTGTGGACTCTTATTGACATCTCTTTCATGTCTTTTCTACGATGGGGTATTCAAGTCTTCATAAAACTCTCAACTTTTTCCATATCACGCATGCATTAATTAAAGGGAAATCATTATCTCCATCTACATGAGATAAGAACTTTTTCCTACACAAATTCGTTTTCCGTGCCAATTAATTTTTCTTTTCTTTTTTAATTTAAAATGTGGGACCCACATTTAACTTATCTCTACTTTTTTTCTCTCCTACTATCCTACAACATAAGAAAATACGCACCCTTAATTAAATGGATTTCTTACCCACAAGCAAAATAATAGATTAAGAGACTCTATTGTGTCCAGTACTAATATGTCCTACTTCAATCTATTTCAAAACTTGGAAACAAAAAATTTCGTGTGTTTAATTTTATTTCTTTTAATTTAAAAAAAAAATCGATTTTTCTTTAGGTTTTTAAAATATATTAAATCATTTAGTTTTTGGATTTTTATTGATTAACTAAACTCAGTGTTATTAAACCTGCTCCGGGCATCGACCCAGTCGAGGTACTAAGTTACTGAGTTATTGGTCACTGGTCGAACCGGTGAATCATTAAATAAGTTTAAAAATTACCCAATCATATTTTTACAATTTCATGAAGTACAAATAAATAAAAAATTATGTCAATTTAAATTGTAACTCAGAATCCCCATAAGCATACCTCTTAATAACATTCAAAAAGTCAGATGATGTGAATTCATATTTTTCAAATTCATCTACATTGAAAAGACATATGCCACATTCTCTTAATTTATTGTTCCGCAAATTGCTTCAGTATTGGAAGCTAAAATTTGAGGTCATTGTAGAAGAATATATTACTACCAAATAAAATTACAAAAAAAATTAAAATGAGTTCTATATTTTTTAAACAATTTTGGTTTTTATTTATTTATATAAATGCATGATCCGACCGGACCATCGATTTTGCCTAAGTTTGACCGAATTCTGACCGGGTGTGGTGCATGGCCAATCCGATACTTGACTCAGACCAGTTCATTGGGTTCCGAGTGACCGGGTCGGGCTGGGTTTTATAACACTGAGTCAAAACCTTCTAGAAGGGACGAGTAATATTTCTAGGTAAGCGGCTTGGAACCCTAGATATCTCAACAAAAATAAGTGTTGGTGGATGAGGAACGTAGTGCATTTCACATGCCCGTGATAGCTACAGATTCATTCTGGTTAAGGAGATCATACAATACTTTCAATTTTAAAAAAATAATTGATATAAATTTTATAAAATAATTGATATGAACCTTTGAAGAGCATCACCATAAAAGCTATCACATAAAGTTAGAGAGTTCAAAGTCCATATAAATCCTACACCAGAACCTTAGGTTTCTGAAGTGGGACTCCAAGTCTCGCACCTTGGAATAGGATCGTAACAACAATCCTCCCTATACATTAAAAGTTGGTCCTCGTTATTGCTTGGAGAGCATAGAATCATACTCACTTTTTGTCTTTCGTGCAGTGTTATTAACCCAACTCGACTCATATGGGTTGATCTGAATATCGGTGAATTGGCGACCTAACGAGTTCGAGTTAGCAAATGAACCGGTTATGCAATAGACTCGGTACGAACTGGTTTGACTCGACCGATTTTTTTCAAAGTCGTTGACCAAGTCGATTTTTGTTAACCTGGTCGGGTCATGCATATATTTTTTTTAAAAATAAAACAAAGCAATGTCATTTTTTAAGCAGCAACCTAATGTAAAATCTCTAAGTTGTAGTGTATTATTTTTAATTTACAAATGCACTTAAGAATCTCACACACACACACATAAAAACATGATTAATCATTTAAAGTTAAGAAAAGTGAAAATGAAAACCTTATGTAAGTTGGATTGAAATTTGAAAGCATAGAAGACCGAGAGAAAACTAATTTGAAATTTAAAAAGTGATATTAATTTTGTTTTTTAATATTGAACATATAAATAATTTTTTTTCCCCATAATTAAGAAGGGCTTAAGCTCGAAAAAAGGAAATATAAAGATGCAAGAATTTTATATTTATGAAAAGCAAGTAAATCCCTAGTAGTAAACTTATTATTTGAGGAGGATGCTGATTGAAGGTGAAAATACCATTTTCTCTCTTCCATGCTAAGGTCTTGTTTCGCAAACCAATCCTTGCAATTGTTGCCGAACAAAATTCTGGATAATTCTGGATAGATATAATTATGAATTTTGCTTGACAATATAAAAATTACTATAAATGAATTTTGAGTATGAAATATAAATTTATATACATCTATCTGGGTCATGTGGTTCAATCAATGACTAACTGGTTGAATTAATGACCCACTAATCTGATACTTCGACGAGTCGATGACCAATTCGGGTTTAATAACATTGTTTTTGTCTATAGAAAAAATATATATATATATATATGGAGTTTACATTTCTGCAGCTGCTGTACGTGCAGTAATCAAATACTTGTCATATATATACGTGAAAGCATTAAATGCGGAGAATCATAACCATACAAAAGATGAAAGCATTAAATGTGGGGAATCATAACCATATACATGTTGTTGTTGTACGTAAAGCGGCTGCAGTAATAATTTTACCATATATATGTATATATCACTTGACCAATAATTATTTTTTATTTAAATTATGTTTAAATTGATATAAAATTATTTTAAAACTCATTTTGTTGTAGATTTTTCTGGGTGGCAGCAACTTCTTATGCAATGTTTTTCTTGCTTTGATACTTTAATGTGAACCGCAATGTATTTTGCTATGGAGTTTACTAGAATTTTGAACAGATTTTACATGCTCGCCAAAACTATTTTTAGAATATTGTTTTGTTAAGAGGCACTGCTTCAACTTACTATTCAAAGAATATAAATTCACGGAAAACAAGTTGTCTCTTCTGCATAATTTTCTCAATCTCCGTCAACCATCATCAAAATGAATACTTTAGATCAATATTTTAACAAAATAAATACCGACAAATTATTCATTAGAATATGCTCTCTCTTTTTCTTTTTTTTGGTAAACATTAGAATATGCTCTTTATTATACTCCTAACTAGCCATATGAAACCACGCCAAACCAGTTTTTTTTTTTTTTAACACTTGTTTATTTTATTATATTCATGCAGTTATGTATATGAGCTATTAATTAATAATTAGTATTTCTAAAATGTGTGTAAAAGTATACCCCCAAACAATGTGTGTAAAAAATGAATAAGCGGAAGCATTCAATCACTTGATTATTAGTTTATGATAAATGATTATGTTATATATCATTATTTTTATTTTGTTATGATCATTTACTTTGTTAAGAGAGCATAATAAATTAAATTTATTTTATAAAGTTAAGGGACGGTTTTTTATTAAAGGTTATGGACATATTTTCTAATCTAAATTATAATAGAATATCATTTATGTAATTGTTGTATATAAAATTTTGGGGGAAAAATGTGACATTAATTTAAATGACCCACCTTGTGTTCTTTCACTTTCACAAAAAGGTGGAACCTACAACTTTAAAACTTTTTCCTCTCACTCTCTTTTTCACGGTCTATTTCTTTCTCTCACTTAAAATGATAAATACTAGTCCCTAAAATCAGTAGCGGACCTAGAAAATTTTATTTATGTGTGCGTGTTTAGTCTGTATATTTAATGGAGGAGATTTGGGGGTAGTGCCTCCGAAAAAAAAAAAAAAACAAAGTTATAAATGCATTAAAAAATAAAAGAATATAAACAAAAATGAATTTATATCCCTCATGTTACATGAATCAAATTTTTTTGTCATGTTAAAAAAAAAGGCCAATTCATTGAATAATGTGTCATCTTACTTTCTTTAATATTATGTAACTTAACAAAAAAATCTGTTCATATAATATGAAGGATATAATTCTCAAACAAAAAGAAAAAGAAAACTTGAACTTAACATAAAAAAATAGTAATCAACTTAATGATATAAAACCACTAAAACATGTTATCAAAAAAAAAAAAAACCACTAAAACAGAAGCAGTAAATAAGATGTGTTTCTTTCTTAGTATCTGTGCTTGTATTCCTGGCAATACAACCATTAAAATTGCTCTTTGAGTGACACTCCTAATTAATTAAAAAATATATCTTCTTTACTAAAAAAATATATGATCAAATGTATGTGTGCACTTGTACACGTTGGCATCCAAATAGGTCCGCCGCTGCCTAAGATTATATATATATTTTTATATAATTTTTTTTACATAATTTGACTAATATATAAAATTTCATTATTCTTTCTTATTATTTAAAAATTAAATATTAACAAATTAAAGAATTTAATTTATACCTTGTTTTATATTATAATTTAAATACACATAAAATATAAAATATTTAAAAAAATATTTTTTTGTTGAAAATCTTTAAATAATAATTTTTTTGGGATAAACCATAGGTTTACTTCACATGAGGCAATAGGCGGCTCCATGATTAAGGTTTTAAACCCCTTTCAAATATGGTACTGGAAAAGATCGAACACATGCTTTTACCTCCACCTGCTCAACTCCTATGCGCTAACTGAACTACCTTTATTTGATACATCCTAAAAAGCACGGACACGTCAATTTGGAAGAAAAATGCTCGTCAGACGTGTGTGGACATCGACACATATTGACACGTGTTCGACACGTGGTCAACATTTTACGACACCTTTTTTTTAATCCAAATTTTATTTTATTTTATCTCTTTATCTAAACAAAAAAAATTAATTTATAAATCAAATATTTTTTGTTATGAAATTTGACATGAAAAATTATTTTTGTTTTATATTTGTGTATGTAATTTGAAATTTGATTGGTTATATGACTTATTATGGGCTGCTATATATATTAAATTTAAATTATATTATATATATTAGAAATATTATTTAATATGTATAATTTTTAAAATTAACGTGTTGTCATGTCAAGTTGTGTTCGGTGTCGGTACAACATATGATGCATCTTTAAATAATAATTTAAACACGTTAAAACTTGAAACAAAATGCATAAATTGAGCAGGTGGGTGAGAGCTTGTATTCGATCTTCTTCAATATCATATTTAGAAAGAGCTTAAAGCTTTAACTCTGAGACCCACATTGAATCGGACAATAATAGATCAATGAATCAATTAAAATATCTAAAATAAATAAATAAATTGCACGGACTAGTAACTATTCAATAAACGAATGGAAAATACAATGCAAATCCAAAAAGAGAAAAAGAATCGCAAGTTCGTAATTACGGAAAGGTACGGAGACGAGTGATAGAGCGAGCACCTCAACTTTTTCTGATGCTACACGACAAAATGAAACCGGCCAGGTTTGCTTATTTTCGACTCTTCGTTGTTCCATAAACCATTTTTCCCTTTTTACACTTCTGTTTGGATGAATTTTTTTTTCTTCAAAAACTTCTTTTTTTAAGAAAAAAAAGAACTTTTCAAAAAAAGTTTATTTGGATGCCTGCTTTTAAAAAAAGAATAAGTTATAAAAAAAGTCAAAAATTTACTTTTTTTTAAGTTAAAATTTTTAACTTTTACAAAAAGCAAAAATCAGAAGTTAAATATTTTTTTCAAAAATCAAATATTTTTTTAAAAATCTAAATAGTTATAACTTTTATAAAAAATACTTTAAAAAAAAAAAAAAAAAACTTTCCTCAAAAATCAATACAAACGACCCTTACTCCGGTACAGTGGAAACCTAAGATCCCATTTATATCCCCCTCAAATGAATAGAAGACATCGTTCCCCATCATTTTTATTAATTGAATATTAGATTGCTTTAACTAATAATTCATTTATCATTAATATATTTAATCATAATTCCTGATCATTATGTCAGCATATGTGGGAGAAAAAACGTAGGGGAAGAAATCTTAAAAAAATACAATAAAATACAAATGTCAATAAGGATTTCTCATTTTTTTATTTAAATTGTTATAATCTCTCAAATATTTTAAAATTAGAAAAGTAAATATAATTAAAAATATTTTATCAAACGTTCGGGCATTTAATGTGTCTCTGGCTAAATTTCTCAAGAACAAAATTACGTAGTTAACTAAGAAAATACAAAAAATAAAAGAAAACAAGTGAAACTTAAGCTTAGGATCTAACCAAAGAATAAATCTGTAAAATTTATTGATATTGAATAGCTTCACTTCCACATAAATTTTACATCACTTTACTATGTTAAACTTATTTTTAAGCGTTTTTTCCGAATAAGAAATTGACTATACAGAAAAATAATATCTAAATATTAGGAACTGCAAGCCTTTTGACTGAATAAGAGAATATTAATAATCAAACGAAACATTAGATGTAAAGTTTTGAGTACGATATATATTATATAAAGATCTATCTAGTGTAATTTCAATATTTCGACCAAAGTCAAATTTGGAGGAGATAAATGTATTACGATGAAAAAATCATATCGAGAGATTAGGTTTCCTAGCTCAATTCAAATGCTACTAATTCCCAAATTCTACTTTTATTAGAATAGAAACAAAAGATAGAACCAAAAAGGTGGAAACCCAACTGAATTTGATTACTATGCTCAACTTATCTAAACAAAAAATTTTCTAAGCGTAATCCCGTCATAAGTATTTCAGCATCTGTAAAGATCTATCACCAGAATACAATAAAACAAGCAACTTCAAATGTTTAAAGATATATTTAAATTCACCAAATGGGAAATTATTATATAGAAAAGTTTAGTCCCATACATATATATTAAAAGAAAAAAAAATCCCAAGTTGGGTTTCTCTACACGCCTGCCCTATACTCTGCTAAAGCCACGAGACAAGGGGAAATGAGGGCTCTCTGAGAAGAAGAAATCTCTGCCTCCGGCAGGGCATACCGTGCCGCTTAATTATACATACAGAAAAACCAACTTCGTATTTATAACGTAAGATAATCTCTTTTCCATGTCAAGATGAGTCACTAACTCACACTGTCGCTATGTTCTGTTCAGCAATGCTAAACCACGGGTGCCCTGTTACAAAGAACAAATAAAAACCCAGATTAATAGCAATAAAATTATGATGAAGTCACATGCACTTAGAAAATCGCATTTTCCCTCATCCAGAAAAACGTATAACAAGGAAAAATTAAAAATTAAAAATTGCATGAAACACTTAAGACTTACTCAGAACTTGTTCTGCTGATAACCTTCTAGAAACGTCTTTACACAGCATTCTACGAAGCAGATCCTTTGCCACCGATGACACGGAGGAAAAAACTCGGCTCGGAAACCTCAAGTTGGCTCGAAGCACAGCCTCAAAAATCTCCACCGGGGAATCGCCCCGAAACGGCGGAAACCCGGCCAACATTACATACAAAACGACACCGGCGCTCCACACGTCGATCTTCTCGGTGTAGTCCCTTCCGGCGAGGACCTCCGGCGCCACGTAATGCGGCGTCCCCACCACCCCACTCATCGGCTCGTCCTCCTTGAAAATCTCAGCCGAGCCGAGGTCGGCTAGCTTGAGCCGATTATTGTCATCGAAAAGAATGTTGTCGGGTTTTATGTCACGGTGAGCCACGCCGAGCCGGTTACAGTGAGCCACGGCTTGCATGAGCTGGTACATAACAGCGGCAGCCTCGGGCTCGGGCATGACCCCGCGGTGGAGGTCCGATTCGTAGCAGAGGTCGAGGACCATGTGGAGGTGCGTGTCGTCTTCGTAGAGGCCATGGAGATTCACGATGTGAGGGTGAGGGGACAGAAGCTGAAGGATCCTGGGCTCCGTTAACAGGCATTGCGCATCGAGGGGGTCACCGCCGGCGGTTATGACCACTTTGTCGATGGATTTAACGGCAAAAGACCCGCCAGAGTCAACAGAGAAGCACCGGGAAACTGTGCCGAATCTTCCCCGGCCGATCTCTGCTGAAACGACGTAGTCTTGTTTCAAGTTCTCACTCATTAGTAGTTTGAAGTTCTAATTTTTTACTCTGTTTTTTGTTAGTCCGTAATTCACGAAGACTACTAGGAAAGCGAGTTTTATAGATGGTTTTTTTTATTTTCAGTTAGGATTGGGAATGTTGTGGACGAATATTCGGTTGGAATGGAATAACCAATGGCCGTGCGCCACGTCATCAATTCGTCTGCTGTGGGTATTGGTTTTACTATAAACCGTTGGATCTAAGAGGCTTGGTTTTTGTTTTAACCACAGGATTAGCCCTTGATAGCTTTTGTTTGTGAAAAGGACACCATAAAATTTTATAAAACAATTTGTAAGGAAAAGATCTTCTCATTTCGATGTAAGAATACTTATTTCAAATAGTTTTAAGTAGGGGTATTCCTCAACCAATTCAAACAGCAATAACCGAATCGAAAAATCGATAACCAAATAATCCGAAAATCGAAAAAACCAAAAATCGAAAAAAAAAACTGCAAATTTTAATTTGATTGGATCGGATTTCAGATTGGTTGATGAAAACTGATCCAATATATTAATTTCCATCTACCTACTTGGATCTTTCCCCAATCATAACTCAAAAATTTCTAGACTCATTAACCTATCAACTAAACCCAAGAAAAAACTTAGTCAAGTCTCATCAACAAAATTTCATTTATGAAGAGCTTCATATCTTATTGTAAAAAAAAAATGTGTATTATCGTTTCCTAATGCTTTTGTATTTCAAAAAAAAATTATAAATTTAATATATACAAAAGATATCATTTCCACAATAATCACGAAACAAATTATAGGATTTTTAAAAAAATCGAAAAAAAATTGGATTGGATAAGATCGAATTTGAAAAAAATCCAAACAGAATGGATGATTACATAATCCAACCGAAAGGATTGCATCAGATGATTTTTGCTTTCAAAACTGATCCAATCCAGACCGCAAATACCCCTAATTTCAAGGGTTAATCTCACTGTTATCTAACCTGGCTCAAAAGAGCCACGTCGAACTGAACTTAGTGAACCAATTATATAATTCATTCGAGTTAGATATCGAATCAGTCATATATTAAATTGGGTAAAAATTAATTCAAATTGGTTGAATTTTATCAAAATCCGTGACTCGGTTGGGTCATTAAAACCTACAGGTCATGCATTTAAAAAAAAAATTAAAGTTGTCTTGTCTAGTCTTAAAAAGGTATGGAACTCCTTTTAATTTTTTTTGTAATTTTATTTCCTAGTAGTACAGTCTCCTATCATAAGCTCAACCTTTAGTTTCAAAGACCGAAGCAATTTACAAAACAGTATACTAAGAGAAGGTGACATATTGATTCCTTGCAAATCCATTTTTATGAGAAGAGTTGTTGGTAAATGCCTTATAATTATTAAACATAGTTAATTGAAGATATTTGGTGGAGGAATTATATACTTATATATGGTTATTTGATACTTGAATTTTTTTTCTTTGATAATTTCTTTTACAATATACTATATGTGGTTATCATATATGACTTTTTTTATCATTACAAAAATTATATATGTTTTCAGTTCTGCTTAAGAATTTTTTATAAGTATTTGATTTTTTTTATGCCTAAAATATAGGTTTTTCATGTACTAATACGAGTCATTCGGTTTAACCAATAACCCACAAGTTGAACCAGTGATATAGTATCCTGGCCAGATCAATGAGCGGGTTAGGTATGATAACATTGATTGATCTTCGTGTATTTGATGTTTTATTGAATTATATTCAGAAATTAATTATTATTTTTTAATAAATTATAGTTATTGTATGTATTAATGGAATAAGACTTCTTATTCATACACCATAATCAAAAGATATCGCCCAAATTTTTATTCATTTTAGAATTTTTTTTAAGGGACAAATGTTTTTTCTTATTATATAAGATTAAATTATTTCTTACAACTTAAAATCACGTTGTTATGCCATTTTTTTGTGTGGGTTCCGGGGTTTTCCGTATTTTCCTTTTCTCCTATGACATAATTTCTTTCAAAGTGTAATTTTTTGAGATTTCAAGTGAATATACTTTTTCTTACTTACCCCTAATCTTGAATATTGATCTAGTTGTATCCAATAGCTCACATTACTAAAAAATTAGATCCCTTACATATAAGTGGGATCAACGGATAAAATTAAAAATGTAACTTACACAGTTGTAAAATGATCTTTCCATATATATATATATATATATATATATATATATATATATGGGGTTTGATTTTCTCATGTTGAATGAGAATTCAATTCTCATGTTGTAGAGATAAAAAGCATGTGGGACCCATGTGTTAGAAATTTTTTTATGTAGGACCCATGTTAACACGGGAATCGAAGGGTGTGTAGGAAAATTTGAATTCTCATGTTGAATGAGAATTATAAAACCCTATATATATATATATATATAGGGGCATGATATTCTTACACCAGTGTAAGAGTTATAAGTCTTACACTCAATCTTGAGCATCGATCCACGTGTATCCAATGACTTACATTACTAAAAATTTAGAGCCCTTAGATATAAATGGGATCAATGGTCAAGATTGAGAGTGTAATTTACACTGGTGTAAAATGATCCTGACCCATATATATATATATATATATGGGAAATACTACTCTCATTTTACATGAGGTAGTTATCTCATTTTCTCTCGCTTCGAAAATCGTGCGCCTTCTTTTTTGTTTTTTGTTTTTGCTTTTAAATAACGGACCCTACTTGAATTCTCTCTGTAACATGAGAGAACTACTCTCATGTTACATGAGAGTAATATTACCCTATATATATATATATATATATATATATATATATATATATAAGTTAGGATCATTTTACATCAGAAAAAGTTACACATTCTCAATCTTATCTGTTAATTTCATTTATATCTAACGGCTCAAATATTTTAGTATTGTGAGCCATTGGATACAAGTGGATCAATGGTTAAGATTGAGGGTAAGACTTCTAACTCCTAGAGAGAGAAAATCAATGATCAATGGATTTAAAATAATATGATAAATTTTGATAAATTTTATACGAGTCCTGCAAATATGGACATACCTTTTCCTGTTGGTTATGGAAGAGAAAAGACAGATCGGAGAAAATCAAGGCGAGAATTACTTAGAGGGAGAAACTTTGAGAAGATTTTGCAAGTATCCTTTTATATTCACGTTTCGCACCATATATCACCGGCGAAAAAAATTAAAATATTACTATTTTAATAAATAATTACGAATAAATTGTTCTTTCGAATTTATATGGATCTATTGCACTCATCCACGTCCAAATTAGACGTGACTATTCACGCCCAAAAATGCCTAATTTGAGCGTGAATAGTCACGCCTAATTTGGGCGTGACTCGTCTAGTGTTGACACGTGGCATAAAAAAGTCAACTTACGAACCGTAAAACTTTGGAAAGCCATAACTTTTGACTTGGGTATCCAAATCAGGTAAAAAAAATTTGATTCCACAAAACTTTTCGAGATCTACGCAATGACACCTCATTTGACATATTTTATCTCTCACAAAAATAATTCAAATTTGCAATAATGATATTATAAGAGCGTTTAAACCATAAGTCTCCGAGTTCTGCGTTTGTGATTTAATATAAAAAATAAAAAATATTTGATTTATGATTTAAATTAAAAAATCAAAATTTTTAATTTTTAATATAAAAAATAAATAAAGATTTGGTTTTTGATTTAAATTAAAAAAATTAAAAAATTATTATTAATAAGAAAAATAAAATAAAGATTTGATTTGTTATTTAAACTTAAAAATCAAATTGAAATATCTGTATGTATTAATGAAAGAAATAATTAAATAAATATTTTAAATCTTTAAGGAAGAAAAGTTTTATTTTTGAAAACCATTCATAAGCTTCCAACCAATCCAGCCATAAAGATTCAGCCTTTGTTTTGTATTATAGACTTTTCCAAACTTTAAATGGATTAATCTACTTTGGTGACATCTTTATAGTGCCATTATTACAAATTTGAACTTTCTTTGTGAGAGATAAAATATATCAAATGAGATATCATTGCGTAGATCTAAAAAAATTATGTGAAATCAAAAAAAGAATTACCTGATTTGGATACCCAAGTCAAAAGTTATGGGTTATGGCCTTATGAAGTTTTACGTTTAAACTATTAACTTTTTGTACCACGTATCAACACCAGACGATTCACGTCTAATTTGGAAGTGAACGAGTACAATAGATTCGTAAATAGGTTCGAAACAACAACTTATTCGTAATTATTTATTAAAAATACAATATTTTAATTTTTTTGCCCATGTATCACTACAACTGTAACATTAAAAGAAAAATTAAAACAGAAGCACTAAATCTGTTAAAAGACATAAAACCCCATAACCAGGCATTACTGCGTTGTCCTAATTCAGTAATTGGACCCTAGCTCCTTGATAGCACGCTTGGAGCCTGCCTCCACCATTGTCTTCTTCTGTTGAGTGATGTTCAAAAGATACAGAAAGCAGCCAGCATGCGAGTGTACTTAATTATATTATAATCAGACAAAAGGGACAGTTAAAAATAAAAAATATAACTGATTACATATACTCAGTCACGTAAAATGGCATGAATCGTAACATGTTAAAAGTCAGTTAGCATGAAAACTGATTACATATACTCAGTATTTTAACAGGATAATAAGATATTAATTATTTTGTTACTCAACCATTTTTTTTTAGTCGAAGCTGTTGACTAATGGTTAAACTTCAACACTGAAATAATACATTAACACCTCGTGCACCCTTTCATTTGTCCTTGTGAAAAACACAAACCTTACACCCTTTCATTTGTCTCTATCAATCAATAAATAAACTTGGTGACATTCTAACTGAAGGTTTTAATTTCCGATTCACATCCCAAATTTCTTTTTAATATTTTAAACATGAGATAGATATTGTAACAACCAATTAGTGTTATTACCAACCAATTTTATCGTTAAATTAATTATGTTGATCTAACGGTTATATTTAATTTTATCTTTGTATGATTACAATTCCCCATATTTAATACTTTCACATTAAATATGAGAAATTATAATCATACAAAAATAAAAATAAAATATTAAATATGAAAAATTATAACCATATAAAAATAGAAATCATAACCTTCACAGCCTTATTATTAATGATTGATTTCATTTGTATCTATCAATTATAATTTAATAGTTTAGACTACCTAAATGAGATCATGATAAAAAGAGGCGGAGCCAGGGGACTAGGATTGGCGGTCGCCCCCCGCCCCCCAAAAAATAAAAAATTGAAGAAAAATAATCTTGGACATGTATGGCAAGTTTGGGGATGTTGGGAGTGCAGCACGGGTGTTTGATGAAATAGCTGAAAGGGATGTTTTTTCGTGGATTTCGATAATATCCAGGTTTGTGTATAATGGGTTGCTGGAGAAGGCTGTGGAGGTGTTGGGGTTTATGAGATTGGATGGATGTGAACCTGATGTTGTCACTTAGAATATTGTCATGGATGCTTATTGTAGGATGGGACACTGCAGCGAGGCATGATGTTATCTCATGTGTCCTAATAATGTTATTTTCCTATGGTAGTGTTTGGTTGAAGGTTTATTTTGGAATTGATGGGAAAGTGTAAAGTGGATATTGGAAAATACCACGTTTGGCTCAAGTTTTTTCAAAAAATACTAGACAAATAGGATAGATGGGAAAATGACTTTTGTGTTGATTTTTTTGATGAAATTCACTGTTACAGAATAACCCTTGAGATGTGGTATTTTGAGATAACTAGGGAAGTGAAAAAACAGGTGCAAAGTTTCTCTCGAACATAGATTTTGCATATTTAAATTTTTCTGGTAATATCTCGGTCAACCAAACAACTTTTTTTACATTTTCCTACCAAACTCATTTTCCAACTATTTCCCTATCAATTACATTTCTCTAGTAAAAAAAAAATTCTCCCGAACCAAACACTACCTAAAGGGTTTATAAACAAATTAAGGATCCTAATGTTATCTCATGGACAACCTTAATCTCAGGTTACTCTAGTGTTGGGAGACATGATGTTTGTCTGGGAATTTTTTGGAAAATGGTAAATGCTGGGATGGTTTTCCCTGATGTGGATGCTCTTTCCGGTATCCTTGCGTCCTGTCGATCTTTGGGGGCTTTAGGAAACGGGAAGGAAATCCATAGTCATGGTCTCAAAATTATATTCGTACATGTAAAGAATCTTGGGATACACTACTTCAAAAACTAGCTCAAAGAATGAGAGTGACTTTATAAACTCCACGTTAGTTGTTCATAGAAACAATGTAGGACTATATATCTTAACACGTCCCCTCACACAAGAGGAGAGTGGATGATGCAACAGGCCCAACTTACTTGTGCTAAGAAATTCCACAAGAGAAAGTGGGGGGCGACGAGAACTCGAACCCGGAACACTAGGCTCTGATACCATGTTAAGAACTTTGAAATACACCACCTCAAAAACTAGCTCAAAGGGTGGGAGTGTCCAAAGCCTTATCAACTCCACATTAGTTTCTTATACAACCAATATAAGATTATATATCTCAACAGTGGATACATTTTACAAATCTGCTGGTGCTGCCTTGTTGACATTATATACGAGATGCTATAAAATATATATATATATATATATATATATATATATATATATATATATATATATATTTCGCCACCCTAATTAAGAATAAGGGAAAAGTGTCTATACTTTTAAATTACACAACTTACATCCTTTCACTCTCACAAAGAGGTGGGACCCACAACTTTATTTTTTTTTGTCAACTCTCTCTCCTCTTTTATCTATCTCTTTCTCTCTCTTAAAATGACACAACTTTACATCCTTCAAAATTATACACACTTTTCCCTAAGAATAATGGCTTTCATTTATTTGTCTTCTATGGGTTATCAAGGTTTTGCGAGAATGTTTATTAATTATTTTCTTATTAACATTATTTGTATACATCATGTTAATATAAATCATTAAAAAAGTCTTTATCCAATATCTTAAATTTTTTGGTTGGAGTAATTCTTTACAGAATTTCAGTGATTATAAAGTCATGAGTTCAATCCTTATCCTCCAATCCAAAACTGTGTTAAAGAATAATAAAAACAATTAAAAAGATTCTTATCCCCATCTGTATAATTTCTCATTTGCACGACATTATTGTAGAGCATATACCACTTCTAACCTGTACCTTAAAAATTTATTTTGAAACAATCTCTATTCATGATTGCGTGTGCCTTCATCGTTGTGCATGAAAATTTTACAATAATAAGGGTAAATATTTACATCGCATAAGGTGGAAACTTTGTATAAAAGCGTACTAATTTTTAAATCTTAAAGGCAAATATTTAACATCATAACATCATGCGTGAATAAAAATTTAATATTAAGGAATATTTATATCTAAATCATGTTTGAATATATATACCATGGGTTTTATATATGTTGTTATAAGACACTTTTAGTGTCATATTACTCTAATACATTTGATGCGAGTCTCACTTAAAAACAAAAAAAAAAACAAGGCGGGTCTCATTTGTCATGTGAGAGTAATATAACACTAAAAATGTCATGCAACATGATATGATACGTTAAAACTCAAATATCATACGGGGATGGAAACTTTATGTAAAAGTATATTAATATCAAGGGTTTTACATTTCTCAGAATAATTTTTTTTTCTTCCACTAACCTGTAAAACATGTGGGTCCCACCAACCTTTAAAAAAAAGGGGTTGCATCTTCTACATAAACATAAGAGGAGAACTTTTTCCGTACAATGAAGTGGGCCATATTGATTTTTTAAAAATAAAAATAAAAATAAATGTTGGCACGAAATGAATCTTTCACTAGCATAAAAACATGATTTTCCTATAACAAAAAAACTATTCTTCCCTTTAAAAATATTTATATATTACACAAAAATCAAAAATTCTGTTGCAAGTGAACACATTTCTCCAACAAGAAGAAAAATTTTATTCCCTAAATTTATCTGATCCATATCCTACAAGTTTGTGGGTCGAAACTCGGCTGACGGATATGAGGGCTTTGTTGGTAGGTGATATGTAATCTCTTTCAAAAGTCTTCAAAAAAAGTTGGGAGTCTTTTCTGACTCTAATGAAATACCGATATCTAATCTCATTTAAACTTTTATATATATAAAAAAAGTACTAAACTTTATACAAATATATTTTTTTCTCTGGCCACTGCATCTAGTATTTTTTATTTTATTATTTAAAGAAAGGTCAGAAGTCAGAACATAAAGTGACAAGAACGACCGAAGTGTTTTTTTTTTTTTTTTTTTTCCGGTTATGGAAGAGTCAGAGTTTAATTGGAGGATTGCCATCCATGACCCATTTTGATCCTCCGAGGGCCTTCACGCCTAGTGCACACCGGCGAGACAGCGACACCCATGCCAAATTTGGACAATTGACATCAAGAGACTCCCTAAAAAAATTCACTAACTAAATAAGTACGTGTTTGACATATTTTATTTTTGGAGTCTTTATTTTATTTTATTTTTTATTTTATTTTAATAATTTATCCCACTAACAAATCATTATATACAGGGTTAGAAAAAACAAACTAACGAGTCGGGTTGACTCGTAATCCATCAAAAATAAACCGGATTGAGTTGATATAAATAAGTTGTCAACCTGAGTCAACTTAACTCAAGTCAACCCAGTAAAAAAAGAGCCTCGCAGGTTGTGTTTTTTTTTAATTAAAAATAATAATATAAAAAACTGCCGTCAGCGTCTCTTTCTTTCATCCGTCAGCGTCATAATAATAATATCTCACTCCAAACCCCATTCCTCTGATAAGGTCTTTTCCTTTTCCAATTCGGTTTTTCGCTTTTGCCTCTAAAACCAATTGGGTTCTTAATGAATTTGAATTCTTGGGTTTACATGCATTGGCTTTAAGTGATAAGCAAAACAAAAATAATAAAAAAAATAAAAAAAATTAATGCTTTTCCTCTTGTGGGTATGTCTGGAATGATGTACTCGCTACTGGGTTTTTTCTTTGTATTGTTGTTTTGCCCTTATATTTGAGAAAACTGAGTAATTTCTTAGTAGACAAGTGTTGGGGTTTGGAAGATGTCAATGGGATGTTGGATTTGAGTGAAAGAAGCTTACTTTTCCTATTAAGGATGTCTCTGGAAAGTGGTATTGGTAAATGGTAACTGACTTAATTAATTATTTATTTATTTATTTTCTCTATATTGTTGGTTTGCTGTAGTGTTTCTGAAAATTGAGTAATTCACTGGTTGTTCCAGAAGCTTGCTTTTCTTTTGGGGGGTTTGGATTGCATTGATGGGTTATTGGATTTAAGTGGAAGAAGTTAACTTTCTAGTTGTAGTCTTAAGTATGCAAAAGTTTTGATCGAGTGCTTCTTCAAGCATTACTAAATATGTTAACTATAATTCCGTGTCTGAAAACTGTGTGCTAGGGAATTTCATTAACTTTGCTACTTGATCTCTATCACTGATATGTATAAATGATGCTTATTATGTGCTAATTACAACTACGAAAATGCATGGTTTTTTGAGCCAACCTGCGAGTTTTTTTCCGAGCTAATCTGCAAGCTTTTTTTCGAGCCAACCCGCTAGTTAATCCTAACTCGGCTCGGGTCTGGCTGGGTTGAGTTTTCTGACTCATTTTTTTTTCGAGTCAACTCTAACTCAGCTCGTTTTTTTTTTTGGGTTGATTACGGATTGACCTATTTTGCCAACCCTAATTATATATCCCTTTTTCAAAACCCTAAAAACATCATCAAAATTTTATATAATCATCAAATAACTTAAGCTTTAAAATAACTTTTGACTTAAAAAAAGAATGTACTAAACAAACTATAAGAAATATGTAAAAAAAAAATGGTGTCAATGACGTAATATTAATGTGGGGTTAAGAGGTTTTTTTTATTATTATTAGGAGTTTCAGATCTTGAAAATGTTCAAAAGAAAAATTCTTGAAAAAATATTTGTGGAGAGGGATATTATCGGTATGTCAATAAAAATTAGTCTCGCACCTAGAAAATGTAAAATAAAAATAAAAAAAAATTGTAAGAATAAAAGGTAGCTTAATTACCAGGTTAGGTAAAACAGTCATTTTCATTATTATTAATCATGTTTTGCTAAAAGATTACGGAAAAGCTATAACCAGTCAAGTATTGTACATCTTACTTTCACAAAAACATTTAAGGGTGGCACATCTGAAACAGAATCAGTGCAAGCAGATTCTGTCTCCACACAAGATGTGTTGCAGCCAAAAAGGAATAACTGATAGTCCTTAAAAAATTGGGCAACTTCCGGGTCCTTTTAAGCCCGAGCCCAGTTTCTGTAGGTGCAGGAGGCTGGGTCTTGTAAGCTTGGATTCGGTTCACTGACCGGGTCACATTAAACGCATGATGGAAGGAACCCAAGTTCACACGGTTAGAACCAGAGCAACCATGAATTACGCAAGGCCGTCGGATCCATGTGTAAAGGGGCCTATTCACGAATTGGCTGTTGGGCCTATGATAAAATAAAGTAAATCACTAATTTTTTTTAATTTTTTTTGTATTGAAGTAAATCACTATTTTAGTTGTTACAAAATTATGTTGACCCCGATTTTGTTTGTAATTTTTTTTAAAAGAAAAAAAATGGCATTAATTAATTTTTCAATAATAAAAAAAAGTCAATTAACTCTGGTAGTAATAAAAATTTCAATCCTGTCATGGTAATTCTTTAAATGAGAAGTCAAAGGCCATCTTAGTAGAAACATATGTAAGTAGAAAAATTAAATCAAAGAACACAAAGCCGTTCTAAGTAGAAAAAAATAAGTAACATAAATGAAAGACTTATAAACCTAAATACCTAATACTTAATGTTTTTGGTCAACCAGCGACCCATGAAATTTATCATTTATTTTTCTTTGCTTAACCCTATAAGAATAACTAAGGCCACGGACAAAGATCTCTTAGATTTTTGCATTCGTCTTATCCAATCCGTGGCAGTAAAAACATGGTTCTGATCTGTTGAGTGTTGACTATAGCAGATCTGAAATTTTTCTTTAGAAACAAAAAGGGAAGAGCATAGAAAAACAAAAGTGACTTCAATTCCCTTTCTTGAGGCATAAAAGGTTGTCACACCACGTTTAGATGTGGAAATTTAATTTGTAGTTACTAGCTAGAAAAACAATGGTAAAAGTACGAAGAAACTTACTAGCTAGAAAAAACACAAACTATAGAGAATCATAGTTAGATACGTAAATTTTGAGATTACAAGCAACAGATTACAAAGAAGAAGGAACAACTTATTTTTTGAATGACAGGGTCATCTTTATTTAACAAGAGAAGCTAAATCCTAAAAGTAGCGCTGGCGCAGAATAGGAGTAGCTCTCTTTGACCTTAACTCTTGACTGAAGACAACAAAGAAATTCAAACCACACTCAACAAAGAACTTCAAACCACAGACAATTCTAGTGTTTGGCATTTGCAGTATTCTCATTGTGACAGCATTTGTAGCTGATGAAAATCTCCATTGTATTGGGACACTCAGGGCATTTTATGGTCTCTGGTAACTTTCCCGCAACAATAGGAATCTCAAGGTGTGAGCAGCGATGAGTGGTTCTCACAATCCTCTCGTGGTATTCTTTGAAGGAGAACTCAAATCCCTTCTTGATCACAACCTCTTTCCATTTCTCAAATTCTGCCACAGTCTTCAAGATTGTGTTTCCATGACCACTCACCACCACAGATGACCCTTTGCTGAGGAGAGCCCATCCAGTTTCATTCTTGTATGAGAGCATCTTTTGCACTTCTTGAGTCACTGCATCAACTGTCTTGTGAGCCTTAGTCACAAACAAACTCTCAATGCCACTCCAAAACCGGTTTATGAGGCCTTTATCTTCCCTTTCCACACAGAACAACTCTATTGAAATCTTTGCCTCCTTTAAGGTGACATCATTTGCAAGGGTAGTCGCATACTTAGTGAACTCTTGGATCCAACCTTTATCCTTGCCTCCATAGAAGAAAATGTACTTTTCCTCTTTGATCTGCATCAAGAGTGTTATTCCAAAACCTTGTACTTAAGTTTTATGCCAATGCTAATTTAAAAAATACCAATGCACGAGGTAATATTTACTAGAAAAAGCTTCAAAATTTGTGGATGCCCAAATTAAACTTAAACTATTTATAGGATTTCAAATGAGTACTGCATTTATATATATCCTAATTGATTTGTGAAATGTACTTACCCAGGTGGTTATGTTGGGGTGAATGTTGCCTACTACGGAGCCAACCCAGTTAATTTCTCTGTCAATTCTCTCTTGATCCACACGAGTAAAGGGAAAGGCCTTCATTCCATAAACATGAATCATATGGAATGCATTTGTATGCTGCACCATCCCTTGAGGATTCAACACCACAACAATAGGCTTCTTTTGGAAGTGCCATTCCTCCACAATGTACTTGTACCCTGCAATGGGTCCAAAGTGTTGCACCACATACCAAGGCATCTTGCTTGCCAAAACCTCAAATTTCTTGCGAAGCTGGTCGGTCCATTCCTCAACAATTGGAATCCACACAATCTTATACTGATCTTTTGTTTTAATTGAATCATAAACTGGTCGGAGTACTGAAATTTCTTCCTCCGTGACGTCTAGTGTGGAAATGAACAAGTACACATGCTTCTTCTTTAGCACAGTTATGTCAACCTGACCAGGCAACAACAATTGAATTAAAACCAATTCGAAAGGGCTATGCATGAATCAAGAAAAATAGACACTAAATGTTTTTTTTTTTTTTTATAAATCAAACAATTTAAATATTAGCTAAAAGATTTTTATTTTTTTTAATCAATTTTTAGGTTCATTGCGAGAAATTTTTTTCCGTTCTTGATCATCGCTTTTCAACGTACGAATCCTATCGTACATATTTCTTCCAACATTAGATCCACTTTTATATATTCAGTTTGATATCGAAGTTTTAATTTATTTATTTATTTGCACAAATTCTAGTAAAACTTAATATTTCTGAATGTTTATAGTCTTAATATAAATCGTATGTGTATCTCTCAAATTAATATTTCATTAAAAAATCAAAATCGAGATATACAAATGTAAATAGTCTTATTCTTATTGTGAAGTGATATTATTGCCTAAAAAACAAAGCCCTTAAGCTGATCATTTCCAACCGAATTAGGAATTTTTTCACTTATAGATTAAATTAGTTTTTTTCTTCAAAAGATGGTTAAATTTTTCAGTTATTTTTTATTAAAAAATAAAATGTTTAATTTTAAATATATTTGAGTTTAATTAATTATTTATATCTATTATAGATCAAAATATTTTTAAAATTTCATTTAAGTTAATTATATATTTTCTATACTTTATTGGGAGAGATTTTATAAAACTTTTATATGTTTTAGAAGATGAAACTAAACAATAAAATGTTAAAAACAAAAATTTCACATTCTAAAATTATTTTTTATTTGGGAGAAATATTTATCATTTTAAAGAATATAATTTTATATTAAAGATTATATTTTCGTACATATTTAATAATTTTTTTACAATTTGTCTCTTCCATGTGCATGTACAAAGAGTCACGAACCGTAGTTTTAGTAGCACCATCAAACAGTGGCTGTGGAGCTTCCATTGAAAAAATCAGAAACTTAAACACCTCCATTACTTCAGTGGGGGTTTGTAATATTTTCACGAGGTCTGTAAAATATTTTGCGTCCGCTGAAAAAAATTGATAAATCATCTAATTAGCATCTTGTTTACAATTTCAAGTCTTTTTTTTTTTTTCTTCAACATTTGCTAAGTTTACTTGCTTTAAGGAAAATGAACAGAGATAACTGGAAAACCCGTACTGACCTATCTGTTGTCTGCAGAGCGTGATTTGCTTCCTCAGCTTGCTCAGTATGATGTTAATCTTTTGACCATAGTGGGACAGTTCTTGCTTGTGCTCCCTTAAATCAAACAATTATAGGTAGATTAAAACAGGTAAAGCGATACGTTTAATTAATATTAATTAACAATGAGAAAAACTAATCTCATGCTACATTTACATTAGATAAGTTTTTCTCCTACACACTTCGATAATTGTGCCGTCTTTTTTTTTTTCAAGTGGTGGAGCTATAAATTTGTCTCTATGACAAGAGATAACTTATCTATTTAAGATAAGATTCGTAAAACCCATTAACAATTGATAATAAAATCATAAAGAAGGTTTTTGGCATTTCATAAACAGGAAAATTGTCTATTTTATGTGAAGCATGAACTCTTCTAAGATACAAGGCACTTTTTTTTATATCACTTTATATCTAACACTTTTTCTTTTTGGACAAAAAAGTTATTTAAACCTTGAACATGGACAAAATATATTTGCTTAAAGCTTAAATGAAAGACAAGTCTCGTGAGAGATTTATAACTAGCATATATACATCTTTCAAAAGTTGATAGTATAAATAATTTTATATCGAACATAACCCTCTTGCAAAAAATTGGTTATTAATATTATATTAAAAAATTAACTCACGAAAATGCTTGTACCTTCTAGTTCATTTATGGGTAAGGAATAAATGAATAATTAGTATTTTTAGTTGAGAATGCTAAAAAAAAAAAAAAAAGAAGAAAAGAAGAAGAAGATGAAAATGCAGGTTACTCACGATTCAGTAGTGAGGCAATCGATTTGAGTGACAATAGAGGCAACAGTGATGATAGCCCAGTAGACATCAACAGGCATTTGTTCTATGAAGGACAACAAGGCAGGTACAGTCTTTGTGTCATAACTAGTTGTAAGTCTCTCCAACTGAAAGATTAATTCAATCACTTGCAAAGTTGTTTTGACCAGACTATTAATCTCAGTAATAGCTTGGCGATGTTTTTGCACTGATGCTGGCCTTGCAAGCACTGGCACTCGCTTCAGAACAGCCACAGATTTGGCTAGAAGATCTGTTGACTGATGCTGTGCAAGCAGCCAGAACTCTCCATAATCAAGTGCAAAAGCCGCCAGTGTAAGCACAGCTTTTGCATCCCATTCATAATTTGAGAGCTTGTTAAGTATGGCCAATGTTGTTTTGTGAGCTATTTCCTCACCCGGATGCTTGCACGACATCTGCCACAATTAAATTCACTGTGTTACGTTCATGAACAACTAGCCACTCATAATGTTCTAAACTTGTTGATTTTAATTCACTAGTAAAGTTTATATTTTTATATATATATATATATATGTATATTCCTTTTTTTTTTCAGTTTAATTTTGGATCAATGAATGACCTCAGAAGAAATCTGCTTCAGGGTACAGAGTGGTGAAGCGAAATTGACTTGGGGGTTATTGTCATCTATGTGCTCCAAGCTTGGTTGGGAACCCTGTGAAAAATTGATTAAGATTAAGTGCATGGATATTTGAAGGAGAAATGTGAAGTAGAAACTGATGGAAGGAAGGAAGAAAGAAAGAAAGCATTAAGGCTAGAGGTGTATGTATACCTGCACAATATTGTCAACAATTTGGGTTGAACGCTTAAGGGTGTTGTCAACAAGGGTGAAAAGAGAGGATACATCAAAATTTGTGTGAGTGTGGACATGGGTTGAGTAAATTTGCTCCAAAATCTGCTCATCAGACATGGTCAATGGGTTATGCTCACTCTCTGTGGTTTGGCCCAGGAGAGCCTTCAGTGAAAGCTTGGCAGCCATTATGCTCACTCTCACTAATAAAAATAACAACCACTCAGGAGATGGAAAGAATGCTGATAATAAGAGTTATGCTTGTGAATAACAAGGCCTTCCAGTCCTCCCTATTTATAATGTGATGAGATGGTTAATTTTGGAGGCTAATTTCCATCTACGTCCATTATTAGATTATTGGTTTCATTCTTTCTACAGCCACGCTCCTCCTACTTATTTTGCAGTTTTTCATTAGTGAAACAAACTTATTCTCTTTAAAAGAGAGATAAATACAAAGATGTGTGGGTTTTATTCAAAAAAATAAAGATATAAGTTTCATTTCTTTGTATTTATTTCTCTTAAAAAAAATATTAATTTGTGTTTTTTAAAATGACACACAATGTTCCTTTTTCGTTATTACTTTTCGCCCGTCCTTTTCTGATCGAAATCAACGGTCCAAACTCCTCCTACATCTGGATATGGACTAACGCAATTGCCCACGTTTTGAATAAAGCTCAGCTAGTACTGTCCTTTATTTATCACGTACCTACACTTCTCAGTTTTCATCTTCTTTCCATAAATATCCTTTGCTGAAATTCTTTAGGAGGCGTTTGGTTGAGGAGAAATTTTTTGAATACTAAGAAAATATAATTACTAGAGAAATGGTTGAAAGGTGAGTTTGGTAGGAAAATGTAAAAAAAATTGTTTGGTTGACCGAAATATTACCAGTGAAATTTATTTAAATTTGCAAAATCTATGTTCGGAAGAAACTTCGCACCTATTTTTTCACTTCCCCAGTTATCTCAAAATACCACATCTCAAGTGGTATTTTGTAACAGTGAATTTCATCTAAAAATCAAGACAAAAGTCATCTCCCCATCTATCCTATTTGCCTAGTATTTTTTTTCAAAAACTTGAACCAAACGTGGTATTTTCCAATATTCACTTACAGTTTCTCATCAATTTCAAAATAAATCTTCTACCAAACACTACCTTAGGAGGTGTTTGGTATGACTATTTTAGTTGGAAGAATGGGAAAGTGGTGTGGGGAAGTTTTTTTTACCATGTTTGGTAGGATGAAATGAAAAAAAAAATCTGAGGATAAAAATTTCGGCAAAAAAATTTATTTATTGTTTTTTTAATAAAAAATTACGAATAAGTAGTCGTTTTAAAATTAATTACGAAAATATAACAGTCAAACACGCCCCATAGGGGCGTGACCGGTTGGAGAGAGACACGCCCAATGTTGGGCGTGACCTAAGCGTGACTCACGCCCACATGGGGCGTGACCAAGTTGGAGAGAGACACGCCCAACATTGGGCGTGACCAAGGAGAGAGACACGCCCAATGTTGGGCATGACTGAGGAGAGAGACACGCCCAATGTTGGGCGTGTTTCACCAGGTTCTGCCACGTGTCACAAAAGTCAATAATTTGACCGTAAAACTTATGAAGTCCATAACTTTTGACTCGGGTATCCGAATTAGGTAATTTTTTTTTGATTCCACATAACTTTTCGAGATCTACGTAATGACACCTAATTTGACCTATTTTGTCTCTCACAAAAAAATTTGAATTTACAACAATGATACCATAATTATTTTTTATTTTTTGATAACATGATACCATAATTATTAAAAATGACATACATGACTTTGTTACCAAATAATTATTACTAAAAATAATCTAACATTTTTATAATAATGAACAAAAACTTAAAAATCAAAATAAAACGAAAAGCACTCACTTAACTTTTTAATATAAATTATTCGACATTCTGTCACCGATAGATGTTAACTTTTATTAATTATAAATTTCATAAAATTCTTCATTCAAAATTTTAATATATATCTCAATAACATACATAATTAACCTTATCATAACTTACCATAATCATAAGGATCTTTATTATGAATGTTTCTAATCATAACAGTGGTTTTCTGTCCACTAATTTTTGTTTAAACGTTCTTATGGTATCATTATTGTAAATTCAATTTTTTTTGAGAGACAAAATATGCCAAACGAGGTGTCATTACGTAAATCTCGGAAAGTTATGTGGATTCAAAAAAAAATTACCTAATTCGGATACCCGAGTCAAAAGTTATAGACTTCCAAAGTTTTACGGTCAAACTGTTGACTTTTGTGCCACGTGGCAGCACCTGGTGAAACACGCCCAACATTGGGCGTGTCTCTCTCCAACCGGTCACACCCCTATGGGGCGTGTTTAACTGCTATATTTTCGTAATTAATTTCAAAACGACTACTTATTCGTAATTTTTTATTAAAAAAACAATAAATTAATTTTTTTGCCTAAAAATTTCCCCAATATTCCTATTTTCAACTACACATTTCTAAAAAAAAAATCCCACTTAGTCCATGCTAATTTTTTTCTTCTATGAACTCAGAATCTACTTTTATTGTTTTGAGACAAAGATGCACTCAGCCACCAGTTATCATTAATGATGGGTAGAAGAAAAAATGTATAAAAATAAAGAATTATAAAATACTGAAACATATATTTATGTATGAATTAACCCAACTTTGGTAATTTCGGTTGATGGATAATTTGATAATTTTGATTTAAATTTTCATTAATATTTTACAATCAATCAAACGTAGCATTAGTAAAATCAACCCAACTTTTCCGACAAAATTCTGGCTTATCAAACACATTTCATTACTTTCGCGGGAAAAATAATTTCTTATTATATTCCTTGATTCTTTTTTTCTCAGTAAAAAAAATATCTCCTATACCAAACACCTTCTAGTATTACCAAAAAATTAAAAACAAACAAATATTGCATTTTAACCATTCTGATACAAAATTCACGATATATTACCGATTTAAATTTTGTTTCGAATATTTATCGGGTGAAATACACATGAAAAATATGCACATTTAAATTTCACATCATCATAAACGCAGATTGAATGTGCACTGCCAAGTTGTATGTCTTACGATGCTGATTTTTGCATAAATACACACACATAGAAATAATATATTTATTAATTTAATGCGGATGAAAATACACATAAAAAAAGTGTCCATTTAAGTTTCACTTCACATGATCGAAAACACAATTTGTGCAAAAGTTAAGTTGTGTTTTGCAAGACACATAAAAATAATACGTGACTTAAACACGCATACTCCTGCTTCTCATTTTACTTACATTAAATTACTAAATAATTTGCCAATAAAATTAAAAAGCCCAAAAACTCTTCGTTTCAAATTAATTAAAAAGATTTAAAACATTATGCTGAGTGCATTGTAAGCTACCTTTAACGGTAAATATGACCCAAAACAAAATAATTACTTTGATAATAATAATACGACAAAAATAAAACAGTACTTTTTGAATAAAAAAGTTTCTTGAAAATAAACTTATTCAATAAAAGCAGCGTTTAAAAAAAAAAATCGTCAACAATATCTCTGTAGCACACATATATGCATATATTTGAAGGGAAAAGTGTGTAAAGGAGGTAAAGGAGGAGACAGAGTGGACAGACAAAAATAAAGGTGTGGGTTCCATCTCTTTGTGAGAGTAAAAGGATATAAGTTGTGTCATTTAAAATGACAAACACTTTTTCCATATTTGAAATATGAAAATGTTAATAAGTGTCTTCATAAAATTAATTAAGAATTTGAAAAAATAAAGTATTAAATAAAAAAATTAATATATTCAATGTCATATTATTTATTAAATATTTTTTCTTTAAAAAGTATTTATAAAACACTCAGTAAGCCAAATTCATAAAATATTATTACATCATTTTCACTGCATTATAGCTTCAGCATGTAACTTTTAATGACAAATTTGACTCTTTTAAATTACACCTTAGAAAAAAATAAATATAAAATCACAATTTTCAATTAAAAAAATAGGTAAAATAGTGATGAAATGTATGTATATATAAAATGAATTATGAAAGTTTTTAAAATCCATTGCATTAACTTTTAATTAACAAATACAATTTCACACTTTCTTCTCTAAAATACACACTTTACTTTAGAAAAATCAAAACTTTTTATGTTATATGCATTCTCACACTTACTTTTTCTATTTTAAATTTTTTATTGTTTTAGATTAACTATTATTCAAATTTAGGGATTTACTATCAAGAGTTCAGGGATATACACGCTCAAGTTTTCTGTAGGGTTTTTTTATTAATTTTTCACTCAAAAAATACACAAATGTTCTTAGTTTCTTATATAGTATTTCCTTCCACTATCTAACAAAAAAAAAAAATTTGGTTCCACTTATTCGTCATTTTTTTAATTTTTAAGGCTTTTTAGTATTTCTATTAAACCATATTATGATGTTAATAAAAAATTATTTTGATAAAATATAATTATATATTTTTATATTTAAAAGTTATTTATATTCTTGATTCTTATATAATTACCTTACGCATTGGAGAAGATAGTAAATTATAACACTACATCTTTAAGATGAAAAAATTTTTAGAGTTGCAAATGCATCGAATTTTATTTTATTTTTTGTGTATTTTTCACTAACAATATGACACGTATTTTATTAATAATTTAATAAAAATAAATTATATATTATATTATAAATCAAAAGTACATCAAAAACTCGATGCACCCTACCACTAAAGATATTCTCCTTTTAACACATCCACATAATTGAGATTGGCCGTTTATGGAGTTCCACCACGTGACGCCGAAAGGGAATGCCAGCAAATTCTCGTTCTCTCTTATATTTTATTGAGTAAATATCATTTTTGATTCTCAGCAAATTTCATGATGCCTGTTTTAGTCTCTAGCAAATAAAAAGGCCCATCATGGTCCCTAAGAAATTCAAAATGGACTCATTTAGTTGAAATCGTAGTTCCTCACAAATTCAAAAAAGATCTATATTAGTCCCTAAAAGGACTAAAATGGGTCCATTTTGAATTTCTTAGGGACAACGATGGGTCTTTTTATTTACTAGGGACTAAAGTGGGCATCGTGAAATTTGTTGAGGACCAAAAATATATTTACTCTATTTTATTTTTTCCTCCCTGTGGTATGTACGTACAAATTATTTCTTTATTAATGTGATCTGTCAAAACGTAAGTGGCAAACGTCATTATTTCTTTGTACGATTAGATGTGGTGCGATAAGGATCACACATTCAATTTGTGAAAACTACAGAGATTTTTTTATCTTCTCGATTTTCTGATCTGACTTCGCAGCTTTTGATATTTAATTTTCAATTAATTTATGGAAGTATTATAATAGTGATGTTATTGCTTACCAAAAAAAGAAGTGATGTTATTTATTTAATTTTTTTTATCACAATTTTGTTTACGACGATAGAGATAATTGCACTTTGGGTTAAATTAAGCTCATAAAGATATAATTTTATAGTTGCGTTTAATTATGGATTATGCATGATAATAATTGATTTCTCTGAAGAAAAGGATTATTATTATTTTTTTGAAATCAAAGGAATTACAAAACAAAATTACACGCCTCTAACCAGGCGAGAACATGCTATACCAATAACATCACTACTCAATAAACTAAGACAATCCTAAGGAGGATGAGCCAGCAAGACAGTCTCCCAACCTAAGAAAAGGATTAATTTTAATTGATGCATGGTGCAATATTACGTTGAATATTTATGCTGCACGTTTTGGAATTAGTTTATTACGTCAGGACTAGACTTGATGATTAAGTCACAGAGGTGAGTGGAGATTTTTTCCTTCTCATAAAGGGATAGCTCACATGTCTCACGTCCCCACTCTTGACAAAAAAGTTATTTTCTCTCTTTATTCTGTAATTTCCTTTTCTTTCCATTTCACACGGGAGTAGTTCGATTTGTTTAAAATCATATTAATACATGGTTGGTAGATATTGGATCCTAGAAAACTGTAGGATTATATTATAGCTATACACTCAGAGATATTTTATATATAAACAGATATTTTAATTGACTTATAGCCAATATTTTAATCATTGTACACAAACAATATACTTATAGCCGAGACGTGAGTGTGTATACAATATTGACAATAATGGTAAATAAGTTAAAAAATGTATGCCTGAGATCTTTAACCTTTAATTTATAGGAATTACTTTTTGGACTTGGATTGTGCAGATCTTTCAGTTGGTGTAGGACTCAATCTCTTATTTATTGGTATAAGGATTTTGTCTCCTTATCTTTTTTGTTTTATATTATTAAGATAATTATGTCATTATCCATTAAAGAATTCATGGGTAGATAGTTAAGATATAAATATATTTCATAACAGTAGATAGTGAAGATAGTTATCTATCATGGTAGTTAAAATCCCGATTTAAATATACGCTTTTACGATTTTACAATTTTTTTTTTAATCAAAACAATTTCATCAAAATTCCAAACGCTTTTACGATTTTTTTTTATGTTAGGATTTTACGTTTTACGATTTTTTATCCTCCTTTCAATTTTAGGTAAAATTTCAATTTTAACTATGATCTCCATGTTAAAATTTTAACATTGCACATAAATGCTTTTCAATTTTTGTAAAATTGAAGATCATTCCTAATGCTATCTTATCAATAGTCTCAAAATTTAAGGAGCCGCAACAAAATGGTGAAAGACTTTAAAAAAATGGTAAGCGGCAACTCAAACTTATCATACTGATGTTTCGTCAAAATCCTGTGCGACTTCAAAAAAAAATATCCATGAATTTTTTTATTTTAAGAGGATAAATGATTAGAAAGGTTATTTTAAAGGCTTTAATGTTTCTAAGATAAATGTAGATAAGTTATCTATATTCGCTTTCAGAACGACGTCGTTTTGAGTTAAAAAATTATAATGAAATAGACTATTATAATCCTGAAATAAATTATAATTACAAAAATATTTCATTTTCGCCTCAAAACGACATCGTTTTGGGCTCAATGTAGATAAGTTATCCACATTGACTGTAGAAAAAGTGAACCCTAATTTAAAAGAGGAAAAAAAACTAAAACTAAATTGGATTTAACAGTCTATTATTACACAAAATTTAGGATTAAGAGATGTTTTATGTACACCAAAGTTAGGACAAATAAGTAATATATAATATGATTATAAATTGGCTCACAATAAAATGTTTCTAAATTTGAACTCGAGTTAAATATTTAGCGTACTGAAAAATTTCATGATACAATTAGCTTAAAGTAATTGCTCTCAACCTAATTATGCAATGGGTTAATTATCTTTTTGTTATTTAATTTAATCAACAAACAAACAGCAATAAAATGAACCTAAGAGACAAATTTAAAAAGATTAAATTTTAACTTGCCCTTATTAGTGTTTATGAGAGTTGGAGAGAGAGGGGAATTAGAAGAAATTCAAACACAAGGGTAGACAATGAAATGTTATAAAAGAAGTTTTCTTTTCTTTACTTAGATTAAAATCCTCGACATACTTGAAAAATTATAAATATTCACAAAAATTAATAAGAGAAGATTTTGGAGAGAACACAATAACCCTTATTTGTTTTCATCCCATTCATACAAATACTAATTATTTTCTAATTACCAACAAAGTCCAGCACAATTGATAGATAGTTGGGTTCCTTAAGCATGTTGACAAAGGTTCGATCACTGGCCGTACGTATGGAAAAGATTTTGTTTGGAGAGGTTTACCCACTTAATGTGATCTCTTGCCTCGAAAGAATTAGTCTTCGGCTGTCGGCGGGAAGATACCTTGAAAAAAAAAACTTCTAATTCATTAGAAACAAAATAGCCTTGTTTTTTTTTTTTTTTTTTTGTAAACAAAATAACCTAGTTTTAAAACTTCTAGCCAAAATAGCCTTTTTTGGTACTATTAGCCAAAATGATTATTCTTTTATTTTTATGCGTCTTCTTCATTTTTGAATTTTAACTTTAATTGATTTTTATTCTCAAAATACAACATTTTAGAGTTATAATTAAAGATTTGAAATATCAGGATACCAAAAAAAAAAATTTAAAATATCATATTTTTAAAGTTTACAATAATTTACATATATTGGAAATTTTAAATTTATTTTTAATAAGAATAATGCACAAAGTTTATGATCGTAAACTCTGTACAAAAGTTTATTTTGTTAATGTCAGCCAAAAATATTAATTTCAATGCAATCATTTCAGATTTTTTTTTCAGAAAACATAGAAAGAGGTTCACTGACTAATGAGGTGAAGAAAACTATTAAAATAATAATAAGAAGAAAGTTATTTACATGTCCAAAATAACGTGTTCACATTAGCGCCACATGACAATTTATGAGAAAAAGGCTAGTTCACATGGCCCTCACAAGGTTATATTTTATGGATTGGGTTTAAGTATATTTTAAGTTGATTTTTTTTTTTTTTGGAAAGCTATTTTAAGTTGATTTAATTCAGTCTGATGTTTAGTAATACGTAAAATTTTATATTTTTTATTAATATAATATTTTATTCAATATATGTAACAATCCATAATAAATCATATAAATAACCAATAAGATATTCAAATTTCATAATATAAATATAAACAAAAATAATTTTTTGTACCTTTTTAATTTTCATATTAAATTTCATAACAGAAAAAAATTCATTTATAAATTATTTTTTATATTTAATTAATAAAATAAAATTTAAACCTAAAATAAAAAATATGTCATAAAAAATTGACCACGTGCAGGAAAAACATGTCAAAATATGTCGAAACATTGACCACATATCGGATGCGTGTTGAAATATATCGATGTCCAACACATATTTGATATGCATTTTAAAAAAATTGTGTGTACGTGCTTTACAGCCACTTATTGTTACGATTTCGGTAAATATACCGATTATTTCAAGTAATAAAATGTGAGTATAGTATCATTCCACGAAAATTAATGCACCAAATACTATTTTCACTATTTTTTTAATTTTGACAAATCAATTTGATTATTGAGAATAATTGTTGATTTAAAATAAAAAATTTGAAAAGTAATTGCAAGAACAATAAAAAACATGCAAGAAAGATTGAAGAACGATTTAGGAATTATAATAAAGAACTGTAGTCAGAAATTATTTAATCTCAAAAGAAGAATCAATGTTTTTCAATCTCCTTCAAACTTTTTTCTCCAAAAATATCTATCTCTCGCTCTTACCTCCTTCTCCCTCTGAATATGCTAGCCTCTTCGTGTTTTCAAGAGTTGCATTTTTATAGTGATAAAATTATATCTTTTAATTTTTTATAATATCTTCAATAGAATCTTCAGTAGAATCTCCAATTGTATCTTTAATGCAATCCTTCCATCTTCAATGAATTATACGATTTAGAAATCTAAAACAAATTCACTTGAGCTCTCCAATTTTTTTTTATTAAGCTGAAAATTACTGAAAAATATAAAAAAAATTATGAGGATATTATTGAGAATAAAATAACACTAAAACTATAATTTTCATAATTTTTATTTATTTTTTAAATTAATTTTATGTTAATATTAATTTTTAATGTATAATAAATTGAAGACCTATCACTTAGCAGATTGGTTGGTTTAAAATATTTGATATTCAAAAACTTTATGTTATACATAAAGTGTTTGTCCGTGTCATATCTTATCACGTGACACTAAGTAAAAATAAAATATGCTAAACAAATAAAAAAGATTTTTTGATATTTAAAAAAAAGAAAGTGTTAGTCATTTTAAGAGAGATAAACTCAAAATAAATTTTTTGATTTACAATTTAAATTAAAAAACCAGTTACTTTCTTTTCCATGATTTTTATTCTTTATATCTATCTTTTTCTTAGAATGAAATAATTTATATTATTTAAAAGGTTCGTTTTTTCTGCAGTTACCGCAGATAAGTTATCTGCAGTAAGCCTAATATGACGTCGTTTTGTAGCGAAAATCATGGTGTTTTTGTAATTTTAATTATTTCAGGGTTAAAATAGTCTTAATATTTATAATTTTTTAAGATTTCAATACTAAAATGACGTCATTTTGAAAATAAATACAGATAATTTATCTACTGCAAAAATATTTTTCCCTTATTTAAAATGACAAACATCACGCTCTTGAAAAAAACTTTTTTGCGCCTAATTAGTCAATGAGCCAAAACGTGGGCCACAGAAAACGGAAAAACGTGTGTACTACTCGAGTCTGCGATAAGGTTGTAGCGTTTTTTTTTTTTTTTTTGAAATAAATAAATCACTTTTCGATCTTGTGGACCTTGTTGGTTTTTGTGAAGGAAAAATCAATGTCACTTTCCTTTTTCAGAAACTGGTGAGATATATAGTCTCATATTAGTTGTATGTGTAACTAATGTGGAGTTTATAAGGTCTTGGACACTCTTATATTTTGAGCCAACTTTTGAAGTGATGTATTCCAAGGTTCTTTACATGGTATCAGAGCCTCGTCGTCCCCCACTTTCTCTTGTGGCATTTCTTAGCACAGGTAGGCTGGACCTGTTGCATTGTCCACTCTTCAAGCCTAATGGGCTCTCGTGTGAGAGGGGCGTGTTGAGATATATAGTCCCACATTAGTTGTATGTGCAACTGATGTGAAGTTTATAAGGTCTTGGACACTCCCACCCTTTGAGCTAGCTTTTGGGGTGGTGTATCCAAATGTTCTTTACAGAAACCAAAGACCGATCACACGTGGAGCAAAATAATATTCTTATCCTCAAAGTTGTGACTTTAGTTTTTTTGTCAAAGAGTAACATTGTTGATTTAGGAGTGTGCAAAATAACCAAAAAATTGAATCGAACTATAAATCGAATTGAACTGCCTTTAAAATAATCGGTTTTTAAAAATCAGTTTATGAACCGAACCGGTTTTTAAAGAACCAGTTCATGAACCGATCAGGTTTTTAGAACCAGTTTAAGAACCGAACCATTTTGAACCGAACCGAACCGTTTCCGAAACCGAATCAAACCATTTTCAAACAGAACCAAATTAATTTTTATAACTTTATTTTTTAAATTTTTATTTTTTTTCTTTTCAAAAGAGGGTCTACCCGAACCGGTTTCGAACCGAATCGAACCACTTCCGAACCGAACCACTTTCAAATTGAACCATTTAAACCAATTCGGTTTGGTTTTTCAAAAAATCTGATTCAGTTCGACCCATGCTTGTCGGTGCGCTTCTGTACATCAAATGAATACATTTTTTTATTAAAAAAAAAGTTTTCTTCTTATTGAATCTATATCATTTTAAGGTTTTTCTATCAAATTCCAAATTTTTACTATTTTTAGATAAGTGTATAATGCATCTGATGCATTAAAAAAAGTGCTCGTGGCTGTGGTGACATTTGTTATTGTCAAAAAATGATAATTTTTTTGTATATATGTATCCCCAGCTTTGAGGTGTAATTATACGCAGAGAATCATGGTTCTAGAACAAATTTAAATACAGAGGATATTAACAAACTAACACCAAAATAACAACTTCCTAGTATTCTTATTTCTATCAAGTAGTTTCAGATTACAACAAACTTTTACATCTGGAATTTAAATCTTTTCTTCAACATTCTCCTTTAAATTGGTGCATGAATATCTATCATGCTCAACATGTTAATTGCTTCTTCAAAGGCTTTACTCGATACTCAATACATCTGCAACTTGATCTTCATATTTCTTCAAATACATATTTCTTCTCAATAAGATTATTGGATGTCCAAGGGAAAGTGTTATAAACAATTTAACCGTTTGATGTCCAAACCAGTGTTATAAAATCCGGCTTGACCCGGCCGGGTCGACCCGGTCATTAGACCGGTTCGGGTCAAGCATTGTACCGCTTATGCATCGATCCGGTCAAAACCGATGACCCGGACGGGTCATGCATTTTAAAAAAAATAAATAAACAAAATTGTTTCATCTTGTCAGAAAAAATGTAGAACTCATTTTAATTTTTTTTTGTAATTTTATTTGCTAATATACTTTTCTACAATGACCTCCAATTTCAACTTTTAATACTGAAGCAATTTGCGAAATAATAAATTAAGAGATTATAACATATGTCATTTTTTTGTGGTAAAAATGACATATGTCGTTTTTAATGTAGTTGAATTTGAAAATATGAGTTCAATTTCTTTGAGATGTATGTTTATAGGGATTCTGAGTTGTAATTTAAATTGAAATAGAAATAGTATAATTTTATTTATTTATGCTTCATGTTTTTGAGCTTATTTAATGAACCTTGTTTAATTCATTTTAGATATGGAGAATATAACTGAATTTACATGTTCATATTTATATATATATTTATATAGGGATAGGATATTGTGACACCCAAGTTATGTTACACCCATGTAACACCCAGTCAATCTCACCGTTAGATCGCTTATGTTGATCCAACGGTTATATTTATTTTCATCTTTGTATGGTCATGATTTCTCAAATTTAAAGTGAAAGCATTAAATATGGGAAATCATAACAATACAAAGGTAGAAATAAATATAAAATATTAAATTTGAGAAATCATGACCATACAAAGATGGAAATAAATATAACCGTTGGATCAACATAAGCGATCTAACGGTGAGATTGACTGGGTGTCACATGGGTGTAACATAACTTGGGTGTCACAATATCCTATCCCATTTATATATCTATATATATCCGGATCAACCGGTCCGACCAGTAACCCACCGGTCCGACCAGTGAACCAGTATTCTGACCGGGTAGATGGCCGGGGCGGGTTTAATAACATTGGTCCAAACCGTTATATAACCGTTAGAGACATTATGACCATTAGAGAAGTAATTGTAGTTATTATGTCTTTTATTTTTCTGAGCCTATAAATAAGACATGTATAAGACATCATTGTAATACTGCAATATAGAACAAGAATATATTTCTCCTGCTCTCTTATCTCCATATTTTCTCCTAATTATCTATATTTATTTTACAACAAATATATGATTTCCTTTGATTGATGCGTAGTATAAATTTACGTTTGAATAATTATGCTACACGTTTTGGAAATAGCTCATTATGTCAGGGCCAGACATGGCGATTACATTATAGTGGTGAGCTGGAGATTTTCGGATCCGCATAAACGATTTATTTATTTAATTATTTTTGGATAAATCATAAATATCTTTTACAAAAGAGAATTATATACGAGATGGATTTGAGATTAAGACTTTAAATTTCTCTTAAAGATAATATTAGAGATGATCAAACATATACTCTTATCTCATGTGCTCAGCTAAAAACTTTCTGGGTAAGACGACAATATTAAAAAATGGGAGCGACATTGTATTTTTTAAATTATATCTTATTAGTAAGATATAGTATAAAATAAGATATAGTATAAAGTACAAAAATAATTTTTTTTCTCTTTTTAGTACAACAAAAGCTGATGTGGCACATTTATATTGACCAGATGATATACCTATGATGGTGGTATTGAAAAACTTTCTATGTTTAGTTATCATTTGTCAATTGAATTACTATTATTTAATTTTTTTTATTTGTTTTGGTTTACCCACATAAACGATTTTCGCCTCACATAAATGCGTTTTTTTTTTTTGGTAAGTCGCATAAATGCGTTTTTAACTCGCATGTCTCTCGTCCCTATTTTCTCTCTGTATTCCATACTATTGTCCTTTTCTTTCAGTTTCTCATAAATCATAACCAACTCTAAGGAAACACAAATAAATACATTTCAATGAGATTTAACTGCATGAAATCAACCACCTTAATTTCAAACATCAAAATGTTATCTTTTTGAAAAAAAGAATCAAAATGCCACGGCTCAAAGATATTTTTCAACGCGTGAAGTTTAAAGTTTATTATTAGATCAATGGAAAACATTTTATGAAAGTTGTGCTCGCTGAGTCAACGATTTTGGTACCTAGAAATGTAAATGAGCCGAATGACTTACGAGAGAATCAAGGTTTGATTTGTTTTAAATTTGACTTTGATATGACATGTTTAATAAATAGGATGAGCTCAAACTTAAAAAAAGCTTATTTAACAAACAAACAAAAGTCTAACTTAATGAGGTTTGATTTGAAATCTATGAACTGACCTGATATATTATTATAATAAATAATATATTTTTATGTTACTAAATCATTAACCTCATTTTTTATATTAAATTGCTCATATGAAGGTGCTGATGGACTTAGGAATAAGTGTTAAGTTTTTTTGGAATAGCGTGAGGTCTGATAGTAGTGTTAATAGGTAGTTTTTTTTTTTTTTTCTTTAGTTAGGTGTTGTCAATAGATATTAATCATTAACCTCTTTGTTCCAATTTGAGGATGAGAATGATGGTAACATGAGATGAGATTCAATTATTTGTCGAGTTTATTTGGTTATTTTAATAAAGATCATAGTAACTGTTGTTTTTTTAATATTACAAATTGTTATCACTGTAAAATTTTAAAAGTTAGTCTATATTACATACTTTTCTTAAAATATTCTTCTCAACATTCTCTATTTCACGAGCTGAATCAATGTTTAAGAAGAAATTGTAGATCTCATTATTCGATCTTAAAATATATGTGGATTGAGTGAATTTTATGATTGTTTTTTTTCTGATGAAGGAATATAGAATTTGATACATTTATAGTCTCAATATTTAGACGTATGTGACTTTAAAAAAATATATTTTATAATTATAAATAAGTTAAGCCTTTAATTTTTTATAAACAAATCAAGTCAAGCCAATGATTTAGCTCGTAAAAAGTTAATAAGTAAAGCCAAATCAAAATATTTTTTATAGATTTAATTTGTTTAACCTAAAACTTGAGTTAGCTTTGCTCATTTACACTTCTATCGATACCTAATATTAATTATTACAAACATTTTACCACATGATAGAAGGTAACGAGTCTAATTGATACTTAGTTAATGGAATTATTTTAGTTGCCAGTTACCGATACTCATCACATGGTAGAATATGTTCTGTTAGATCCAATAACGTAATTCAATCTTGAAATTTTAAAAAATAATTTAGGATCGTGACAAATTGATATTTTTTTTCTTTCTCAAATCGTGTTCTTGTTGTCCTATTCATGAGTAGCTACTCATACCATTAACGTTTAAAACTGACAGTTGAAAGAGGTGGCAGAGACCACCAAACCATTATGTATAAATTTCATATGACATAATTGGTTTATTCACTTATTTGACTTTTTTTTATCAATTTATTCTATTTACAAAATTATCTATCAATATATTTTTCTTTATTTAAAATTGATCATTTTTTATCATGAGTTTTACAAACATGACACATGTCAATCACATGATGTGATATATATCACATTTATGAGGTCCGATCAAAATATTCAACTTTTATCAAAATATAATACATTGATAAATAAATTCAAAAATAAAATAAATTGATAAATAATTTTTTTGTTACATTTTGATTAATAATTTTAAAATAAGCGTAAATCAGTCAATTTGCTTGGTAACATTGGTTGAGCCTTTAGATAGTGTTTGGTTAAAGATTTATTTTGGGATTGATGGAAAAATGTAAGTGGATATTGAAAAACACCATGTTTGGTTCAAGTTTTTTAAAAAAATACTAGGCAAATAGGACAGATGGAGAAATGACTTTTGTGTTAATTTTTGGATGAAATTTACTGTTACAGAATAACACTTGATATTTTTGCAATAACTGGGGAAGTGAAAAAACAGGTACGAAGTTTCTCCCGAACATAAATTTTGCAAATTTAAATAAATTTTTATGATAATATTTCGGTCAACCAAACAATTTTTTTTACATTTTCCTACCAAACTCACTTTCCAACCATTTCATTACTATTCAAAAAATTTATCCTCAACTAAACGTTCCATTGATTATCATGACACTAGTAAAATTTCTTTGTGCCCCAAATATACCCATCTGGGTGAAAAAATTTCTTCTCTTTAAATTCAACTTTTAATTTATATTCTGATCTCAATTTCAATTTTTTTTTCTTTTTGAACAGGATATATCTACATCCGCTGTACCTAAAATTTGTCCACTTCCTAATAAGTAGAGTTGAAGATTTTTTTTTTATATCAATTATAATTATTTTTTTTTGAGACAAATAGATTTTTCTAAATATTTATACAAGCTTTGACTATTTAAGTTATTATGAAATTAATTTAAAAAATAAAGTGAGTTAAAGATTAAGATTTTATATTTCTTACCAAAATGATATTGAAGGAAATTAGAACTGAGCTCCTTCTCTCCGCCACACTTAGCTACTTTTTACCAACAAAACTGCCATTTAGATAAATAAGACATGAGAAATGATTTTCTCATGTTACATGAGATAACATTATCTTATGTGGAGACATAATTAGATGAGTCTCATAATTAAAAAAAAAAAAAATACTGGTTAAAATTTTGATATATGTATAACATGAAATAAGATTTATCATGTAATATGAAAAAAATATTTATCTTTAAGATATTAAAGACAACAACGTCAAACATCGTTGATGCTTTAATGGAATAAATATTATGCATCACACACGTACGTTTTCAGACGCGTGATTTTTCGTCAGCTATAGAGCCGGTGGTCCTTAAAGTAGAGAAGAACCATTAATTATTATGATGCACCTTTGCTTGTCGCCATATATCACGGGTTTTTTTAATGTAATAGGGGACCATTTTTTTTTTTTTGGTAATTTCTCTTCTATTTTTAGAAAAACGTGCTTATTTCCCGATCTCTTGTTTTTTTTTTAAATTCTCTCTCACTCGCTTGTGCTTTACTATTTTTGGAATGGGACCATAACCAAACAAACCTCATCCATATATCACGCTGTGTTCGCATTTGCAGTTAAAAGTTGCCGCCCCAGGAGAAGACAACAATGTCACTGCTGACTTAGATGGTATTCAATAAATAAAATTAAATACGCTATTTTTTCTTTCGCAATTTTTATAAATGAAGCATCGAGCCTTCATTTCAATATTGAAGATATTATCCTATATCTGTTTTTTCCTTGTGATTGTCACATGACTTTTTTTTTTTTAAAAAAAAATTACAATTTTTTTTTCAAAATTTTCTAAATGAACAGTAATTGAAAGTAAACTCAGTTTTTTTTTCTCTCCCGTATTATTTTTAAGAGAAATAAAAAATCTTAATCCTCAATACGTTTTAAATTGAATTATCTTTTGTGAAAGATATATGCAATTTATAAAATAAAAGTAAAAATAAAGTTAGTATTAATAAACAAATATATACTTTGTAGAATGACAATTCAACCAAAAAAATTAAGCTGTAAAGTTACATTAATAATTTTATATTTTTCTAATACGTCTCTTCACACGAAAAATTATTGGACTTGAAGGTAGATGATGCATCAAACTTAACCTACTTATGCTAAGAAACTTTATAATGTTTAATTTTTTATTAATAGGATGGGAGCGATAAATATTAAACTCATGAAAACTTAGCCATGCGTAAAACTTTAAAACAACCCAAAAATTTAAGTGTGAGATTACATTAATTATTTTAGATTTCTCTAACATATATTAACTATTATTTTATAAACAAATATATATTTTATTCTCTTTTAATTTTATTTTTACTAGTTTTAACAAAAAGAAACTCATATGATATTTATTTTATTTAAATTTTATATGTTCTATTCATAATATATTTTAATTTTATTAATACTAATAGTATCATCACAAGAGCGTCAAAACATTAGTAAATATGTAAAAAAAAATTAAATATAATCTTACAAAATACATGACGAGATAAATTTTTATTAACTTAAAATTTTTAATGGAAGTTGAATTATTATATTGCATAAAATAATAATTGTTTAATAAAACAAATAAAAATCAATAAATTTGATCGTTCAAAGTTAATTCAATAAATAATCGTATCCGCAAAATAGTGATAATCATAGATGTTTACCTAAACGTTAAAGTTTAAAATGATTATAATTATCAGATGGCATTTTTTAATTAAATTAATTTTTTAAATTTTTTAAATTTATTACTTCATTCAATTTTCATTTATTATATTTTCAATGATCTTATTTATGTCTAATTTGACTTTTCACATTTCCAACCTGTCAATTTTTTTATTTCGCCACAGCTTTTTCTAATTTTTTTAAATAAATAACAATTAAAAGTGTATTAATTTTTTAAATATTAGTTAAAATATTTTTGAAAATATTAATCTTAAATAGAGAGAAATAAAAATACAGTAATATAACATCCATAAAGAAAATAACCAAACCGTTATTTATTTAAATTTTCTTATAGCAATTTTGTTTAAGATGTTGATTTAAAAATTAATTATTTTTTATGAATGAGAAATTTGATTTGAAAAGATGTTCGTTTCGTCGATGAATAGATGTGTCGTTTCATCGTTGAACGAATATGTCGTTTTATCGATGAACGAATATATTGTTTCATCAATAAGTGAATGCCTTTATTATTTTTCTTTGTCCATAAAAGTACCCAGAGAAATGTGTAGATATTAATATCATGTGATTAAATATATTCTATCATTTTATATGAGATAATGAGACTTTGGTTGTTTTTAAATTTCCAAAAGCATTGGTTAATTTGAAGTTGCATTATGAAAGTGGGTTCGTGGGTTAATATGAATTTGGCACGAACAAGAATATCTTCACTATAAACACAATACAGATAATTATGAGTATCAAAAATTTCAACACGAATATTACTTGTTTATTGCACACGTGGACACAATACAACAAGAATGATTCATTAATTAATTTTTTTGAATTAAAATTACTTAAGTATTCTTAAATAAATAAATAGAATAAAATAAGTGGGATAGATATATAATTAAGTAATTATTTAATTTAAACAAGTCATCATAAACATAAATATTCTTAATATAAGCACAATATAATTTTTTTGGATTATTTTTCAGTCGACACAAATTCAAATACGGGTTGATATGAATATGGAAAATTTATATCCCGTTGGTTGGTGGTGTTAAAAATTAACACCTCTAAATAATATAATGTATATGAAATAAGTTGAAGAAACTAATAACTTTTCTCTGCTAATTCTTTCTTTATACAAACTCCAAAATAAAAATTTCAAAAATTTCTATCCTCCCTTATTTATTTTATTAATAAATTATACTTTTTTATTTTTTTTTATGGAAATGGTGAGGTAGATATTGTCCCTTCACATAAACGCGTTTTGAACTCACATCTCCGCCGTTGCCATTTCTCTACGAGACAAATAAGCCATTTTCTGTCTTTATTTCCTTATTTAGCCATCTGACATAATATTTTCCTTTTCTTTCCATTCATGATAAATCATTAATGACTATCAAACAGATACCGAGTGTTGATATTATATCAAGTGTTTGCAGGCGCAAAAAACGCCAAAGAAAAAACTAACAAATCCAACAAAACTAAATAAAAGGAGCAAATATATGCAATGCACGGGACTCACGTGGACCGCCCAGAGAGGAGGAGAGAGAGAGGTAAAAGAAAGTGAGAGAAAAGGATTATGAAATTAATTTCCCAATAACAGAATCTATCACACATGTGTAAAATATGATAGAAAACAAAACTGAACAAAGAGATTGAGATTGTATATGTGGCCAGCTTGTTGCCACGGGATAATTATCAATAGTCTCAAAATTAAGGTTGTTGGAACAATGTACCAAAAAAAAGTTGTTGCACCAAAATGGTTAAAGAAATCAATATAATATATAATAAAGAGAATTGAGTTTATAAAAAAATTTAATTTTTTTATATTATACAAGATAAATTTATCTCTTATATACATATTAAAGTGTGTAGAATTTACGTGAGGAGTAGAGAGAGAAAAAGAAAAAAGAAAATCTATATACTTTTATGGGAGTTACTAATCTCGTGTTGCTTGAGATAGTTCTCTTATGTGTATGAGATAAATATGTGGAATCCACACTTTAAAATAAAAGAAAAAAGAAATGGAAAAAATTAGCACAAAATTTAATAAGTGTATAACATGATATAGCTATCTTTAACGAAATGAGAAAAATATTTCCCTCCTCTTATATATATATAAAAAATATCTTCTATATTATTTTATGAGAAATAATAAACCTAATAACTATATAAAACGTCATGCCACTTTAAACCAGAATACAACAATTTCAAAAAGGGATATATTTTTCTTATGTTGTAGGAAAAGAATTACTTCATGTTGTAGAAATAAAAGTATAAGTGGGACCCACATGTAAGAGGAGAGAGAAAAAAAAAGTGGTGGGACCCAACCCTTTTTGTGTGTGTAGGAGAGATGTTTATCTCATGTAAAATGAGATAAACATAACCCTTTCAAAAATCGTTGATAAAAGGGTAAAGCAAGCTTACGTGTTCAGATGCATGGGAGACAATATCCAGAGCTCCACGGCTTTGTGGTCCGTGCATAGAAAATAGGGAGGAGAGAGAGAAAAGAGAGAGAAGACCCGGAATCTTATTTACTAGCGCCATACTCTTCTATTTTTTGTCACTTATGAAATTAAGGAAAAAATATCTTTTTAAAAGATATAAAATTCGATTTTTTCTAAGAGAGATGAAAATAAATTATGAGAGTGTGTAGGTTTTTTTAATATAAATTTAAAAAAAAAATTCTATCTTTCTCTTAAAAACAGTTAACTTTTTTTTTATACAGGTGAGAATTGAACATATAATTTATAATGTATTATATTCTCTCGTGTTAAAATTTTACATAATCTGGTCATGTGAATTTTTTTTTGTCTATCTCTCTTCATTAATAAAAAATGGTCCTCACCTATTTAATGCATGTAAAAGAGGAGATAGATACAAAAATTTCACTTGATGTGAAATTTTAACATGAGAGTATCTACTCCCAATATAATCTATCCAAATTCCTCACTATTAGATCAATTTTAACAACTTAAAAAAACCTAATTTTATGTCATTTAAAAGAACATATGTTTATCTACCAAAAAAAAAACACACGTTTTCCCCCTTAAATTAATTAAGAAATGGTGGTCCTTAAAATATAAGGTGTACTATATATAGATGAACCGTTGCTTGTCTCTATATATCAGGCTTTGTTCACGTTGATACATACTTCAATCCGGCCTTTTGACCTTGGTAGTGTTGTTTTTGTAATGTATGACTGGAATAATTTGTGGGTCAAAAGTTTTGCCAATATAATGCATAATAACGCGGTTGGAGAACTGACGTTTAAGGACGTGATAGAAAGCATACCGCGTCCTGTACAATTTTTTTGGCACGATCATCAGAGCTCCTAAGACGTGATACCTTACCTACCACGTCCAGTACAGGCCTGTCAGTGCTTTTAAGACATGATACCTTACCTGCCGCGTCCTGTGCAAAATCATATGTATAAGTTTAGGGTTTACCGTATATCTGAAGAATCAAGATTTATAAGTTTTTATCTGATTCACCACAAAAAGAGAGGTTAACATTTATTACTTTTTCTTTTGTTTATTATTCTCTTTCAAAAAATATATGTCTTTCTAAAGTATAAAATATGTGTTATTTTAAATAAAATAGTAGTATTTTATTTAATATTTAAATTTATAAAAATCTATCAATAACCTTTCACTCTCACACACCATGGTTTTTTATTGTGTAATTATTTCTCTCACTATATATAAAATATAATAATTTTAGTTAAAATAACCCAATATTATATTTTTTTTTTAAAAATAAATATTTTTCCCATTCTGTTCAGCCTTCAAGATATTTATAGGTAAGTATTAGATAGTTAACAATTTTATATTTATTTTGACGTATTAAAATGAAATTTAATTTGTAAAAAGTAATTAAATTTTTCAAAGGATAATATATATTTCTTAATTTATTTTTTGAATTTATTGTTAATTAATTATGCATATATTGTTTACAATTTTAATTTTTTTAATTTATATTTTTTAAAAATTTTCTTAAATTAATTATGCATATTCCATTATAATTTAAAATTTTCAAAAAATATTTTAATTTATATTTTACCTAAATTATATAAGCGTCTATTTTTATTTAATTATAAAATAGGCAAATAACACCCCTTTAATCATATTCTGTTTTTGGTACAATTAGACTACAAGAAATATAAATATTCAATAGTAATATTAATTCGATATACAGGATGCAAGACTTTTTCTTCTTATTATTTTATATGGGATTTGTTTTCTCATTTAACATGAGATAAACTCATTTTTCTACACTCACATTTTGAGTAGTGAGATCTATTTATATTTTTTTTCTCTTCTATTCTCTCTCCTCTTTCCCATATATGTAAGTATAGGTAAATAAGTTTATCTCATGTTGTATATATCTTAAAAGCAAAGAAGGAACGATTCAATGTATCATGTTTTGCACAGGACGCGGAAGGTAAGGTATCATGTCTTAAAAGCACTGACAGGCCTGTACTGAACGTGGTAGGTAAGGTATCACGTCTTAGGAGCTCTGATGACCGTGCCAAAAAAATTGTACAGGACGCGGTATGCTTTCCATCACGTCCTTAAACGTCAGTTCTCCAACCGCGTTATTATGCATTATATTGGCAAAACTTTTGACCCACAAATTATTCCGGTCATACATTACAAAAACAACACTACCAAGGTCAAAAGGCCCTTCAATCCAGTATGAGTTAGAAAATAAATTTTTATATAACAATTGTTTTTTTAATGAACTCATTAAAAAAGAATTAAATTAATAGTCTTAATTACTCATAAATATTTGAGTTACTGAGTTATTAAATTTTAAAAGCGAATAATGTATCATTTCACTTTTAAACCTCAATTTACTTTATTTTATTTTTTGTCTTTTCAATCGGTTCCTGGCGATTCTACCGAGATCACTTCTAAACCTCGACTTTAGTGCTTGACTCTTTAAAAATATTTTTATCGCCTTCTTTTCCGGATTATTAGGTACTAGACTAGACAATGAAAAGTTTCGGTCTCGAAAATCAACCCAAAAAACTTCAACGCAGTTCGAAAAAGAAACACTGAAAAAAGGATTTACGGGGCTAGTGAGAACTTGGTCAAAATTGTTAAACCAATTTCAAAATGTTAAGTGCATATTTACATAAACGTAATAATTTATTTATTTTACTAAAAAGTAATTAATTAATTATTTTACATTCTACTAAAGAGAGTAGGAACATTCAAAGCATGTGAAGAAATTGCAGGATCATCCTCTTTCAATCCTAACGTGAATTCACAACCACACAAAACACAACAGCTCCACACAAGAAAATCTTCCCGCTCTCGAGGCTATAAATAGGGCATTGAAGCAAACCACAATAGGCATAAAAAATCTGAACCTAATAAGAGTTACATTCCATTTCTTCCCCAAAACCAGTATGGCCAGGCTAGTGAAATCAATTCTCCATCTTGGTGGCAATGGCCATAACCCGTTAAACATGTCTGATGAGCACATCTTGGAGGAGATTTATTCAACCCATGTCCACAGCGATACTAAGTTTGACGTGGACTCTCTTTTCAAACTTGTCGAAAACATCCTTAAGCGATCAACCCACATTGTTGACAATGTTGTGCAAGTATATGCACCTCCACACTAAATCCTTTTTTTATGGATGATTTTGTGCATTTTTTTTTGGAAAAAACTATTCTTATGTCATATGATATAAGTTTTCTCTCCTACACACCCTTCGATAAGTGTGTCACATTTTTCTTTTCTTTTATTTTATTTTTTCAGGTGGTGGAGCCCACTAGTTTATCTCTATGACATGAGATAACTATCTCCTTTAACATGATATTAATAAAACTTTTTTTTTTCGTTGTTGGGATTTTGCCAACTTTCCTCTCCTATTTCTTCTTTTGGTGTCTAAATAGTAATACTCATGATGGCTTGTTACAGGGAAACCACGGAAGCCAGGAGCAAATAGTTGACGAGATTCCCAAAGCTGACTTCTTCTCACCATTGTGTACTTTGAAGCAAATTACTTCCGAGGTCATTACTTAAACTTTGATATTTTATAAGCTAAACTAAACGGGGTTTGTTTTTCTCGCGCATAAGAAAATAAATTCTTTTTACACACGTTATAAAAAGATGTGTCACTTATTATTTTATTTTTTATTTTTTTTTAAATAGGTGGATTCCATATTTGATGTATCTACAACATGAGATTAGAATTCTTCTGCAACATAAGATTTATTTTTCTCAAACTAAATACATATATTTAGTTATAGGAAAATAGTTTTCTCATTTTACATGGGAAAATTTTCTCATACTACACTTACAATACATGAGTGGGTTTCATTTTGACTTTTTTTGTTTTCTCACCTTTTTGTGGATCCCACTCATGTATTGTGAGTGTAGTGTGAGAAAATTTTCTCATGTAAAATGAAAAAATTAATTCTCTTAGTTATATTAATTTTAAAAAATCAAATATAGGGGTACGTTTGTCGTTTGGCGTCTGCGTCTCTGAAAAGGTTAAATTATAGGCGTGTGTTTTATATAAAAATAAAAAATCATATAAAGTGATTACATATAATCAGATTCATAGCCATGTAAATCAACCATTTTTTTTATGTCTAATTCGTTACATATAAAGAGGAACGATATTTACCAAAAAAATAAAATAAAATAAAAAGAGGAACGATATCAACACACTATTAAACATTTTTTCTCTCAATATTTGTTTATTATTGGATGAAACTTCATGCCCACCTCATTGAATAATCTTGGTCTTCTCTTTATTATTAGTGGGTCAGCATTGTATCTAACCCAACAGATGGTGTTTATAGGAGAGCGTAAACAACTAATTAGCTCACAACCGGTTCTATCCAAAAATTGTTCTATGTATTAACATTGAAACGGAACTCAAACACATAGAATTATATGTGTAAGCAGAATAAATATCAACATTAACAATCACCTTTATCGCAAATTAGTTAAAATACGTCATAATAAATATATCATGTCATAATCACAATGAGCGCAACTGTATGTGTATGTATGATAATGGCAGATGACGTGCAAGCCTCCAGGTGAGGAAATTGCTCACAAGACAACACTAGCAATCCTCAAGAAATTGTCAAGTTATTCATGGGATGCAAAAGCTGTTCTCACTCTTGCGGCTTTTGCTCTTGAATATGGTGAATTCTGGCTTCTTTGTCTGCATCAGCCAACAGATCCACTTGCCAAATCATTGGCCACAATCACGCGAGTACCTGGGCTCACCAACTCCACAGCACTGAAAAAACATCACAATGCCATTTTGGAGCTCAACAATCTCATGAAGACCACTTGGGAAGTGATCAAGCTCATCTTGGAGTTGGAACATCTTACCTCTTATGACACCAAGGACGTGCCAGCTTTGCTACCATCCTTAGAACAAATCCCTGTAGATGTCTACTGGGCTATCATCACCATTGTAGCAATTGTTACTCAGACTGAATGCCTCACCACTGATTCGTAAGTTCAGGCTTTTAGTGAAACATGTACATGAGCTGCAATACGATAAGTTCTTTAATTGTCTAACTAGTGTCACCAATAATTGTTTCATGATTTCAGGGATCAGAGGCAGGACTTATCTCATTTTGGTCAAAAGATTAACATCATACTTAGCAAATTGAGGAAGCAGATGTTACTGTGCAAGCAACAAATTGGTAATTAGTCGCATAAAGCTTATATTTTATTTTTATTTTATCAATCCCAAATGTAAAGCTTTTTTTTTTTTTTTTTTAATCTTTTCCATTGTTATAGCATTGCAATGCAAAAGTCGTTGATTTTATGCATGATGCTGAGGAAATTATTTGAATTCTCAGAGGAAGCAGATAATAAGAAGAGACTCAAGAAAATGTTTCAAACCCCTACTGAAATTGTGGAGGTGTTTAAGTTGCTGATATTTTGGAAAGATACTCCACAGGCGCCCATCTATGACGGTGCTACTAAAACACTGGTTAGTAACATATCTTGCTTAATATGTTACAATAACTTGCTCTGTGTGTGTAAGTGTGGTTGTCTTGCTTTTTAATTTAGTTTTCTCGGATGTGTAATTTCAAAGGAAACTTTAGCATCATTGTTTAATATGGATTAATTATTTAATACAATATTTGTATTTAAAATATAATCCAAATCAAATAAAAATTAAAAAAAAGGCTTGAAAGAAATTACACTGAAAAAATTATATTTACAAATTTTTTGTTTACAAATTCTTATAAATTATATTATGTATTATGGATAGTATAATGAGAAGTTGTAAAAAAAAATTTGTAATTATAATCTGCCCAATTACACTAGTCAAAGATATAAAAAATGAATCGCGATGTTAATTTTACACAATTTAGTTTAACTTCAAAATTCTAGTTTTTCTTTACGATGGTAAGTTTTGCGCCTTGACTATTTGATTTGTATTAAAAATGTTTTGTGAACAGGTTAACATTGAAGTGCTAAAAAAGAAGAACGTGTTCTTGTTCATTTCAACCCTGGACATCACAGTAGAAGAAATCTCTCTTTTCAAACCAATTCACGATGCAACAAAATCAGGAAACGAGTACAAGATTGTGTGGGTTCCCATTGTGGAGGAATGGAATGATCAACTGCGTAAGAAATTTGAGTTTCTGAAGTCTAAGATGCCCTGGTTCGTGTTGCAGCACTTTGCACCCATAAAAGGCATCGAGTTCATAAAGGAAGAATGGCAATTCAAGAAGAAGCCAATGTTTGTGGTGATGAGCCCCCAAGGAAAGATTCTGCATCCGAATGCATTCCACATGATTCAAGTTTGGGGGTTAAACGCCTTCCCTTTCACTCAATCCATTGAAACAACACTGACCCAACAAGCAAGTTGGATTGAATCTCTGGTGATTAACATTAACCCACAAATAACCACATGGGTAAGTTATTACTTAGTCACAAATCTTATGAAAATGCTTGTTACGAATTTTTTTTTTTTTCACACATCACTACTTGAAGTTTATGTTACTTTTCGTTCAAGTAATGTACCGAGAGTTGTTGGTTTAGTGGTAACCCAATTAGATTTCAGCATTTGACCTGTTCAAGTGGTAGTGTGTTCGATTCTTGAATGTCCCAACTCTTGATAGTATATAGAGGGTCAAAGCCAAAATAAGATTAGTCGGGTACTCGGGTTTGTGACACCGGTTAATATTAAAAAAAAAAAAAACATTTGTGATCTAATTAACAAATTTTATGTTTTCCTTTGAAAAAGATCAAGGAGCAAAAGTATATCTTCTTCTATGGAGGTAAGGATAAGGAATGGATTCAACAATTCAACAAATCTGCGGGTGCCCTAGCAAATGATGCCACTCTTAAGGAGGCAAACATTTCAGTTGAGCTGTTTTGCTTGGAGTTTGAACACTCAAACGTTATTAACCGCTTTTGGAGAGGGATAGAGAGTTTGTTTGTGACCAAGATGCACAAGACAACTAACACAGTAACTCAAGAGGTGCAAAAAATGCTTTCCTACAAGAATGAGACTGGGTGGGCACTTCTCAGCAAGGGCTCTACTGTGTTGCTCGCTGGCCATGGAACCACCATTTTGAAGACAGTGGCAGAGTTTGACAAATGGAAAGGGCTGGTTATCAAGAATGGCTTTGAGGTCTCCTTTAAAGAACAACATGACAAGGTTGTTCGCACCATTCATCGTTGCTCCCACCTTGAAATCCCTAACGTTGCAGGAAAAATTCCAGACAAAATTGAGTGCCCAGAGTGTCACCGCACAATGGAAGTGTTTATAAGCTACAAGTGTTGCCACAATGAGAACACTGCTAATGCTGAGCATTAATAACGTCATGGCACTATTGCATATTCTTGTGTGTAGTTTAATTTCTCTTTCGCATTTGGAATAAGATCACTAGAACTGTTTTATGTATCATTATGTAATGTAGCCAAATAGGTCTTGCGTTATCATGATCAGAGTATTGTCATGAATGCGTTTAGAATAAGGCTATCAGTTAACCTTGTGTTATTACTTTTTATGAATAAAGAGTGAAGTAATATGTTCTATGATTTTACATTTAAAATTTCCCACTTGGTCTTCAAGCTTATTAACTACCATAATTTCTTTTCCTTTTGAAACATACCGAATTCCGTTGCCTTTAATTTTATGCGTGTGGCATCAGACCAGTCTCCAGATTTTGGATTCTTCGTTAAAGATAAATAATGTGCCAAAAATAAAAGATAAATAAAACATCAGGCGATATTATTTGCGAACATTTATAATTAATCAGGTATAACCAAAATATAGGATCAATAAAGATTAAAATTAAAATAGCAGTTTTCAAAGGGTGGTCTCTCTGACAAACAGCATGGGGATTCTGTTTGTGTTAAACGCGGGCGCTGCTCATTTGTCAATTTTTCATAGTATATGCCAACAATTGAAATGGCCAAATGAAGTGGAACATACTACATAGTTGAAACGTATACCTTCCTAATTTTCTAAAAATATTAAGGGTAACATATTTTTTGTGTCCTTAACAAAAAATATGGGACTCAAAAATTGACTTACGGTTCTTGTGAAATTCAAAATGGACCTAACTAGTTAAAATCGTGATTCCTATGAAATTCAAAAAAGATCCACATTAATTCTTAAAAAAGACTAATATGGAACTATTTTGAATTTTAGAAGAATCACAAGTCAATTTTTTTCCCTAAGAAATTAAATTGGACCCTATGATTTTTTTTTTTTTAGTAATCTAAAGGTACTTTACTCTAAGAAAAAATAATCGTCTGTTACTTTTTTTTTTTATACTCTTAATTTTTTTATAGGATAAGATATTATACTTTTTTTTTTTCATATTTACTTTATCTATTTCTTTTTTTCATATCTACTTTACCTGTCTCTTTCTGTATCGTTAACTCATAACTTCTTCATCCTTTCATTTTGCTCTCAACTTCACCATTTTACTTAACAATTGTGATATGTGCCGAGAAAAATAAATAAAATAGGTATGAAAAATAGATAGGTAAAATATTTTATGCTTTTTTGCTATATATAAATTTCACATGGTTTCACATAAAAAAAATTTGTATTTATTTATTTTTATAAATATTCACAAATAATATTGATAAAGTCTATTTATTTAACATATATATTGAAAGAGATAGACATAATTTTTATGTACTAGCTAGGTCGTATGAAATTTATCCACGCCCATTCAATACCCTTTTCCTATTACATCAACGGCGGACCCACTTAGTTGCACTTGTCTGCAACATAAATTTGGAGAAATTCTTTTTTTTTTTCCAGGGATAAGTGATTTAGATCAAGTAAAAAAAAGAAGAAGATAAAAATAGGTCCAATCCAATCAACCTCTATAATTAAAAGTTTAAAGCTTAAACTTAGCTCGTTGCTTTGTCTATTTTTTATTTATTTAAACATAAACCTTGTTAGCTCCAAATCTTAATAGACATCAACGATTCCTGAAATTCAATCTTTATCTAGTGGAGAAGAATCACACGTTATTTTTCATATTTTTTTGTGAAGCAAAAGTGGCCAACTTTGGATCAAATAGACATCCACAGAGGTAAACTTTTGATCGATTAACCCCTACAATTATACTATATTTTACAAATTTCTTTTTGTGATATTTTTTTAATTATCATTATCGATTATTTATTTAAAACTTTGGTTGATTCACCAAAACTTTACTTTTGATGTGAAAGCAAAAATTAGATCATGATTATAATCTAAAAAAAAAAAATTGGAGACGCTGCCCCTACCATAAATGTGCAAACATAATTTTTTTTCTTTTTTTTTGGAAACTGATCCTAATTACTTCTTCGAGACGAATCAGAACCCCCAGTATCCCCATGGGTTCGACTCTTTGAGCCGCCTATGGGACTAATCCAGAGTTCGGGTGCGAGTCCAAGAATTACAGTACTTATGCCCCTCCCCAGATGTTGGTGGGATTCGAACCGATGTCCTCTCCCACCACTCAGTCCCCATGCTACTAACTGAGCCGGGTATAATTTTTTTTTCTTTTCTAGGCCCGCCACTTTATTACAGAGTGGTTCTAAGCCCACCAGCAAGGACGAGGAAATTTGCATGAAGTTATAATCATAATACGAAAAGTTATCGTAGTAAATAGTAAAAAGAGATCACTCAAACGTTGCAGCACACACTATAAGGTAGTGTTTGGTAGAGGAGAAATTTTTATTTAGCAGGAAATCTCGATTTTCAAAAATATGATTTTTACATTCAGTTTACGATAATATCCAAAAATTTAAAATTTAAAAAAATTCAATTTTCCGAGAATCTTACCAAATGCCGTGTACCAAACGGCCCCTAAAGAAGCTTTATTGAAGGCTAAGGTTCAAGATTAACTGCCCCAGATTACATTGAAAACACACACCTTATTTTTAAAGTCACACAGATTTTTGTTTCTTTATTTTTTTTTCGGGTACATAGAAATCTTTATTTTACTAGAGAAACATAGTCCTAAAAGTTGCACACAACCGGAAAGCTCTCTTGGTGCCTCACTCTAGTTCAAGATACTAAACAAGCAAGCCACACTCAATTCTAGGGTATGGCATTCACGGTATTCTCATTGTGGCAGCATTTATAGCTGATGAAAATCTCCATTGTCCTAGGACACTCGGGACATTTTATGGTCTCTGGTAACTTTCCAGCAACATTAGGAATTTCAAGGGATGAGCAGCGGTGCGTGGTGCGCACAATCCTCTCATGGTATTCTTTAAAGGAGAACTCAAAGCCCTTCTTGATCACACCTTCTTTCCATTTATCAAACTCTGCCACTGCCTTCAAGATTGTGGTTCCACGACCACTTACCACCACAGATGACCCTTTGCTGAGTAGAGCCCATCCAGTTTCATTCTTGTAAGAAAGCATCTTTTGCACTTCTTGAGTCATAGCATCAACTGTTTTGTGAACTTTGGTCACAAACAAACTCTCAATGCCACTCCAAAAGCGGCTTATGAGGCTTTTATCTTCCTTTTCCACACAGAACAACTCTATTGAAATCTTTGCCTCCTTTATGATGGCATCATTTGCAAGGGTAGTCGCATACTTAGTGAACTCTTGGATCCAGTCTTTGTCCTTGCCTCCGTAGAAGAAAATGTACTTCTGCTCTTTGATCTGCATCACAGAGAAAATCACATAACCTTGCAATTAAATTTATACCAGATTATCAAAAAAAAAAAAAAAAAAAAAATTTATACCAATCCTAGTTTTGTATTTTCCCGCAAAAGATATTTCAATATTAATCAAATGACATATCTTGCAGTCAAAAAGGGTAAGTCTTAACCAACATTTTTGAATGAGCATCTGTCTATATAATATGTTCAAATTAAGGGTTTAAGTTTTCTTATGTTGTAGGATTATAGGAGATAAAAAAAGTAGAGAGAAGTTAAATGTGGGTCCCATATTTTATATTAAAAAAGAAAAAAAAATTAATTGGCACGGAAAACGAATTAGTGTAGGAAAATGATATATTCTTATGTAGCATAAGAGTATTATTTCCCTCAAATTAATTATTAAATTTATTTTTTGTGAAATTTACTTACCCAGGTATCTATGTTGGGGTGAATGTTGCTTACAACAGAGCCAACCCAATTAATTTCTCTGTCAATTTTGTCTTGATCCGAAGTTGTAAAGGGAAAAGCCTTCATTCCGTAAGCCTGAATCAAATGGAATGCGTTTGTATGCTGCACTTTCCCTTGAGGGTTCAACACGACAACCATTGGCTTCTTTTTGAAGTGCCATTCCTCCTTAATGTACTTGTACCCTGCAATGGGTCCAAAGTGTTGCACCACATACCAAGGCATCTTACTTTTCAAAACCTCAAATTTCTTGCGAAGCTGCTCGGTCCATTCCTCCACAATTGGAATCCACACAATCTTATACTGATCATTTGTTTTAATTGAATCATAAACTAGTCGGAGTACTGAAATCTCTTCCTCGGTGATGTCTAGAGTAGAAATAAACAGGTACACATTCTTCTTTTTTAGCGCAGCGATGTCAACCTATACCAGGCAACAAATGAATCAAAATTAAGGCCTACAATTGCAAGAATGATGGACTTAATAGTTAAAAGCAAATTATTTACTAATATTTAGTTTTAGGGATAATGGTTTGTAATTTTAAAGGAACTAAATTATAGTTGTTTATAACTATCTATTCCGAGTAGTATATAATTATAATATTAAAGTTGTATTTTTTTTTCTTTTAGAAACTCTCAACTGATTTGAAAAGAAAAAAAAAAATTTAATATTATAATTATATACTCCTCAAAATACATAATTATAAACAGTTAAAAAAATACAATTTAGGTCCTTTACAACAACAAACCATTTTCCTTGTTGGGCTTCTTGGTTTTGGCATTTTCTGTTGCACCCGCTCCATATTTCCTGGTCTATGATCGAGGGTTTCAGAAATATATATATATATATATGGGTTAAATATTTCTACAATCATTTTATATAAGATTGTCTACAACTAACTTTTCACACACAGCCATATATAGTGGACGAAGTGACCAATCCATCAAATATATATGAACTTTTTCATAGCATAAAATCAGAAAAATAATATCAACTTTTTTCTGTTTGGTCTATACCTGTAAATATGAAACTTAATATAAACCAAAGATTATTATTTTTATTTTTATTATATATTTTAAAATATTTAATATTATTTAATTTTAAAAGAATTATAAAAATATAGTATTATATTAACACGTGTTTTGGGAAACATTTGAATAAATATTTAAAAATATATTGAAGAAAACATTTAGAGCACATATATTATAGAATCTGATTTTATTATGGTAATAGATCTGGACAAACTTCAAATAATATTGACAAGGAGGAACAAACCATGGTCTTTGTAGCACCATCAAACAGTGGCTGTGGAGCATCCTTGGAGAAAACTAGAACCTTAAACACCTCCATTATTTCAGTGGGTGTTTGGAAAAGCTTCCTGAGCTTGCGATAATATTCTGCCAGTTCTGAAAGAATATAGACAAATCATCTAATTAATTAGCATCTTATTCACATATACACATCTCCTTCTTTTTTTTCCCTTCAGTTATAGCTTTGAAATAAAAGAACGACACTTGCTGCTTTAAGGAAAAACAAAACTGACCTATCTGTTGCCGGCAGAGCGTGATCTGCTTCCTGAGTTTGCTGAGTATGATATTGATCTTTTGACCATAGTGGGACAGTTCCTGCTTGTGCTCCCTTAAACCAATAAAATTATTGGCTAATTAAATAAACATTCTTTAAAAGTACAAATAATAAAAACGACAATTATTAAACAAGTCTTTTTGTTAAATAAGCAGGTAACTTACGATTCAGTAGTGAGGCAATCTATCTGAGTTACTATAGCCACAACAGTGACGATAGCCCAATAGACATCAACAGGGATTTGTTCTATGGAGGGCAACAAGGCAGGTACATCCTTTGTGTCATAAGTTGTAAGCTTCTCCAACTCAAACATTACCTCAATCACTTGCAACGTTGTTTTGACCAGATTGTTAAGCTCAATTATAGCTTGGCGATGCTTTTGCACTGATGCGGGCTTTGTGAGCACCGGCACTCGCTTCAGAACAGCCACAGATTTGGCTAGAAGATCTGTTGGTTGATGCTGAGCAAGTAACCAGAACTCTCCATAATCGAGTGCAAAAGCCGCAAGTGTAAGCACAGCTTTTGCATCCCATTCATAGTTTGATAGTTTGTTAAGTATGGCCAATGTTGTTTTGTGAGCAATTACCTCACCTGGAGGTTTGCATGACATCTGCCACAAATAATTCATTGTGTTACGTTCATTGAACAACTAGCCAGTCATAATTTTCTAAACTTGTTTTTAATTCACCAGTAAAGTTTATATATATATTTGCAAAATATTTATTAAGCTGCTTGAGATATATTTATTTTCGGTTATTCAAAAATTATGTCATTTTGTTTATTTATTTTTTTTATATTAATTGATTCATCCTTAAATGATTATGATTTTTTTTTTCTCTTTTTCTTTTTCACCATTGATTTATTTTTGTAAAATTATAATTTAGTGAGCGAAGATAAAAAAAAAATGATAACACTGTATATCTATTGTAATTATAATTTTGGATGTATGAATAACCTCAGAAGAAATCTGCTTCAGGGTACAGAGTGGTGAAGCGAAATTGACTTGGGGGTTATTGTCATCTATGTGTTCCAAGCTTGGTTGGGAACCCTGTGAAAAATTGATCAAGATTAAGTGCATGGATATTTGAAGGAGAAATGTGAAGTAGAAACTGATGAAGGGAAGGAAGTGAGTAAGAAACCAAAAAGGGTAGCTATAGGCGTATGTATACCTGCACAATGTTGTCAACAATTTGGGTTGAACGTCTGAGGGCGTTCTCAACAAGGGTTAAAAGAGAGGATACATCAAACTTTGTGTCACTATGGACATGGGTTGAGTAAATTTGCTCCAAAATCTGTTCATCGGACATGGTTAATGGGTTATGCTCATTCTCAGGAGTTTGGAGAAGAGTCTTGAGTGAGAGCTTGGTAGACATTATGCTCATCCTAATAATAATTACAAGAACTAGCTTGAAGGGTTGGTTTGAAAGAAATGAGGAGTTGCTGCCTTATTTATAACGTGAAAACGTGTTTCATTTTCATTTTATATTTTTTTAGGAGGGCAAATTTCATCCATGTGCATTATATTGGAGATTATTGTTTTGGAGCCCTGACGTCAAGAGGTTAACGGTGCGTGACGGATGCATCGCATATTTGCATCCTATTAGGAAAAAGAATAAACATGACTGAATTTCATTTTATTGTATTGATTCTCTGAGAGAGACAAATGTGAATATATAGACAAAAGCAAAAGAGAGAAAGAAGTTTGTTATAACAAACTCTGACGTGGCAATCTAGATAGAAAGATCTAGAATAAAAAATGAATATTTTAATTATCCTTCTTAAGATGGAAAGTGAATGTTAAGTATTCCCATCTTGGAGAGAAGGGAATGAAACTCAGTGGGATGTAAAGCCTTTGTCATCAAATTAGCAAGCTCGCGGGAAGAAGGAATATGAAATTTGCGCAGATGACCTTTGAGAATATGTTCACGAACTAGGTGACAACCAATTTTTATATGCTTAGTGCGTTCATGAAATACAGAATTAGTAGGTATATGGAGTGCAGCCTGACTATCACAAAATAAATGAGCAGGACCAGTGTGAGAGACATGTAAGTCACGAAACAATGAGAATAGCCATAATAGTTCACAAGTGGTGAGTGCCCTGGAGTGGTACTCCGCTTCAGTAGAAGAACGAGAGATAATATGTTGCTTCTTGGATTTCCAAGAAATTATGAATTGCCAAGTGAGATGCAGAAACCAGAAACAGATTTGCAGCTATCAGGACAAGAAGCCCAGTCAGAATCACAGAAGGCATGTAGTTGTAAAGCTGAAGAAGAAGAGAAGAAAAGACCCTGCCCAACAGTGGATTTTAAATAGGCTAGAACATGATGAGCAGCATGTAAGTGAGGAATCCATGGAGTAGGCATGAACTGTCTTAGGTGATTTACAACAAAACAGAGGTCTGGCCATGATACAGTTAAGTAAAGAAGCTGCGCAATAAGTCTTCGGTACAAGGTATGATCAAGTAGTAAGTTCCATTCATGTAGAGAAAGTTTGAGATTAGCATCCATAGGTGTGGAGTTGGGTTTGCAACCAAGGAAACCCGAATCATGGAGAATTTTCAAGGCATATTTACGTTGACAAAGAGATATGCCTTTGGGTGAACAAGCAATTTCTAAACCAAGAAAGTGTTTTAGAGCACCCAGATTCTTGAGTTTGAATTTGCAGTCTAGAACAGTGGTCAAATGCTGCACTTCAGGAAAATTATTAGAAGAAACTATAATGCCATTAACATAAACTAAAATGGCAACAAAGACATTAGCATGCTTCTTAACAAATAAGGATTGATCAGCTTGTGATTGAGTGAATCCAAGAGAAAGAAGAGTTGAGGAGAATTTTGCAAACCACTGCCTAGAAGCCTGTTTCAACCCATAGAGAGATTTTGTCAGGCGACAAATAGCATTTGAAGGTACCCCCTTGCTAGAATATCTAGGAGGAAGTTGCATATAGACCTCCTTAAGCAAGTCCCCATGAAGAAAGGCGTTGTTGACATCCAATTGAACAAGATGCCAACCATAAAAAGCAGTAAGAGCAAGCAATAATCGGACACTGGTGATTTTGGCTACAGGAGAAAAAGTATCGAAAAAAATCCACATCTTCTTGTTGATTGAAGCCTTTAGCTATGAGCCTGGCCTTAAAACGCTCATGAGAGTCATCTGAATGATACTTCACATTATATACCCATTTATAGCCCACAATAGATTTACCAGGAGGAAGAGTGGTGATTTGCCAAGTGTTGTTTTGTTCAAGATGCATTTTGGCTTCCATTGCAGCTTTCCATTCCAATAATTGGGAGGCTTCAGAGTAAGTAGTAGGTTAAAGGTGGGTGGAAATGGCATTGGCATAAGCCATGTGGGAAAGAGAAAGTTTGGTATAAGAAAGGTAGTTAGAGACTGGGTGAGTAGTAGAGGATGAGCAAATATAGTCATTGGGGTAAGGAGGTGATTTATTGAGACATTGTGGTCTAGTGGGGGAAGGTGAGGTAGGCTTGGGAGAGGTATAAACAGAGAAGATAGGGAAAGGAAAAGTAATAGGCGTGGGAGGTGCAAAAGGGAAAATATCCTCAAAAAAGTGAATATCTCGCGAAATGAGGATACAATTGGAATGAATGTCTAATAATTTATATCCTTTATAGCCAGGTGGATAGCCAAGAAACATAGCAGGGAGAGATCGTTGTGAAAATTTATGGCTAGTTTTTGGTAAGGTGGTGTAATAGCAGATAGGGTTGGAAAAAATGAGCCGAGTTGAATTGGCAAAAATGAGCTATCAACCCGAGCTAGTTAGGAAAAAAACGAGCCAACCTGTGGGTCAAATATGGCAGCTCTTTTTTTTATAAAAAAATACAAAATATAATATACAAAAATGGACAAAATGCACACACGCTGTCATCGTCTTTCTTTCTTCTCTAAACCTAAGTCCCTAATTTTCTCACATCGCTGCCATTTTTATATTGTTAAACTGTGCTGGCTCTGTTTGGTTCAAATATCTTACTCACTTGATAGCAAGTGGTTTTGATTGTTTTTCGATGTTGGTGCAAATTTATTGTGAAGAAAATTCGAAACTAGAACATTTTGGTTTTACTTTCTCATTTTGTAACTTTCTATTTTGCTTTTTTTATAAACTATTCTGTAAGACAAATGTATTGTTTAAGCTGATGGAAGTCGCATAGTTGGTGCATTAATACTACAGGTTCATTCAAATAGGCTGAAAACGAGCCAATCCGTGAGCCAATTTTTCAAGCCAACCCACGAGTCATATTTTTGAGCCAACCCGCGAGCCAACCCTAAGCGAGCTCGTTTCGGGTTGGGTTGAGTTTTCTGACTCATTTTTTTTCCGAGCCAACCCTAACCCGACTCATTCTTTTGGGTTGCTTGCGGGTTGGACCGGGTTGGATCGTTTTGCCAACCCTAATGGCAGAGACAATCAAAGAAGCGATGGTGATCATATGCAGGTGGCTTATGACAGAGAAGTTCAAAGGGAGTTTTGTTGTGTAAGAGGGGTGAAGGAGTGCAGTTGATGAGCTAAATGACTGTGAGAACACACTCTGTCTAATAAACCAAGAGAATATGAGATTGAAAATGTAAAGCTCGGTCAACATTCAAAATGTGTTGGTGTTTACGTTCAACAACTGAATTCTATTGAGGACGATCAACACAGTAGTGAAAGTCTTGAATACCTTTAGAAGAGAAGAAGGAAGACAAATAAAAGTTTGGGGCATTATCACAGCGGATGGACTTTATGGAGGAATTGTACTAATTGAGCATAAGTGTATTGTAACACCTCGTATATATCCGGTAATGTTATCATACTATCGTATTAAGCTGCGCTTAATTAAAAATGTGGAATATCTTTTTCATTTCAATTATGATGTCATTAATCATTACCAACTTGATTACTTAACCATTTTCAAAACATCGCTTGTATGTACATTGCAATAAACAGCTAACTGAAATATCTCATTAATTAAAATAACATAACTATGTCTCTAGTCACGGAGCTACAACACGTAGACCAGACCAACTAGCAGTTTATACAACTCAACTCAAAAGTACTAACAACATGGTGGCATGGACAACTCTCATGCTCACCCCAAATAAGGCAACAAAGCCCACAAAAGTCTCAACTCAACAGCAACATAAAGATAAAGGCGGAAAACATAAACTGCATCCAATCCAATCATGCCAGCATAATATGAACAACACTAAACATCAACTAAGCTCTGGCCTCCTGCCGTCAGAGACAACAATCCCAATACTACCTGAACCTGAAATAAGCATTCCCCAAACGTGGGGTGAGATCTCTAAACAAGAAATCTCAGTAAGGCAAGGGTCCTTAAGGATCTTTCACCCCAAGCTCACTTACATGTGCAATATAAGTTCAAAAACAGTTTATCATCATCAGTTCTAAAACAGTGCAATGCAGCAGATAATCATGTCATGTGTGTCAATTCTATTCTACTGGCCAGAGAAATGGATGATTTATATACGCCAAGTACCCACACATAGTGCAAGACGCCACTTGCATCCACCCCGGATCACCGTCTTGTATGACGCCACATACTCAGGCTTACCGTCAAGATGGAACAACACATGCATATTAAAAGCCATTACACATAAAGCTCAACCTCATTTCAAATATCCAAAGCATGTAACACAACATGCATATAACCATACCCCCATGGGACATGGTGGAACCACAACATGGCTAAACCGAGGACACGAAAGCTTACCTTGCAAGCTAACACTCCAAGCCAAGAGTCCAACCAATCCTCAAAGTCCAAACACAGCAGAATCACAATCTGATATGGACCAATAATAAATCAATAAACATGCACTACAAGCATTCAACAAAAGACAACGCCTTTCCTTTTACGTTTTACGTCTTAAGGCTCACACAAAGCCACAAGCCCTTAATCACTTGATTCTGACTTAGGTCAATTAAAACAGAAGTTCAACTTCATCAACCTAGGGTCCACAAACCCCCAATAGCCTACTGTATGAACAGTGTAGCTACTGTTCTTCGAAATTCCAGAATATCCGGATATTCGTCGGGGGCACATCCGGATATCAATATCCGTATCTCTCTCTTCCAATATCCGGATATCTCTCTTCCAATTCAAACCAAAGGTCCAACTTTTACCGATTACAGAAGCCTAAACATGCATTTCTAGGTATGTTTAACCTTAACCACCCTTAAGTTGTTAACTTAGCTCATTGCATGCATCAAGGTTCCATTTTTTAAGCATAAAACTCAAACACAAGAGTGGTGAAGCTTACCAACAACTTAAAACAGTGGGAAGAATGCTCTTGGAGCTCACTAAACTGACTCCACAGTTCTGACTTGGTCCCAAAATGAAAATGACACACCAAGGTTGGTTCTTTCTCCACAAAGTTCACACCTTGAAGCTCAAAAAGCCAACTTCAAGGTTCCCACAACCCAAACTCACAAGGTCAGCCCACTCTTCTCAAACTCAGAAGCTCAAACTCAACAATGGAGCACCCAACAACCTTACAAGATCAACTCCCACTCAACAATGGTGTTTAAGTGAAGGTTTCAAGAAGAAAATGTGAAGACTTGGAAGGTTTTCAAGCAAGGAGACCAAGGTTGGAGAGGGCAGCAGCTGACCCTTCAGCCACTCACGTAGGAGGCACAAAAATAACCTAGGATAATGTGCCAAGTTGTATTTATAGTCGGTTTAAACTTAATCGCACTGTGTTAACCTTAATTGCTATGCTTAGAATTTTAATCCCAAACTCAGGATTCTTAACCTACTCAATTTTACAAGAATTATCATATTTTTCTTATATTTTTTGGAGCACCTTTCCGGTACGCGCTTTTCATAGCCAATACCAGTTTCTGGCACCAGTTCTCATTATTTTAACTTAAAACTCGTTTTACAAGTCCTACAAATTATTCTAGTAATTATCATGTACTTTTTATAATTTTCTGGGATACTTTTTCGGTACGCAAATATACTGACTAGCAGAACCGGTATCTACACTTTTCGTCAGAAAAGTGACTTTCAGCATTATTACTCACTTACAATAATTATTAGAGCCTCATAATAATTATTAGGGTCAATTATGAAATTATCTCATTAAACTCATAATTAACTGATTAATTTCCTTAATTAACGGTGTGGGTTCTTACATGTATAGAAGTGAGGAAAGTCAAAACACCAGGTGAAGCGGGTGACATCATCTACTAACGTTAGAAAATACGTGCAACCATCAACTAAATGAGGTTGAAAAGGCCCCCGAATGTCACAGTGGATCAAATTAAAAGCACATTTCGACATTTTTGGATTCAAAATAAAAGGTACACGATGCTGTCTTGCAATAGGACAAATTAAACATGGAGAAGAAGTACACAAGTTATCAGTAAATTTCAAAGTAGTTTTCATAGAATGTAAAACAGAGGAAGATAAATGACCAAGACGAGAATGACAAAGAACAGATGTAGGCATATGAACAGTAGAACACAGGGAGGAACATCGTAAATAAAAAAGGAAAGACAATCTAAAACATAAAGTCCATTAAGACATTTAGTAGTCCCAATCACTTTGACCGAGGAAGGGTCCTGAAGAGAAGAAGAGGAAAAATTAGCAACAATGGGTGAATCATGAGTAAGAGCACTAAGATATAATATATCAAAGGAGAAAGTGGGAGCATATAAGACATTATGAAAGGTAAGGGAAAGGGAAATACAAATGCTACCAGTGGATATGACTGAAACTGAAGTGCCATTAGGAAGGGACACAACAAATCTGGAGACAAAAGTGGCGAAAATAAGAAAACAGAGGAGTGCAAGTGACATGATGTGTGGTGCCTGTATCCAAAACCCAAGAAGTAAGGGGAAGAAAAGAGGATGACCTACCGCTGAACTGGAAATGGAAAAGGGGGGTCAGTAGCAACGACGGACATAGCAGAAGATGGAGATGTCGGTGCAGTGAAATTAGAGGTAGGTTGAAGAAGACCCATAAGCAGAGTGTCAGGTATCGCAGGCGGAGAGCTCGTAATCTGACGTTGTCGTTCTTCTTGAAGCACAATAGAAAAAATACGAGACAGAGGCAAGAGTGGTTCCATGAGGAGAATCTGAGCTCAGACGAAAAAGAAGAAGTGATTGAGCCCCATGAGAAATTGAAGAGCATGATCTTGTTGTTAAAGGGCATAGAGGGATCGTGAGGCACCATAGGTGTAGTGAGGTGAAGGGGCATAGTCCTGAAGTTCATCCCAAAGAATTTTGAGACACATATAATAACTGTTGATGTCAAGACTGCCCTGAGTGAGAGAAGATATCTGTTGCTTAATTTGAAAAATCTTGGGGTTATTTGCTTGAAGAAAATGGGTGCGTAGATCCGTCCAAATTTCAGATTCTGAAGAAAAATAAAGGAGACTATCAGCCATGTCCTTTGAGATTGACTTTAAAATCCAGGAGGTCACCATCGAATTGCAGCGGTTCCAGGCGGAGAGAAGCAAATCATTAGCAGCAGGGCGAAAAAGGGAACTGTCAATAAAACATGATTTGTTCTTCACCATTAAGGCAATCAACATAGCTTGCTCCAAGAGTGGGAATTAGGACCAAGGAGAACATGGGTAACAAGGACGAGCCCAGGATGATCACCACTGTTCAAAAAAATATGGGCTAGAAGAGTCGTCTATAGATGAAGGAGAAGAGCTAGCGAATGACCAAGGGGCGTGATGATTGCTGTTGTTAGAGCCATGAGCCATGAGGAAGGCAAGGGCTAAGAAGATTCATCTGATACCATATTAGGAAAAAGAATAAACATGACTGAATTTCATTATATTGTATTGATTCTGACATTGTGCAAATGTGAATATATAAACAAAGGGAAAACATTTTCTCATGTCGTAGGAGAGTTGTTTTCTTCTACTAATGACCCTTCGATTTTCGTGCAATATTTTCTTTTGTTTTTTTATTTTTTAATAGATGTGGACCCCACATAAGATGTGTCGACATCATGAGAAAATTTTCTCCTACCGCATGAGAAAATCGAAACCCATAAACAAAAGTAGAGGAAAGAAAAGAAGTTTGTTACAACAAACTCTGAGGTGGCAACCTATACAGAAAGATCTAGAATAAAAAAAATAATGAATATTGTAATATATCCTGTGGATTAGGTGGGACCGATCATTGTCGCAAAAAAACATTATCCAGAGTCACAGTTTTGTAGATTTAACTTGATACAATATTTACAAACTAAGACACCAACATAATTATTTTATATTATATAAATAGAGGACAATATATTCTTACACCAAGTAAATAAGATGTCATATTTCTAATTCTGATCATTGATTTGCTATCATCTAACGATTCAAATATCTAATAAATCAGAACCATTAAATATAAATTAAAATAATGATCAAGATTGAGAGTGTAACTTACACTAGTGTAAAATAATCCTAACCTATGTAAATAACATTTTTGAGGAATTTATCTATCAACTTTTTTACATGTCAACTTTTATTGGCTTAATTTATTCATTTTAGTAAAATAATACAACGTGCCAAATTGATCCAAAATTTTAAATTATTAAGTGAATATTAAATTAATTATTTTATATTATATTTCTCTAACACATTTTTTTTTCCACAAGAGCCATTGAATGCGAATAGTAGTCAGTCACAGAAATTTTGATATACATATAAATAATTATTTCAATTCAAAGATCTAAATTTTTATATAGAAATTATATTAATAATTTTATATTATATTTTATAACAAGTAAATCTATAAAAAAAAATTTCAATATTAAGTTATCAAATTTTCTTTTAAAACAAACCCAAATGTTAACATTAGCTGGCAGTACGTAGCATATAGAATGACATCGATCGCAATAGATTGAAATTACAGATAATAATATTTGCATAACTTTAGTGGGGAAAGTATATAAATAATTAGTCCATCTTCTATCCAGTTCATTTCAATAGGAATAATTTATCAATCCATCATTTATTCAGTTTCATATAAGTTAAATTCAATCATTCAATTGTAATAATAAACTTAGGGCTATATTTATATTGAACTTACTTTATTAATACGACTAATTGAAGCTGCCAGCTTTAACTTTATTCCCAATTTATTCCCGGTCTTTCCAGTAAAGTTGCCGTATATGGGTCCGTATGGATTTATTTTTTTTATTAATTTTTTTTTATAACTTATTGATTTTCTGACACTGCTCACTTATTTTGAGAAATAATTTTTTTCATATGTATTAATAGTTTATTAATTAAATAATTTTGATAATTTGTAAATCCAAGTGATACGAGGTTATGTGGGTAAACTAGCGTGCGAGTAGCATTTTTCAAGCCATTAAGTTTAAGTTCCTTAAATAATCTAAAGTGTTTGACTTGTTGTTTTTTGAGGACGGTTTTCCATGCATGTCCATTATATTATGGTTTTGATCACTAGTATGTATCTCAATGGTGGTTACGCTGAACTAGTGGAATCGGGAAGTGATGGGCACAATCTCAAGAAAATATTTGTTACACTTTTGTACACAAGTATAACAAGACTGAATCAAAGTGATTATTGTCCAAGTTAGATAGGTGTAATATTTTAATATGAAAACATCAAAAAAAAAATTGTGTAAGCAAAACATCAAATTTTATTTTCGTGCAAATCAAGATAGGATATAGTTTTTTATATTGTATGAGACAAATTGCCTCATACAATATACAAAAAAAAAAAAAAAGAGTTAAATCCATCAAGAAGAAGAGAGCAAAAATAAATAAATGAATCTCATTTATATTTTTATATTTTACATTAGATAAATTATTTCATATAATATTAAAAATAATATTCACAATCAAAATATATATCAACTTTCTTGGAATGCGTTATCCAAAAAAAAAACTTTCTTATATTACGAATCGCGACTTTTTGACCTACTTTATCAACAATATCAACTTTACTTCTTTCTTTGGCATCTTTTGATTAACTTTTCTTAAAATATCATCCACTCTTCATCTTTTTTAAGAAATGTATTCGCGTTTTAAAAAGCTTAAAGTAACATTTCTTCCATGTCATGATTGAAATAATTATTTGAACTCAAAATTTTAAATTGTTTTTTAAGGATTTATATTATTCTCTAATACACCCTCTCACGTAAGAGCTTTTAATTTTTGGTTTATCTTGTGTTGAAAAGTGAGGGGATCGAACTCATGATCTTATAGTCACTGAAGCTCTCTGATACCATATAAAAAATAATTTCAACCAAAAATCTTAAGGTGTTGAATGAGTCTAATGATTTATATTATTTTTAACACATGATTTTTTTTTCAAAATATAAATATTTAAATGTTATTAATTATTATTATGAGATTTATATCATATTATTTAATTATATATTTATATTAATCAACGATTGAACTTTTCAAATAATTACTATCACGGTCAAATTTTAAAATATATGATAATGTATAATTGGATGAGAATGTAAAAAAATTTCATAAATGTTAAATTAAATTAAATAAAAAGCATCTCTCGTGTGTGTGTCTATATATATATATATATATATATATATATATATATATGGGCTTAGTGAGTATCAAGTGACTGAATGTAATTTTAGTCCAGTGTACTCTATTCTCCCGCGAAAATATAATGCAAAAAATATTATAACTATGTTATCTCGGGAAAACACCTGAAGAACACCATTGTAATATTTTTGTACTATATTCTCGCGGGAGAATATAGTCACAATACAGTCACTGGACAGTCCAGTGACTGAATTTTAAATTTTTCGTATATATATATGAGGCAGATCCTTTGACACCGGTGTCAAAGAAAAAGTTTGACACCTCATCTGAGAGCCGTTAGATTAAAAAAAATCAATAGTGTCACATGCTTACAAATCAGAATCGTTGATTTTTTTTAATCTAACGGCTCTCAGATGAGGTGTCAAATTTTTTTTTGACACCGGTGTCAAAGGATCCTGTCACTATATATATATATATATATATATATATATATATATATATATAATCTCTCGTTTTTTCTTCCATATATTTTTGGTGGACAGATGTTCATCAGAAGTAACTTCCAAAAGATAATTCACGCTCTCTCTAGCCATGTAAACAGAAGCTAGAGACAATTATTTTTTTATTATTTTTTTTTGTAGAGACAATTATTATTACTACTATTATTTAACAATTGCAAAAGCGCTCACAGCAGCGAGCTTCAGTCGCTTTAGCCATGCAAAAGCAAAGCACCATCTCGATAATGGATCTGATTCCCCAACGAAAAACACGTTGGCTAGCTGTTCGAGAGGGTTCCATAAGCAGAAATTCTAATGTATTTTTTTGTTTTGTTTTATTTATTATTTAAGAGGACGTTTGGTACAAGAGAAAAAAAAATTTATCCAAGAAATAATTATTATCGGAATGTAGTGGAAAATATATTTTACTGAAATGTTAATAAAAAGTTGTTTGATAGACTCATATTTTTTCAGAAAAATAAAGTTAATTTGTTTGAGTTTGTGTTTGGTTGATTATGAAATATTAGTGAGAATATAAGGTTATTTTACCAAAATAATCTCGCTTTCACATTTTTTATTCAAACATGTGTTTGTATATCCGGAGACTCCATTGGCTGATCAGAAATATATGTCTAATCAAATAGCAAAACAGTACATTTGATAACAATCACACGGCCGGCAATGACACAATACAATTATCAGTTATTTAATTTTGGAGAAATTTTTCTCGGTTTTTGTGCCTCTTACACCGGAAAGAAAGAAATCCAATTAATCTGTGATATTATTTGTTGGTTGTTTGTCTTTTATTTTACCCAGCAAGTCGAATTCCAGGAGTGAAAATTTTTCGGGAAAAATTTTATTAAATGGCAACCAAACATTGCATTCTTTTTTATCCAACCTCACTTTTTCAAGTTTTTACAAATATATCTCCTATCAAACAGTACCTAAATTTTAAATTTGATAAAGAATATAAAACATGTGCAACAGAATTTTTTATTTTTTATTTTTTTAACGATATCCCCGCTGAATCACCTCAAATTGTCTTGTCCTCGTAGTACGGTTTTAGAGATACTTTCGCATAGAAAAAAGTGAGTGATATTAAACAAAATGTACAATAAACAAAATTCAAAGTATTTTACCAAAAAAAGAAAAAACTTAAAAGTACAAATGATTTGATTTGATTTCCAAAAAAAAGAAAATACAAATGGTTTGCCTATTTTCAAGTGTGCCACCCTTTCGGATTTTGTGCAATACAAGTTAGAAGTACTTGTTTTGTTTACTAAAATATTTGAATAATGAAATTTTCATAAGTGTAAAATGAATTGACATGAACATAATTTCATTATAAATACTAATACATTTATAATTTTATAAAGTGTCTCATCCAAAACTTAATAGTTATCAGGTTCTTTTGATTTATTAATACGCATAATTATTATTCTTTGGCTCTTTATAATTTTACTACTTCTGTTATTAATGATTTAATAACACATTATGATAATTTTACTTCGTTTAAAACAAAGTTCTTTTTAAATTATAAATAAATTCAAACCTTGTATGGCAGAATAGATTAATATTTGAAATTTTGATGATCAGTTTAAATTAATGTGCTATGCATTTTACTTTATATAAGAAATCCTATATTTGAAAATTAAAATTTGCTAATACATAGTCTCATTAATTATTTTCTAAATAAATTTTTCAGACACCGGTTAATAACCTATATTATCAATGTTTTCTCTAGACAATTTTGTTGATGGATATAAATACATAATATTTATCATTAACACTTCAGAGAACATTAAACATGAACTTAATTAAGTGAATTATATTAAAATACACTTCTAAAAATATTTTTATATATGTCCCTTATTGAATAAAATATTTTTAATAAAACTTTTTAAATAATTATTTAAAATATCTCAAATCTCAGCGAATCCGTCAACTAGGGGCCACGAATAATTTGTATAAAATGTAATTCACTCAAGTTTACTTGAATTTTAAGGATAACTACATGACAAGCCTATGTTATTCATCTCTTACTTAAAAGAAACAAATTCCAACTGAGATCACAAGAAATCCCATCTCAATTAAGAGAGACCCGAGCCCATGTATACATAAAAACAAGAAGAAGAAGTGCAACTCAAGGTCATATACCAGGACAAGAAACAAATATTGCTTTTCATGCACTAGACTCCCATCATTCATCATTCATCATTCATCATTCATCATTCATCATTCATTATTTTGTTGAGGACGCTTCATTTTGAGAAGATGGGAGAGTCCTGCTATAACATGTAAACGACTATTTGGGACACCCGATTTTGCCAGGGCCCTTCCTTTGTTGTCAAGAAGCACAAAGCATGGAACATACCTAACATCATAATTAAGGAGCTGCAAAAGGAAGATTTAAACATAAGTAAGCAAGTCATAATGAACAGAAAGTACTCTCCTGAGAAGACTAAACAAATAAGTACATATATCAAAATTCAATTATTCGTAAACAACCTCATCTTCCAGTTATTAAAAGATAGCACAATTTCATGGAAAGTTACAAGAATATCAAGAAGTAATAGCTTGAAGCCTTGAATTATTTCCATAAGAAACCCCAAGAAACTAGATTTGTAGCTTCAACACAATTCCCAGAAATGGCAAGCCAAAGTAGTCAAAGAAGAAAACTTCTAATTGTATCCTAAATTTGCAACTCCACTGTTTTCATCGAGTAAAGGAGAAGGCCTCAAATCTCTTAATTGACAATGTAATTTACTCTCAAATTTAAAAATTTTGTTCTTCCTGTAACACCAAATTTGTTTGGGTTAATTGCGGGAACTGTCCATTTGTCAATTATTAATAGTATATGCCAACAATTAAAATGGCCAACGTATGATCTGACAGTTGCAAAGTAGGTTAAATATGGAAGTAGTATTTCTTACAATGCATGCTGTACAACACAATCCAAGGCGCGACGCAAGGTTAAGGCTGACTGAGGCAGCAGTTGGAGTATAAAGAAGATTTGCATGGTTTGCTTGCAAAGTTAATTCTAAAAGAATGAATAAAAAATTAAAATGTAAAAAAAAAAAAAAACTCGCAAAGTATTCAATGGAGAGTCAAGATTGCAATACTTCCCGAAGGGGGATATATATTAACAATCAGATTTAAAAAGATGAGAAAAAGTTCTGCATCTTAAAGAGAAGGAGAAAAAAGAAGGTTCAGTGCAGGAGACACAGACCAAGAACCTAATGGTTTAGTCAGGTTCGTTAAAATGTGGTTCAACATACTTGCGCCTGAAGATAACATAAAATATTTATCTAATTAAGCTTTGCTAAGCCCCCCATGTCTCAATTAAATCTTTCTCATGACCAAAATATGATATTTAATTCTACATGCTTACGTTAAAGAAACAAAACAATATTGAAAAAGTTTTTACAGAAATTAAAACACTGCTACAAAGTAAATGCTAATAAGGTAGGATATTGAACTGAATGGTAAAATGAACAGAAAGACAGCTTATATGAAGCTATTCATTTTCACTGCTGTCTGGTATTTCTTCAAAGCTGGCCCAAACTGGGCAGACCAGTGCTAGACAATCAGTCGAGCTCCACCCATTGTATACAGATAAGAACCCAACCTTGTAACAGAGTATTCAACTAAGAAGGAAGGAAACAAGTTACAGACAAAGGCTTGTATTACCGAGTTAATGAACAACAATACAGGGAAGTTGTAGTACAACTGCTACTAGCAGATCAGTACATCAGAATTTTAAGAAAATACAAGCTAGATAGAAAGGAAAATGATAGTGTATGCAAAGCAATTAGAGAGGCTCTACTCTCTTCCAAGTCCCATGACCCAATTCAGATTTCACATCCCCCCATCCAGCCTCACACTCACACCTTCCCAATTTAACCACCCTTCCCTCACCTCCCATGCCACCCATTTTGATAGAATTAGTTACAATTGGTTGCAACTGATTAACTAAGTCAGCAGAATGATTATTCCCCTACAATGTTTCCTCACATGCACCCTCAAAAGCTGGGAATGTATCAATACTCCCCCCAAAACAATCACCTTGTCCTCAAAGTAGTGAAATGACGATAATATTCTCTCCCGGATCCCAGTGCTTGGATTGTAAGGATCCATTAATGCAATAAATGGCATAACCTCTACCTCTAATCACATTTCTATAGTGATAACAAGCATGCAAGAGTTTATTAAAAAATTCTTCCCCATGTAGTGGAAATCCTAACAAGTCAACAATCAATGAGCTCAAGTATTACCTACTATGATGACGCAGAACAAACGGGAATCAATTAAAAATTACTTGATGGGTACTGAAGCATGGCTGCATGGATATTATCCATACCACTATAGCTAGGATTAGATCTATTCCAGTGGTTCAGTATCAGAACCGAAGTTAATAAATACCAGTTATAACATCATGTAATCTTGTACACAGAGTTTGCAGGCTCTATGCAAGCACATGAGATAACCGAGATATGAAGAATGTTACTGCAACTTATGCAAGAGATGAGAAACCTCCATAGAGATCAAGTTAGATCCCATGTGGAGATTCCAAAAGGTGAGCACAACCCAAAGGACATTCTGAAAGGTTGGGTAGACAATGAATTTGGAGATGGAGATGTGGACCCACTAAGCAGGTGGAACAAGGTAGATTGGATTAAAGGATTTTTTATTTTTTTCCCTGCAACAAATGTAGGCAGCGCTGAAATCACTGAATAACAATCAATCTTCTTGAGGGTACTTTTGTAGATTGGAATTCTCCACAATTCAATGATGTTTGTCAAGAAAATATTTCAAGAAGATAGATTGTCAAGTTACCCAGCTTTACCTTTTTTAAGAGCACAGCCAAGAAAATTATCCCCAATCAACTAGTCAAGAAATTACCAGTTGATGGAAATTTTCATGGTGGATCAAGATTGAAAAATACAGATATTCAAAAAGATCTACATGAGGAGCATGTTTAAAGTGACAAAATAAATTTAAAATTTGATCACTTTAGCTTTATTTGGTTTGGTCAGTTGCATTCAGATTTTGTTCAAATTTATTTGTTACAGCAAACCACCCAAAGCCACAAGCTGAGTGAATCCTAATTACTCAAAACTTAAGAGACCAAGATGGAGAAGAATTTCGAGATGTGAGCATTTAAGGATTCTTTTTATATGGAGCATAAGAGTTGAAGACAAAATAAACTGTCCCAAGACGTTTAAGTCTTTTATTAATTTTCTTTGTATATTATCAAATAAAGGTGCAACAGAGCATCTATTGCCCAATTGCAGTTGGCCTACTATACAAGAATCAATCCAAAAACATTCACCTTTTCACCTAGCCCAAATAATGTCATTCACTCCAACCTAACAAACCGATTAAATGAATTATAAATAAGTAAATTCTAAAGCAGTGCCAATACCAGTGAAAAATCTGTATACCTTGCCATATTCAATGAATTTTAGAGAAGGAAACAACTAATCCAAATTCCCAGTCTGGAACTCTTATTAACAATGGCAAATTGGTAAACACAACAGACATAAAAATAAAAAGAAAAGAAAAGAATGTAAAGCGCACTTGGTTATGCAACTGCAGATATCATCACTAATTGAACAAGGGCAAGCTATGCAATTTGTATCAATACACAGTGCAGAAAATAAGATACCTCAGGGAGCCATTTCTCATTCTCAGCATCAGCCATGACAATGTTGAGCCAATCAGAGTTCCTGGTTTCCACATCCGAAACAAAACTAAGCAACGAATTGCAAAGCCTGCATTTTGGTGAGTAGAACTCAAGCACTGTGGCCTCCTTCCCGCTCGCCAGAGCCGACGCAAACGCTCTTTGCTCCGCCTCCGCCTGATCGGCGGCGCCGGCGGAAGGGGTAATTTTCTTCTTCCCCAAATTCAAATTATTGGCGTGACTAATTTTGTTGAAGGAATTGGGACTGTGAGGAGTTGAAGAATTCGAAAGAGAGGCGACAAAATTGAAAGCGATTGAGGCTAGAGACTTGAATGGCCAAGGACCCTCAAAGTTGCAGGGGTTAGGGTTTATGGCACTTTGGTTTGTAGCATCCCATGGCCATTTTAGGCAAAACGCAGGTTGCTTAGGATTACCAATCAAACCCATCCAATTTCCCGCATCAGCAACAACAAGAGTACCCTGTTTTACCTACTTTTCACCGCATGAACATAAATTCTTCAAAATCCTGATACCCATTCTCACGGTAAGTTAAATTTTCAAACTGGAGTACCAATAAAAAATAAAGAAATCAATTTATAGTTTAAAATAACAAAAATCGTGTCTACCAAAAAAAAAAAAAAAACGAAAATCGGATAATCACCCAAAAACTTTATTGCTTAGGGTTTTTTTTTTTTAATTTTAACTTTAAAATAAATTTTAAATTCCAAAAAAATGCTGGGTCAAACATGTTTTGAATTGATATTTAAGTTTTATTGTAGAACTAAAATGGTTGTTTATTCTAAATTGATATTTTAGGACTAAGTTTTATTTAACTCTTCAGTGCTGCCTATTATCTAGCTAAAAGGTCTCTTGGTATTCAAATTTGTTGTTTTAAGAAAGGTGAAATATTTTTGGTCAGTACAAGCTTATTGTATTAAAGACCTTTGCTTCCTTTATTCAATTATTCTACATTATAATACATTAAAACAATCCAATCATAAACATGCAACAAAAAGGGCAAATTATTTGCTTGTGTCATAGGCTTAAACAACGTACATGCAACAATCCAATCATACTGATTTCACTAGTGTATCCCGTACACAAGAAGATAAACACAGTTCTAACAGAGAGTAAACAGAGTTATCATTTCATGATGAATCTGACTCCATTTGTTGCCCTTTCTATAGATATTGATCAGGGATATTGTTTCATACTGCAAGAGACAAATGTAACATCAAAAATAAAATAAAAAATCATGAGACATTAATTTGTCTCATATAATATGAGAAACAATATCCCTTTGATAAATATGCTAATGCAAATAAACAATGCCAAGTTTGCCACTCGAATTTCCTTCCATGTAACAAGATTTTTATCTACTGCAGAAGACACGGTAATAAGGCTGTTTATGTCCCCCAGCAGATCAAGACTAAATGAATTGGAGGCTTTATCAAGATAACATATGTACCAAAGATGATGCCATTGGATAAGGTAACCAAGAAATTAAAGTAGAAAGTGTCCCATTGATTAAAAAAGACCAACAACGAGAAGGAACAGTAGGAATATACAGAGCACAAATCAGCTATTCAGAGACTAAATCCCACTGCATATATTTGGCTAATAGGTTCCATCATTTGTACCACCAGTAAAGAGAAAAAGACCAAACCCCACAGCAAAATGAGTTTCCTCTCACCAAGAACATAGCAAAGTAATAAAACCAACAAAAACACGTAGCTAAATATCACTAGGCGAAACTGGTCCTAGATAATGAGCTTCCAAACCAACCAATGCCTGAAACTCCCTATCAGCCTCCATCCACTTGGTACCGATCACTACAAAGCGAACAACGACATCCTTCCCAATTCTGGACATTTTATCATTCATGAAGCATGGGTTTTCACCAGGAATATAACGATAATCAGGCATCTTCAAATTTGAGAGATAGGCATTCTCAATTGGGCCACATCTCATGAAAACCCCATGCTTCAGAACCTTGTGGACAACACCCTCTAATATCTCACCCTTGTAAAGCTTGAAGGTGATGGCATTAAAAGTAACAGGGAAGAGCACATCCCCAGTATGTTGTCTGACTTTTCCTTCTCCTATTCTCTCCAGTGTGGTCACTGCAAGAAAGTATCCCAGATCTTTGGTTGCCTTCTTCACAGAAAAGTCATTAAGAAGACGGATGATTATTGCCCGTTGAAGCATCAGACCATCTGGTTGCAGGTTTTCTGCAGCAATTATGACATTCCAGGACAGCTTGACTTTGAGAAACATTGTTTTATTCGTTACTTCCTCCTGGTAATATCTTCTGCCATGGCATAAAATGATATCAGTGTGTCAGTATATATAATTCCTATCCCATCTAATTCAAAGGGCACAAGTATTCTTTAAATTAAATGTTTGTTTTGAAGTGAATGCTAATAATTAAACTAACGAATATCAAAATTAAATTTTGTTGCAAGAAGACTAATGTCAACAAAATCGCTATTTTACTAGGAGATCATAGAGTTATGACATTACAACCCATTCAAATATAGATATACAAGTAAGTTTTTCTAGTTCACAACTTCTCAAATAAAAACACACATTTCTACTTATTGCATAAAATATGAACAGATAGAAAACTTTTCTACTTCATGCTCTTCGAAAAATTCATCAAGTATACGCTCTCAACGCTTTTAACTTGTAACTAACACTGCAGTTGCAGTAATGGTGATATGATTACTGAGGCAACTGCAGGAAAATGCCCAAAAGTTGTTTGACGCAAACCCAAATAATGACCAATTGACCATGTGCAGTTGCTGTAGGCCTGTAGCCAAATCATGGTCATCAATATGATGTCATTTTTTCTAAGACAAAGATGCAAACCCCACAATGATGGTAGCCTCATGCACTAGACTGCCCTTATTTACAGATGCACAGAGGCCTGGCTCAACATATCAGCAACTCTTTTTTGACATATAGCTACCAAACCAAAGGGGAATAAATACCAGTAACAATTTATCTAAAAAATAAAATGAAGCACTGTGTGCAACTGCAAAAGAATATAAATAATAGCAAATACACAATAAATAAATAAATAAATAAACCGAGAAGAAGGCAGTTGAAAAATCATGTGCCTCTATTAGTTTCCACTCGCTAATCACATGTAGAAAGTTCTGACAACCTTAAGACTTGAGTGTTTGTTTTCTCCAGCAATCGATTCAGCTCCCCATCCCCAATCTCCCAGGAGAGCGGGTAACCTAAGGTCCAATTAAGTTATAGGGCACGATCATTTTACACCAAGTTTATATACCAGTCATAGGTCCCTAAGGGGAAAGTGCAATAATCTGCTACTGCTAGAACAAGAAAACAAAGATAAAAAGTTTATTCTTTTATTCACACCTTAAACATCATTGGGTGCCTTATTTATACCAGAAGGATGATAAGAATTAATGATAACTACTAAGAAAAATATTAAAAACAAACAACTAATTACAGACAAGAAAATCAATAATTCCAGACAGCTAGCATATGAAGCTTATCTGAATCATCATCGAACAATTGGCAGAGAGCAGAAACATGAATAATTGGTAGTACACAAGACCTAGAAATGTTAAAAATTCTACAAACTAAAACCTTGCTTTTCTGATTTTTAAAAGCATAACTAATTAGATTATTCTCATGCCCATTTGCCAAAATCCAGAATGAAAGCCCTTCTTACAGAACAACTAGTTCCCAGAGCAGAAATTGGTTCTTCAACAGATAAATTTACTCAAACAACTTGAAATAGCTAAACTAGCAAAGAGGATTGTACAACCAAAACTAAAAGTGGAACTCTATCAATCATTAACTATTATTTCATCCAAAAGAAAAAAAAATAGTGAACTGACCCAACAGCATGCAGAGGGTAAAAGCATAAAACTTTCCTATCTAAGACGATTTATTCAATTGTGGGGAAGGGGCGAAAAAGGACCAAAGGGGTTTTAGGGGTTTTCTATTTGCGGAGCGGTTTCGTTCATTCGAGAAAACAACAAGGATAACCCATATTTGGAAGCAGAAAACAAAAATGCATCAGAAAGTTGAAAACTTTTGGTATACAGAAACAGAACAACTCACATGAGAAAAAGATCAAAGGGCATTACCTGAGATTGAGAATGTGATGAAACGAAAGTGGCAAGCGAGAGAGTGAGGAGTTACAAGCTATACAGCGTGGCCAGGATTCAGTGTGAGTGGCTCACATATACTTCTCTGCGCTTCCCCCTTCGATGTCTGACACGTGAATAAAAATACTTATATTTCAATATATATTAAATATATTAAGATTGATTAGAAAATGAAATAAATTTTATCTTGTTTAAATTTACTTTGTATCCAATTTTTAAATCATACTTATATTATTCTCATCTTATTTGTATATTGTATATTGATATTTATACAGGCATCAAATTTATTTGAAATTGACTAAAAAATAAATTAATTTTATCATGTTTAAATCTATTTTTTTTTAATTTTTAAATCCTAATTCAAGTATTCTTATTTTATTTATTTTAGTATTACATAATGATATTTAGATAAACATCAAATATATTTGAGATTGATTAGAGAATAAAACCGAGTATATTATTTTTGAATATAATTTCTATAAGTTTCCTTCTTTTATATCTTTTCATTATATTTTATATTTTTATATCTTTTAAACTAATTCAAACAACATTTCAATTTATTAAAATTACGAAAAAAACGTATTGCCAAAACAAAAATTAAGGAAAAACATAGGAAACAACTCTCACAACAACATGATGGGTGGTGTCAAGTGTGATAACTCAAGCACTATATGAACAAAACTATTAGTTTATTTTGAAAGGTGAAGGGAATGGGGCGATCACCCACTAGCCCCCTCTCGCTCGACTACTACCTATCAGGCAACCTAGTAAATGTCAGGCCAAACCTAATATATTATATTTAGTAAAATAAAATAGACTCATACCTTAAAAAAAAAGCTTACTAAGAAGACGCCTAATGTTGGGTCTGTGGCCCGTGATGGACTCGACCCAAATTGATGGTGCCCTAATATTTTGTTTATAAGAGATGCTTAGATGTTGAGCCGTCAGATAATAAGAGCGAAAAAGAGAAGAAAGAGAAACGCACAGAGAAAGCACAAGTTAGAGACGAAGATTCTCTGAAGAAGAAACTCAACGCCATTACCAAAGAAGAAGAATACTCTATAGAGTAAGATTCCCAATTCTCTTTACAGAGAGAAACACTTGTGTGAGACACTTGTGAGTAGATCCAGCCTTTAGAGGGTGAAGTCCTTTGGTTATTAAGCCAGAGAGAATCTTTTGTAAATTCCATTATTCATAGTAGACGTTTTTTTGGACTTGATCCCGTGGGTTTTTACTCTTCACATTGACGAGATTTTCTACGTTAAAAATATCGGTGTTCTCTTCCTCCTTATCTCTATTTTTAATTTGATTTTCTATTACTGTTCACTTACGCTTTCGTAGGTCGACCGAAAAATAGCTGGGCTAAGAATTGTCGGGCTCCAAGTCACAATAGTGGTATTAGAGCTCTTAGATCAAGGGCTTTGTTGCGTCATAGATGGAGGGTGTTATAGCGCATGATGATGAGATGTTCAAACTCACCGCGAAGAGCTACTCATATTGGAAACCCATGATGGAGGACCATCTTTATTGCAAGGATCTGTATGAACTCATTCTGAGCGCAGACAAGGCCGAAATGAAGAGCTATAAAGAGTGGGATTTCCTCAATAGGAAGGTGGTCGCTATGATCTGCAAATACATCGACAAGAGCTTGTTTGAGCATTTGTCGACATACACGAAACACTCATGAGTTGTGGATGAAGCTAGAATCCTTAATCCAGAAGAAGACACCTCGCAACAAAGCATACTTGGTGCATTGACTTGTAAAGATAAACTACAAGGACAGAAAAAGCATGATTGAGAACCTGAATACATACAAGGGGGTCGTCAATCAGCTGACAAAGATTGACATGAAGATCAATGACGAGTTGCAAGCCTTTTTGCTACTCAGCTTGTTACCTGAGAGCTGAGATACTTTGGTGGTGACGTTTAGCAACTCGGCCCCATAAAGACAGATGACACTGAACTCTGTTGCAGACAGCTTGCTAACTGAAGAGGCTAGGAGGAAAGAACGAGGTATAACCCAACATAATGAGGCTAATGTTGTTGAAAACCATGGAAGAACGGCACGCCGAGGTCGAAGTAGAAGCTGAGGTCATTATAAGTCTAGAGGTCGGTCAAAGTCAAGGCCAGGTACTCTCACATGCTTCTATTGTGGAAAACTAGGTCACTGAAAGTTAGAATAGTGGACTTTGAAAAAAGGATCAAAGGACAGGAAATGTTAAGCCGGATATGATAGATCATCCGAAGAAGAGCGAAGAGCATATCACCATGGTTGCAGCTGACAAGGCCGAGGTTGATGTCTTCCTGATTGGTGAAGACAACTACTTGAATGTAGCTTATGACGATTGTTCATGGATTTTGGACTCAGGAGAATCCTTTCATGTCCCACTCCACAAGAAGTTCTTCTCATCATACCAAGGCATCGAATTTGGTATCGTGAAGATGAGTAACCAAGTTACCAGCAAGATAGTGGAATTTTGAGAAGTCACGATGATGACTAACATGGGCTGTAGATTGGTTCTGAAAGAGGTCAGACATATTCCTGATATGAGGCTCAATCTCATCTCGGCAGGATAGCTTGATGAAGCCGGGTTGGTAAACTACTTTGGTGATGGAAGATGGTAACTCGCCAGAGGTAGCTTGGTAGTAGACCGAAATAAGAAAGAAAGATCTCTCTATGTTATGCAAGGGAAGGGCGACAATGGATAGACCAATGCGGTGCAAGATGAATCAAGTTTGGAGCTCTGGCACAGACAACTCGGACACATGAGTGAGAAGGATATGCAAATCCTTGCCAAGAAGGAATTGTTGTCGAGCTTGAGAGGTCAACTCTTAGAGACATGCACACATTGTTTAACCAGCAAGCAATGTTAAGTTTCATTTCAAGAGACCATACCAGCCTAGAAAAATGAGGTATGCTCTTGATCTTGTTCATACTGATGTGTGTTCTATGTCAGAAAAATCTATAAATGATGCATATTACTTTGTCACATTCATTGGTGATCACACCAGAAGAGTGTGGGTGACCTTTCTTAATACGAAAGATCTTCAAGCATTCAATGAGTTCCATGCAAGGGTTGAAAGGAAGACCGACAGAAAGTTGAAGGTCATCCGAGCTGACAACGACGAAGAATACCGAGGTTTATTTGAAATGTACTACAAGGTAGCAGGTGTAAAGCAGGAGAAAACACCTTAGCTGAATGGTATAACTGAAAGGTTGAATCAGACCATTGAAGAACGAGTCTGAAGTCTGCTTTCACGTGCCAAGCTTCCCAAGACATTATAGAGAAAATCCGTCAAGACTGCAGTCGACCTAATCCACTTATCACCCTCAAGTCCTCTAGAAGAAGACATCCCAAAAGAAGTCTGGACGAGTAGGAAGACAAAGTATAAGCATCTGAAGGTATTCGGATGTCGGTCATTTGTGCACATTTCTAAGGATGAATGAGCAAAGTGGATGCCAAGATAAATATGTGTTTATCTTGACTCAACAAAGGACAAGTTTGGTTTATCATCTTTGGCACCCTGTCAACAAGAAGGTTGTGACGAGTCGAGATGCAGTGTTTTTAGAGAGTCAGACTATTGAGGACATACAAAAGACTAAGGTCCGAAATGTTGTTCGTCATGAAGACCTCGTCTCTCATGCCCTAGCTGAAGTAGGGGGAGAATCCAACCAGCAAAACATTGAGGAGGGCGCTCAACAGGAAGAACCATCAACTGAAGTTGAGACAGATTCAGAATATCCGAAAGTCCAAGATGAAATAGAAGAACTGGGTTCGGAGAAGCAAAAACAAACTCGACAATCTGTCCGAGTTAGACATCCTTCCACTAGATATCCTGCAGACGAGCACATAGTCGTTGTAGAAGAAGGAAAGCCTCGAGTTATGAAGAGACAATGACCAGTGCTGAAAAGGAAGAGTGAGAGAAAGCCATGCAAAACGATATGAAATCCTTGTATGAGAATCACACATTTGATCTGGTCGAGTTATCAGAAGGCAGACGTGCTTTAAAGAACAAATGGGTATACAAAACTCATGGTCGAGGAGAACAACCCGAAGCCAAGGTATAAAGCCTAGATTATAATAAAAGGGTGCAATCCGAAGAAAGACATAGACTTTGAGGAGATATTCTTACTAGTGGTGAAGATGACATCAATCCAAACTATTCTAGGCATAGCGACCATTCAAGACTCGGAGGTCGAATAGCTGGATATGAAGACGACATTTCTTCATGGAGACTTAGAAGAAGAAATATACATGGAGAAATCCGAAGGTTTTGAAGTTCCTGGTAAAGAACATCTGACATGCCAACTTAAAAAGAGCTTGTACGGCCTGAAGCAAGCACCCTAATAGTGGTACAAATAGTTCGAATCCTTCAAGACTCAGCATGACTTTAAGAAAACTTAAGCAGATCATTGTGTTTTTATCAAAAGGTATGATATTGACTTCATCATTTTCTTGCTCTACGTAGATGACATGCTAATAATGGGGAAAAAATACGAGGAAAATTAATGCCCTCAAGAAAGCCTTGAGCGAGTCGTTCGCTATGAAAGATCTTGACTTAGCAAGACAGATACCTGGGATGAAGATTGTCTGGGATCGCTCAAAGAAGCTGCTGTAGCTATCTCAGGAGAAGTACATAGAGAAAATCTTGAAGAGGTTCAACATGGACTAATCGAAGACGATCAGTACTCTTTTGGCTTGACACTTCAAGTTAAGTTAGAAGCAAGGTCCAACCAGCGAAGAAGAAAGAGATGAGATGTCGAAGATCCCATATCAGTCAGATGTAGGCAGTCTTATGTATGCCATCATATGCACAAGGCCTGACCTTGCTCATGTAGTCGAGGTTGTAAGCCGATTTCTGTCGAACTCGAGCATGGAACATTGGGATGCCGTCAGATGGATATTCAGATATCTCAAAGGCACGTTTAACCGATGTTTGTGTTTTGGGAGAGGTAAACCCGAGTTAGAAGCTTACTCGGATGCCGACCTGGGTGGAGATGACGACTTAAGTAAGTCGACCACAGGTTACCTGACTACCTTTGCAGGGGAGCTATTTCTTGGCAATCTAAACTCCAAAAGTATGTTGCCCTATCCACTATCGAGGCCAAGTGTATTGCTGCAACTGAGGCATGTAAGGAGCTAGTGTGGATGAAGAGTTTTCTTCAGGAGCTCGGCCATAATCTGGAGAAGTATGTGCTAAAGTGTGATAACCAGAGTTAGGGTGGGCAAAAATAAGTTGGGTTGGCTCGTAACCCGTAAAAAATGAGTCGGATTGGGTTGGCAAAAATGAACTTCCAACCCGAGCTGAGTAGCTCGGGAAAAAATGAGCCATCTCCTGGGTTAAATGGGCCAACTTGAGGGTTTAGTTTTTTTAAAAAAAAATTACAAAATATAATATACAAAAACGGATAAAATCCACGCACGCTGTCATCGACTTTGTTCCTTCTCTAAACCTAAGTCCCTAATCTTCTCACACCATTGCCATTTTTATATTGTTAGGCTGTGCTGGCTCTGTTCGGTTCAAATATCTTACCCACTTGGTAGCAAGTGGTTCTGATTATTTCTCGATATTGTTGCAAATTTGTTGTAAAGAAAATTCGAAACTAGAACATTTTGCTTTTGCTTTTCATTCTATAACTCTTTTCTATTTTGCTTTTTTTATAAACTATTATGTAAGACAATTGTATTGTTTAAGCTGATTGAAGTCACATAGCTGGTGCATTAATATTAGAGGTTCATTTAAATAGGCTGAAAATGAGCCTATCCACGAGCCATTATTTCAAGCCAACCTACAGCTATATTTTCGAGCCAACCCACAAGCCAACCCTAACCTGACTCTGGTCGGTTTGGGTTGGGTTTTCTGGCTCTTTTTTTTTTTAGCCAATTCAAATCCGGCTCATTTTTTTCGGGTTGCACGCGGGTTGGGCCGGGTTGAGTCAGGTTGGCCCATTTTTCCAACCCTAATCAGAGTGTTATACACTTAGTGAAGAACTTAACATTCCATGCACGGTCAAAGCACATAGATGTGCAGTACCATTAGATCCAAGATATGATAGATGGTAAGTTTTTGTAGCTCGATAAAGTTCATACAGACTTGAACTGGTCGGACATAATGACCAAGACGGTTCCAACATGGAAGTTTGAATATTGTTGTGAAGGTGCCAGATTAACTAACCCAGTTCCATACCCCAGATGAGGGGTAGCTCGGATATCCTCCCTTATGGGCACACAAGGGGAGATTTATTGGGTCCGCGGCCCATATCGGATGGACCCGACCCAAATTGATGGTGCCCTAATCTCTTCTTTATAAGAGATACTTAGATGTTGAGCCGTCAGATAGTAAGAGCAAAAAAGAGAAGAAAGAGAAACACGCAGAGAAAGTGCAAGTCAGAGACGAAGATTGTTTGAGGAAAAAACCTAGTGCCATCGCAGAAGAAGAATAATACTTTATAGAGTAAGATTCCCTATCCTCTATATAGATAGAAACACTTGTGTGAGACACTTATGAGTAGATCCATCCTTTAGAGTGTGAAGTCCTCCGGTTATTGAGTCAGAGAGAATCTTTTGTAAATCTCATTATTCATAATGGACGTTTTTATGGACTTGGTCCCATGGTTTTTTACTCTTCACAATGAAGAGGTTTTCCACGTTAAATTTTTTGGTGTTCTTTTCCTCCTTATCTCTGTTTTTAATTTGATTTGCTATTACTACTGTTCACCAACACTTCCGCAGGCTGACCGAAAGAAGGCTAGGCTAAATGAATTTGAGGTCGGGCTAAGAATTGTCGGGCAATTCATGTCTACTTTTACCATGGCTAACCTATAAATCTACAAAAGTGCATATACATATTATTTATTTTAAATAAAATATAAATATTATTTAAATATTTTAATTATAAAATAATATTATTTTAATTATTTTCTAACTGTTTAATATTTTAACTAAGGGAAATATATCTCTCATGTTGCATGAGATAATTTTATCTCATGCAACACATTAAAAGAATGGGTGGGAGCTAAGGAGAAGAGAGAAAAAGAAAAAAAGTGAATCTCACTCACTTTTTATCTATGTATGTAGGGGTGCTAAACGAGCCAGGGGCCTTTGACTCGGCTCGTGAAAGCTTGAGCTTACATGTCTAAAATTGATTATGGGAACCAGGCTTGGACTTGTATAAAAGCTCGTTTAATAAAAATATCTCAGGCTTCAATTCAAAAGCTCGGCCTTAGAGCCTCTCAGGCTGGCAAAATATATTAATTTTTTTTATTTTATATTTTTTATACTACTTGTGATAGCCCCCTCTCTTCTCAATCTATTTCATCCCATTTTATTAATTGAACAGACTTCTTTAATGATTTTGTTTTATATTATGTTGTTTGGATATACATTAAATTTATGAATATTTATGGAATTACTAGTGCTGTTGATTGTATATTTTGTTTGGATAAATTTTTGTTGTCTTATTTTTTTTAAACAGGGTAACAGGCTAAACCAGACTTTTATTTTTTGTAAATAAGACATGCCACAGGCTGAAATTATATTCTTAACAGGTAACAGGCTTGGTCGGGCTGACACATTTAAACACAGGCTTAGTCTTTTAAGACCAAAGCTCGGCTCGGCCCGTTAACACCCCTATATGTATGAAATAAAATTATCTCATATAATATAATATAATATGAGAGATATGTTTCCTTTTAACTAAATGCATGCCCTCATACCACTTAATTGACACTCTAAATCTATGATGCATGGACACTGACACGGGACACGAAACGACACGACACGCCGACACGTTAATTCTAAAAAATGGTATATTTCGACACGTTGGGACACGTTTTGATATTAAATAATATTTTTAATATATATAATATAATTTATATTTAATACATGTAACAGTCCATAATAAGTCATATAACCAATTAAATATTCAAATTTGATAACATACATATAAATTTTTTTTCGTACCTTGTTAATTTTTCATGTCAAATTTCATAACAGAAAAAAATTGATTTATAAATGATTTTTTTATTTTTAATTAATAAAATAAAATTAAGACTTAAAAAAAAACGTGTCGGAGCGTTGACCACATGTCAGAAAAAATTGACTGCGTGTCAAAAAAATGTGTTGGAGTGTGTCAAAAAATTAACCACGTATCTCAAAATATTGACCATGTATCAGAACATATCTCACGTATTCGACACACATTTTTTTTTTGAAAAATGACGTGTCCGGATATATGAGCTCTAAATCACATATTAGAAACCAAAATATCCTCAACAGTTTTCCCTTTGAGCCTCATCTGCTTCAATCCCCTCTAAATTAACCGGACTTAGGGCCTGTTTGGTATGATGTATAAAGCATGATAGTATAAGCTTTTACTATACGTTATGACATTTTCAGTTGTTTGGTGTGACCATCGTATAGTATAAGCTTATACAACATGACCCCTTTATACATCAAAATGATGTATAACTTAATCCGGCCTAGGAGTGGTGGATTATGCATGATAAGAGATTAATGTATTAATATTACTTACAAGTACAATTCCCAAGAACTAATATATCATTTCAATATTTATATATTAAAATAATTTTTTTAATATATTAATTTTTAAAATATTGGAGGATATTATATTATACAATATCATACCAAACGCTGGATAGTATTAAAATTTAATCAGGTCTTATACAATCAGGTCTTATACTATCAAGTCTTATACTATCAGGTCTTATCCTATATTATGCACCAAACATGCCCTTAAAACAATAGTCTAGCTAATACTACATAGGTCAATGTTTATTAGCTCTAATTAATTATAGGGTATTTTTCTTGATTCTTTTGCCTGCAAATGATTATATAATTGTTCACATTAAAAATAATAGAAACTTAGGGTTTTCTTTCTCCCCCTTTTCTTTCTTTTTTTGTTTTAAAATTATAAGTTATGACAGTGACCACATATGTTCATTATCATCCATCATCTTTAGAATTGCTAATCCTTCTTCAAAGATTCAAATATCAGTTTTTCCTGACTTCAAAAATTCATAATTTCCTTATCTATCTCGTTTTGCATTTTTATTTTTTTCTAGTTATGACTAATTTTTTTCGTCTTCTTTTCATCGAAGAGTGATAAATATACAGAGCGTACTAGAGAAACAAAGCAGATCAGCAAGCAAACTTGAAGAACACTGAAAAACGTAAGACAAGCAACTTGATATAGACGATTTAATGTTTGACTGACTACTTGTAATAAAGAAAAAGTTATTGATATAAAGAAACAAAAATGAAGCTTCCATGTAACGAATTAATTTCCCTTTAAGCTTTTTTTTTTTTTTTTAATTTTCTTTCACCCTTATGTGTCTATAGCATTGTATTTTCTACTCTGAACAACTATCATAACTTCTCTTTTTTATGATTCTGTGTTCTATCTAGCTTTTTGATCAGAGTACTTTAACTTTGCTTCTATTTTTTTTTTCTCTCTTTTTCTTTTTGTTTTGTTCTGCTAAGATGTTACAATTACTCTTCTTAGTAATGGATTGACCCAAAAGGGCATGGTCCTAACTAACGCATGCCAACATAAAAAAGCTATTAAATTTCTCAAACAATAATATATCTCTCTTCGAGATGTTACCCTCACAGGTTTTAGTTTTTTCTCTTTCTTTTTTCTGGTCAAGATTTCAGTTCCCTTTTAATTCCAGCTGGATGAAATTTAATTAAACTCAAGTTAATGAGAGGGAAATGAAAATATATATATATCCTTACCTTTATAAATTAACAATTTTATTTCCTTATTTTTTTTGGTAAACCCTTATTTTTTACTCTATTTAATTTCAATTTATTGAAAATATTTCATATATATAGTACCGAGAACAATTATTAATTAAATTTTTATATTATCAATATTTTATTCAAGTTATGTCATTAAATAGTCATATCATATTTAATTGGCTAATAACTTAATATAATGAAAGTGTGATGGTATTAATAATATGGGTAAGTTATATTTATAAATTTTTTATTTATAAATTTTTACAAATTACACTATGTATTATGGGTAATACAAGCTCAAGTAATATGTACTACCCATGATACATAGTATAGTTTGTAAACAATTTTTTTTTTATAAATATAACATTGCTCTAATAGTATATACTATTACATAATGCGGATTTTCCACTTTAATATCTAATTGTATTTTTCTAAAACTATCACTAAATGATTCAAAGAAAAGTATTAAAAGAATAAAATTTTAAATATATTTTATTAATTACTAAAATATTCAAATTTAATAAAAAATGATAAAATCACAAATATTTACTATTCTCCTATTACAATTTCCTTCACGCACTTTCTGAATTCAAATAATTATTGGGTACTTGGACTGTAATACTTTGCTTCAGATCTTATCTTATATTTACTAAATGACATTCTAAATTCAATTCAATTACATGTATATATGTTTTGTGCCATCTGTTTTATTTTTACTTGATTGATATTTTTCGTTATATAATAAAAATTAAACTTAAATATTATTTATTATTAATATCATTTAATTTTATCGAATTAAAAATAAAAAAATATTAATTGATAGACACGTAAAATTAGATGATGATAATAATAATAATAATAATAATAATAATAATAATAGAGAAAGAGTATATTTTAAATTTAGAATAAAAAAAAGGTTTGGTGTTTGTCTTTTAAAGGACATAGAACTGTGTCCTTTTGACGAAAGAAGGAAATATATAATGAAAATCATGTGAAAGAAAATATGTGATTCTTTTTTTATTTTAAATTTTAAATAAAAAATACTAATTTTAATTAAAATGACCATCCTTTAAAAGAATAAATATTTTGTCGAAAAATAAAATCCTATGTATTTTACATACATATCTTACATAGTCAATATTTAACGATAGAATGTGTGGTGGATTGGGCTTCTTACACGACCCATTTCTCAATTTCACAGTCTGAGGACAAAACATCTGCAGCTCAAAGCTTTTGGAATCTTTGATAACCACCTATACCTATAGTGCAAGGATCTTTGGCTATTTCTTTATGAACTGGCGCATTCTGTGTTTCTTGAACGACCTATACATGAATGCACCACCCTACTTTTTCCGTTATATATACGATAGAAACCACCACACTTTATCATAAACCAATAGAGACATAATTCTTCTCATATCAATGGCTCTATCTCCATTCACATAATAACCCATCGGTTTACGTAACCAGTCGGTTAAACATCTCTTAACAACCTACATATAAACTAATAAAATAATAAGGTTTGTCTTATATTGTTTCCTTGAACATTTTGATAATAGATAGATTTATTTTTATTTATTTTTCGTTTTACCGTACCGTGACATATCATTATCTTTCCCAAAAGCAAAAGTTTGGCGATATTCACTTCACACACACAAAAAGAAATACGTTTGGTGAAATTGTGATAAAATCCCAATCCTATCCTTAATCTTCTGATCTCACAATTCACATGTACCTCATGACCCCTTAGGGGTATGTCGTGAACACCACATAAGAGCAGCATGTTCCACGCTTGGAGACCACCACATCAGAAGCTACTTTATGTATTATTCTCTTTTGAACTGTCTTGTTTCTGTTTCTTAATTTGAGTCATCTCTACGCTGAAGTTAATATGCCAAGTTTAAAGTACAACTCTCACGCGCACGCACTCGAGCCTAGCTATAAATAAGTTGATGAGTGAGCACAACCAATAGCTCAAGACAAGACATTATTTTCTTTCAAATACAAACCTAAGAGGATATATAGTATTCTCAGATAGAATTACCATGTCATTGTCCAGCGCAGCTTCAGCTACCAGTTTGATCAAACAGGGTGGCACTAGTTTGATCCAACAGACTGCCACTTTGCCACAACAGAAAGTTTACCTTCCCAACCCATTTGATCTTAATGACCTTCAGATCCTCGACAAAGTTTATCTCACCCACGTCAGTGATGATGAAACTTGCGATACCAAGATCATTTTCGACCTTGTGTCCAATGTTATACTTCAGGTAATTTATTCACATTCATTCTCCCACTCCCACCATGTCAATTATTTATAATTTATTTAAATAATAGTAAAATTTCTACCTTGTCATTATAAACTTTTATTATTATGGACTAACACGACATCACTTTATTATTATATAGTACAACTAACTTTTTAATTATTTTACAGAGTTATTCACAAATTCCCATAACCAGTTTCAAACCAGAATTCTCTACACTGAAGCTGATTTCTTGTCAGGTTATTTTTTTTAACTATATGTTATATGATCTATTAGTTTACATTGGTAAATGAAAGTTTTAAGCAAATTATGTCTTGCTAATTAATAATTGAGACAACGATGACACAGATGATAGCCACACGTAGTGCTGCACATTGTGCTCACCAAACAACATTGTGGATTCTTCAACACCTGAGATCTTACTCCTGGGATGCAAAAGCACTAATAACTCTAGCTGCTTTCACTTTGGAATATGGGAATGTTTTGCACCTTAATCGGGTCCCAACAACGGACCTACTTGGAAGCTCATTGAAACAACTGAATCAAGTTCAAAGCAGAAGGGTCTCTACTGATGTTACTGAATTGGTCACCTTCATAGTGCAAGTGTTTCAGGACGTTAAAGAATTGGCAACGTGGTCTGCTGAAGGTTATGACCCAGAGGATGTTCCTTCCTTGACTGAAGCCTTGCAAGAGATCCCTGTTGTTGTATACTGGACAATTGCTGCCATTGTTGCTTCTACTGGCAACCTCTTCGGTGTACCGTAAGTTGTGGTCTATTCAACTTATTATTTCATATATCTAACATATCATGTGAAATATTTTTTAGTACGAAGTTCCAAAAGAATGCTACTGACTTTGGAATTGTGTTACAGAATGTGACTATCCCATTATTATATATAACTGCAGTTGTGTTGTTTATTTTTGTTTTTTGTTTTTCAGGGAGGATAGATTATCAGATTATAGGGACAGGCTTTCTGATAATGTTAGGAAGTTGAAAGTGCATCTAAAGAAATGCAAAGAGCAAATAGGTTAATGAATTAATTGCTTCCTGTTCCATCAATTCTTTGAAGTTTGGAACGCAAATGCTATAATAAGAGCTTATCTCTACGTGGTGCAGGCTATGTAGATGATTACTGGATCCGCATGAAAATCTTTGACAAGCCTAAAGATATTGTAGATTGTTTGAAGGCTCTGATCTATCGAGATGGAACTCAGAATCCCCGAATATATGAAGGCACCAACCAGGTTAAAACGGTAAGTTTTGCTGAATGCATCAACTTGTCTCATATTTGGAATCTCCAAATTAGAAAGAGTTCAATGATTTTTAATTTTTAATTTTTTTTTTTAAATTTTATGTCTCAAACAGGGTATTGAAGTGTTCAGGCAGAAACATGTGTTGGTGTTTATTTCGAGCCTGGACAGCATTGACGATGAGATTCTGCTTTTAAATTCAATCTATGACAGATTGCAAGAAGAACCAAAAACAATGAAAGGTTTAAAGAAAGAAGATTTCAAGATTTTGTGGATCCCCATTGTGGACGACTGGGATGATGCCCTTAAAGATAAATTCAAAGCTTTGAGGAGTAAAATCAAATGGTACTCAGTGGAGGACTTCTTTAAGTTACCAGGTCCAGGGCGCAGGATAATAACAGATCCAGATAGATTGCATTACAGGGATAATAAACCTATTATCCCAGTGTTCAATCCTCAAGGTACCATAATAAATGAAAATGCTATGGAATTGATTTTTGAATGGGGGATAGACGCGTTCCCTTTTAGGAAAAGTGATGGTGATGATCTTAAACTAAAATGGAAGTGGCTTTGGGATGTTCTCAAAAAAGCAATTCCCGGACTAGAGGTAAGCTCAGACTTATTATATATATATAAGCAATGCAAATTTCAACTTTGTTAATAAAATATTCTTATAATGATCCATATATATATATGAAATTATTTATTTTTACCATGTGATTCAGGAAAAAGGAGACAGATACATCTTTATCTATGGAGGTGCCAACAATAAGTGGATTCAAGATTTTACACTCGAAATGGAAAAAATAAAAAGGAATGAGAATATTAAGCGTGCAGATGTTATAATAGAGCACTATCTGTTGGGGAAGGATGATCCTAACCGTGTTCCTAGTTTCTGGATTGGAATAGAAAGAAAGAAACAGAATAAGAAGCATCGAGAGGAGGTGGATTGTGAGATTCAAAGAATTGTGAAGAGTTTGTTTTGCCTCAAAAGAGACCCACAGGGATGGGCTATTCTCAGCAAAGGGGGTAACATAAAGATTCTTGGTCATGCCGAGCCTATGTATCAAACTGTTGCTGAGTTTCAAAATTGGAAAGAGAAAGTGCTTGTTAAAGAAGGGTTTGACATTGCTTTCAAAGAATACTATGATGCTAAGGTCAAAGAAATATCTGCTAGTCAACCATGTGCAATTATCAATGTTGATAGCTATAGTGCAAATGTCATAGCAACCATAACATGCCCAAATCCCACGTGTGGGCGTGTGATGGAGGTTACATCTGTTAATTACAAGTGCTGCCATGGTGATGCTCCAATCAGTGGCAAGATCTGATTCAAGAGGAGAAGTATCTACCCGAGTTTGTTTTGTTGAAGTTCTAAGTTCTGGTTCAATTTATGTTTGTTTACTATGTGTTTGTGTGTGTCCAAACAAATGCATCGTGTGTTATAATCACCGGCTGTTCTCCCCCTTGAAGGGGTAGAAATAAAATAATGCCTTCAATATGTCTGTCTGTTTTTAAAAATCTTTATCAAATAAAATTAGTTATGCGTGATAAAAAGTCGAACAACTCCCCCTCTATTTTGTTCCCCGTTATTTTGCAGCATCTTTGGTAGTGGATTAAACCTAATGATTAATTTGTACTTGCTTTTTTGCGATATAGTCATCAGTATATGAAAATTGATGAGTGTTGGTATAAAAAAGAATTTTGTTTAGAAATAAGAAAAGTCAGAGTGAGATATCTGCAAAGCAAATAATAAAGCGTAAGGGGAGTAACACTTATAAATTTATAAGATTAATCTTTCTCGTATTATAAGAGATATTTTTATCTCTTATATAATATAAAAATACGTGGAATTCATGTTTTTTTTCTTTCTCTCTTCTTTTCATATGAGTCCCATATATTTTTACATGTACGTAAGAAATAATATTGTCGCCTATAACATAAGATATATTAATCCAATAAAATGTCAGAAAAATATTTCTGCAATTACTGCAGATAAGTTATCAGTATTTACTCTCAAAATGACGTCGTTTTGAGATTAAATGATTAAAAAATTATAATTAAAAAATTATAATTATAAAGATTATAATAATCCTAAAATAAATTAAAATTACAAAAACACCATGATTTCGGTCCCAAAATAATGTCGTATTGAACTTATTGCAGATAATTTATCTGCAGTGACTGCAGAAAAAGCAAACCCATAAAATAAATGAGAGCAATATGAATAAATCATTTCATGTTAAAATTTCATATGACTGGTCATGTAAATTTTTTATATCTATCTCTTTTCTTCTTAATAATAATTAAATTACACCTATTTAATGCAAAAATGCGAAGGAAGATATAAATATAAAATTTTTAGCATTAGCGGAGGACAATATAATCTAAAAGATTCTTAAGCGTGAGATATTTAGTCCTTGGAGAAGACGTGTTAGCTCACTACTTGAGTTTTTTTTTTTTTGGAAAGTTGCTCACTAGTTGAGTTAAAGAACTAATAACATGATTTAGCAAAAAAAAGAAAAGAAGAAGAACTAATAACATGATTGATAAGTCCATGAAATGTGACTTAAAACATATGGTTATTGATATGAAAATGCTAGAAAAAGAATACTTTGTGTATAATTCATACCCCCAAATTACATTGAGCTGAAATGTGGTTGATTTAAATGCTAATGAGCTTCATTTTGATTTTGATTTTCATGCCCACATATTAATACTTCCCAAAGCAAAGAAGGAAGAAAGAAAAGAAAAGAAAAAAAGAAGAAATGAAAGTGGGCTGGTTATTGATATGAAAATGCTAGAAAAAGAATACTTTTGCAATGCAAGTCAGAAGAGCCCAGTTGAAGAAAGAAAAGAAAAGAAATTGGAAGAAAGAAAGACAAAGCAACGTTAGACACAATTGGAAAAGCATTCTGAAACCATTGAACCTAACCCTCGTAGTGCGAACCAACTCATTTTCATCCAACCACAATCCCAAACCTTCCATCTTGATTCTCCTTTACAAATCAAACCACCAAGCCACACCGGGTTTTTAATTTTGGTTTACCCATTGAGCCTTAGCCCCTCACCATTGTCCCTTAAGTGAGCGTTCAAACCAAAACACTGACCCTAGCCATTTTTATTCAAACAAAAAATGCCAAACACTACCCATAACTGATTGGGTGAGCTAGAGTTTGATAGGATTGTTGGCTGAAGCAATTTTTGGAGTGCGGTTACTGCCTTTGCAAAGGAAACGCACGATTGGGAGGAGCGTGTAGCATGTAATCGTCTCTGCATGTGGGAGCATCAGCTATAAAAGAGAAGAGCAAAGCATTGTAGGCACTTTTTTTCTCTCCATCTTTTCTATTTTTCGTGGTGGTTTGTTTTGATCTTTACATTTTTCCTTTTTTGTTAGTTTTTTCTTAGCACTGTAGCAGAGCTATTTTGTGGATATAGCTCCTGCCTCGTAATTTCCATTTGTTAGTTGTAATTTCTTTTTAACTTTCGTTTGCTGTTTTTGTAGCTCAAGCCTTAGTTATGAGCTAAACCTTTGAAGGTTGGATTTAGGTTACCTGAACCTCAGTGATGGTTGATTGCTAATTAATGTTGTTAATTTTTAATTCTCAATTGTTATTTTTTATTTCAGAAGCTGTCTGCTGACGTAGAAAGTGAAAAAAGTACAACTTTAATATTATAATTATGCATTCCCGGGAATGCATGGTTAAAGTCTGTTAAAAAGACATAAGTTTGTGTCCTTTAAAAGAACACTCTTTTTTTTCCCTATTTTTAATTATAGGAAAAATGTTTATCCTTTTAAATGACACAACTTATATCCTTTCACTCTCACAAAGATATGGGACCCATACCTTTATTTTTTTTGTCAACTCTCTTTCCTTCTTTATCTATCTCCTTCTCTCTATTAAAATGACACAACTTTACATCCTTTAAAATGACACACACTTTACCCTTAATTATATATGAATAATAAATAATTAGGCCAATCTGATAGGCTAGGTAATTTTAAGCTCTTTTAAAGACCAAGTTTTCGATCTACTTAGTTGAATAAACTTTTTTAGAAGTCAAATTTAGTTTGTTTGCTAAATAATTAGTCAAAATAGAGTAACAATAACTTCTTTATTTACCCATTTCCTAGCAACTATATTCTTTTATTCTTTTGGAGTTTATTGCCCTACATCTTATTGAGCTCGTGGATTCAGATGATCAACTGGAATGACTTTCCTGGAAGGTAGATATTTATATTATGTATATCCGGAGGATAAAATTTTCACCACATTGACCAGATTCCCATATCTGGCTAACCTGGTCAAAATAATCACTTGGGTTGTTAGAGTGCTTCTCCTATAGTATTGTGCAAGGGTTTAAGTTTTTATTTTAGAAATTTATCTTCTGTTATACTCACATATAGTGAATGAGTTTCTTTGTAAAGGGAAGAGAGAGAAAATATCAGTGAAATTCACTCACTTTTACATGAATGTGATAGAAAAAAAAATTAACAGTAAAAATAAAATTATTAAACCCAATATATAATATCAAAACTATGTGGAATTTGGATATTAAAGTAAGCAATGATGTTAGGTGAGTTTAGAGATCACAATTCAACCCAAAATTTTAGAAATTTAGATATATGGATCCTTCTACTTGGTGATCATTCATTGCAATTTTAACTAATGTGGGATTTTGCTTGTTCACATTTGAATTCGTCATCACTCAGTTCATTCAGTAATATGAGACTTCACTAACTAATACTTGAATTCCCAAACAAAATGTAAACATGAATCACTTAATTGGTTCAGTTAAATGGTATTAGTTCTTTTTTATATTTTTACGTAGGGTTTGCTTTTTCTACAATCAATGTAGATAACTTATTTACATTGAGCCCAAAACGATGTCGTTTTGAGATGAAAATCAAGATATTTTTGTAATTATAATTTATTTCAGGATTATAATAATATTTTTCATTGTAATTTTTTAATTTTCAACCTAAAGCGATGTCGTTTTAACAGCGAATGTAGATAACTTATCCTTTTAATACAAGTGGTGCACTTAACTATTGTTGAAAATGGTACGGAGGAGCTAAAAATCCTTTTAAGGGATACATTTACCAATTGGCCCAAATGATAAACCATAATAAGTGGGCTGATGCAATAAGTGGGTTGATGCTATATCACTACTCACACTTAAATATTTTCAACATTTTCTCCTCAAGTGTGAGGCCGAACTTCATACTCCCCCATAAGTCTCTTCTCTTTAAGTATTGGAGTTACATTAACCTTTTACGTAGGAGCCCAAAACCTATTACGAAGGATACATCTAACAAAGGACCCAAATGATAAATCATAATAAGTGCATAATAAGTGGACTGACGTCATATCTTAACCCAAAATCTTAAGGCTGTAATATTTTGCATTTATATGATGGGAAACGTGTTTGTCTTTTTAAATGACACAACTTATGTCATTTCACTCTCACACAGAAGTGGAACCCATACCTTTATATTTTTTTGTCCACTCTCTCTCCTTCTTTATCTATCTCTTTCTCTCACTTAAAATGACACAATTTTACATTCTTTAAAATAATACACACTTTTCCCTTATATGATATTCAATTGATCTATGTCTAGCTAATGTGGGACTTCACATCACTACTCACACTTAAATATTTCCGACAACTATTATTCTTAAACTAAGCTATCATTTTATTTTATGTCTGCTTGAATTTTCTACATGCTTTTGTTTTTGAAAATACAGTTTATGGCACTGACCATGTTAATTTTTTTCATCCTCGTAATCCCTAATCCATCATAATTCGATCCCGTAGAAGCACTTTGTCAGAATGCAATACAGGTGAATAATGATGCTTTTTCATTCATATATCATCTTCCTCTTTAATGAGGTATATATACAAGTGTACAAAACAACTCTCTGAATAATAATAGGAAAAATATCCTAACAACTCTATCCTATTCAATCTGATCACAGTGGTTTTAAAATATAAACAACTTTGTAACAGTAATTTTAAAACAACTTTGTAACAGTAATTTAAATTTACAAACTTCCTTTCAACACTCCCCCTCAAGTTGGTGCATGTATGTCAATCATGCCCAACTTGTTAGTCATTTCTTCAAAGGCTCTTCCTGATACGGCTTTAGTTAGTACATCTGCAATCTGTTCTTCAGACCGTAAATAGGGAGTTTGAATAATCTTTCCATCCAACTTTTCTTTAATGAAATGCCTATCTATTTCAACATGTTTTGTTCTATCATGTTGTACAGGGTTGTGGGCAATGTCTATTGCAGCTTTATTGTCACAGTATAAGTTCATAGGTTCTTCATACATAATTCCCAGATCCATAAGAATGCTTTTAATCCATAGGAGTTCACAAACACCTTGAGCCATCCCTCTGTATTCGGCCTCTGCACTAGATCTTGCAACCACTTTTTGTTTCTTGCTTTTCCAAGTGACTAGGTTGCCTTCTACAAAAGTAAAGTATCCTGAAGTTGATTGCCTAGTAGTTTTATCTCCAGCCCAGTCTGAATCAGTGTACCCTTCTATGCTGGTTTTATTACCTTTTTTGGAGTATAAAAGACCTTTTCCTGGTGAACCCTTGAGGTATCTGAGAATGCGATATACTGCATTCATGTGTTCTTCACTAGGAGAGTGCATGAACCTACTTACCACACTAACTGAATAGGCAATATCAGGTCTAGTGTGTGACAGATAAATTAACTTCCCTACTAACCTTTGATATCTGTCCTTGTCTGCTTTAATCTGATTTGGGTATATAGCCAGTGAGTGGTTCATCTCAATTGGTGTATCAGTTGGCTTACAAGCCATCATTCCTGTTTCGGCTAGGAGGTCCAAGATGTACTTTCTTTGAGATAAAAATATGCCTTGTTTGGATCTTGCAATTTCTATCCCAAGGAAGTATTTTAATTGGCCTAGATCCTTCATTTCGAATTCAGAGGCTAATCTTTTTTCAAGTAACTTCATTTCTTCCACATCATCCCCTGTTAGTACCATATCATCCACATAGACAATGAGTATAGCTACCTTCCTATTGTTATGTTTTATGAACAATGTATGATCTGAGTTACTTTGTTTATATCCAAACTTCTTCATTGCCACAGTGAACCTTCCAAACCATGCCCTAGGTGATTGTTTGAGACCATACAAAGCCTTCTTCAATTTGCAGACTACATTATCTTTTGAAGGTGCTAGCTTTACTCCTGGTGGAACCTCCATGTATACCTCTTCTTCTAAATCACCATTCAAGAAGGCATTTTTTACGTCAAATTGTTTTAGGGGCCAGTCTCTGTTGGCTGCTATGGATATGAGGATCCGAATTGTGTTAAGTTTAGCCACGGGAGCAAATGTGTCTTGATAGTCCACCCCATACTTTTGTGTATATCCTTTTGCCACAAGTCTCGCTTTGTATCTATCAATACTTCCATCTGCCTTGAGCTTTACGGTGTACACCCACTTGCATCCAATTTTTCTTTTGCCATTAGGTAAGGAAGTTAACATCCATGTTTCATTCTTTTGGAGTGCTTCCATTTCGATGTTCATTGCTTGTTTCCATTTTGGGTCCTCCAACGCTTCCTGCACACTATTAGGAATAGATACAGTGGATAATTGATTGAGTGTTAGAGCATATGATCCGGATAGCTTGTGAGAGGAAACATAATTGCTTATGGGATACTTGACTTTTGCTTTTGGATCTGCTTCATAAAAAGGTTTTGGTATACCTTTGGTTGGTCTATCTGACCTTCTGACTTGTGGGGATGGGATGCTAGGAGTAGTAATTGAAAGTTCTATATTACGGATAGGACTTACCTCAGTAGTGGTTTCTGCTTGTGCTTCAGTGTTGTCCTCTGCAGGTGACTCAGCTATGTGTGGTAAACGTGGAATCTCATGCGGTGAAGGAGGGTCTGTACTATGATGGATTGTTTCAGGTGGTTCAGAGATTGGAACTTGAGGAGGAATTTGATTTGTAGGAAGAGGGGGTGCCGGAATAGGAGTCACATGGGATGATAACCAAAATTCTCCTTCTCTAATATGCTGAATCTCCCCCTGAGAAGGAGAAGAAGGGGCTCCCCCTGAATAGAAGGGTTCGGTTTCTCTAAAGGAAACTTCAAGGGTGACAAACATTTTATGGGACTTGGGATCAAAACATCTGTATCCTTTTTGTAGATCAGAATAGCCTACAAAAATGCATTTTCGAGCACAAGGATCAAGTTTATTTCGAAGAGGTTTGGGAATGTGAACATAAGTAATGCAGCCAAATATTCGGGGTTCAAGATTCATTTTATGGGGAATAGAGAAAAAGTCTCCAATTTTTGTTGGGGGGTGAGAAAATTGATGGCACTAGAAGGAGTACGATTCACCAAATATGCAGCGGAGAGAACAGCCTCACCCCAATAATGAGAAGGTACATTCATATCAAAAAGGGAAGCGCGTACTATTTCTAAGAGTTGTCTATTTTTCCGTTCTGCCAACCCATTTTGTTGAGGTGTATACGTACAGGAGGTTTGATGTTTAATACCACAGGAGGTTAAGAACTCAGAGAAGGAACCATTCTTGTATTCTAGGCCATTATCCGATTGAAGAACTTGAATGGTACTGTTGAATTGGGTATGAACCATGCTATGAAATTTTTTAAAGGCAGAGAAGACTTCATTTTTATGTTTGAGTAAGGAAATCCACACCATACGGGTACACTCATCAATGAAAGATACATAATAATAAGCTTGAGAGAAAGATGGGACCTTAGCAGGTCCCCAAACATCAGAATGGACAACTTGAAAAGGAATGCAACTTTTATTCATACTTGGATAAAATGGAATTCGATGGCTTTTAGCCATTTCACAAACAGAGCATTGAAATTTAGAAGAATTAAAATTGGAAAATAAATTTGGAAGCAATCTTTTAAGATAACTGAAGGAGAGATGTCCGAGTCTTCTATGCCAAAGCCAAGCAGTAGAGTGGGAAGAACCTGGAGATGTAGTCACAGAGGCTCTTCCATGTGGATCTGGTTCATCAACAGAGAGGTCCAAGAAGTAGAGATTTCCTCGTCTAACACCATAGCCAATCACCTGGTTCTGGACGTCCTGAAAGACACAAAACGTGGGATAAAAAATAACATTACAGTTAATGTGAGAGGTAAGACGACTGACTGAGAGTAAATTAAAGTCTAGAGAGGGAACAAGAAGCACAGAGTGAAGAGTAATGTGGGGGGTAAGAACAACGGTACCCTGACCAGTAACAGAAGCAGAACCACCATTAGCAGTGGTGATAGTGGTTGTTGGGCAAGGAAAGCAATTTTGTAAGGCGGAGGCATCACGAATCATATGATCTGACGCCCCAGTGTCAATTATCCATGAAGAATTCCGAGAGTGAGCAGAAAGAGTAAGAGAGTTACCTAAAATTCCTTCATACACAGCATTAGCACGAGGGTGTGGAGAGGATTCACCTTCGGTGGAAGACTGGAGGGCTTTGGATGGTACCTTTCTGCGAGGACGCTTGTTAAAATCCCACCACTCAGGATATCCAACAATTTCATAGCAACGAGTCTTTGAATGTCCAGATTCACCACAGTGTGAACAAACAAGGGTTTTCCCAGAAGAACCCTCTTTGCGAAATTTAGGAGGAACAGGGGAAGGTCGAGGAACCTGTGACAGTAGGGCCGAAGAATCTGATGTGAGTGAAGGACGACCCATGGTAATACGTTGCTGATATTCTCGCCGAACATATGCATACGAGTTTTCCAAATCCAATTTGGGATCTTTTCGAAGGATTTCACCACGGACTTGGTCGAAATCAGAGTCCAGGCCACTAAGGAAGATGTGGACACGCAGACGAGACAGGGATGAGTGTGTTTGAAGTATTTCGTTCACGGTGGTGGCAGGGGAGGTCATTCGGTGATCAATTTCTTGAAATATGGAGAGGAGTTCATTGTAGTATGTAGACAGAGGACGACCGTTTTGCTTGGTTGAGAAGGAGCGTTGGTTGAGTTCGAAAAGGCAAGTTTCATCTGAACCATCATAAAAGGTCCGGCGAGCCGCATCCCAGATTTCATGAGCGGAGTCGAGGCGGATGAAGCGTTGCATCAGTTGAGGAGTCATCGAGTCGATCAACCAACTTTTCACCCGCTTGTTGTCGGTGATCCAGGATTCATACGTCGGATCAGTGGTTGCTGGTTTCATTGTGGTTCCAGTGAGAAATCCCGACTTGTTCCGAGCTCCGATCCTCATGTCCATTAGTTGGGACCAAAGAGGATAGTTGTTATCATCAAGGACAACAGTAATGGGGAACGAGGAGGTGTCTTGTTGAATAACAATATTAGAGGGTACAGGGGAAGTGACGGTGGCTGGGGGATTTGAGAGAGGGTTGGAGTCATTGGAGTCATTTGGAGGGGTGACGGAGGCCATTGAATTTGGGAATTAGGAATTTAGATCGATTGGGTTACGGATGAGTTACGGGTGGGGTACAGGTTGGTTAACAAAAAAGAGAGGAGGAAATGGGTCGGGTTGTATAAAAGAAGGAGGAAGAGGGTGTGGTGTACGGGTGTTGGAAAAAAATTGAGGTGGGAATGATTCCCAAGATCAAAAGGCTGATACCATGTCAGAATGCAATACAGGTGAATAATGATGCTTTTTCATTCATATATCATCTTCCTCTTTAATGAGGTATATATACAAGTGTACAAAACAACTCTCTGAATAATAATAGGAAAAATATCCTAACAACTCTATCCTATTCAATCTGATCACAGTGGTTTTAAAATATAAACAACTTTGTAACAATAATTTTAAAACAACTTTGCAACAGTAATTTAAATTTACAAACTTCCTTTCAACACACTTCGTAGCAGTTTCTCTTTTGTAATCCTTCTTCAATCGAATATTCAAACACCAACAGTTTCCTAACTAATCCTTTTCCTTATGCCGAGAGTTCTAGAGAAACAAAGCTGAACAATATCACACCAACATTTCTTTTTTCAATTAGAAAAAGTTTGTAAACAAACTTGAAGAAGACCGAATTATACAAAAGAGAAACATGTTTGGTATGGAATATTTCATTGATTGACGGGTTATTCAAAAAGAAAAAGTTCTTAATAAAGAAAAAGAACGAAACTTCTTCATAACGAATTAATTTCCCTATAAACTTCATTATCTATTGCCTTCCTATACGGACTGAACCCAACTTTTCCTGTCCCTGTATGCGATAACCCTATTAAGCGGAGTTAAGGTGATTTCGCTTCCTTAAAAGAAAAAGAAAAGTAATGGTGTTAGGAATTGATTGAATTACTTATTGTTTTCTTTTTCTTCCATGAAGGTAAGAGTGAGTACTCTTTAGTGATTATTAAGATTTTGAGTTAAGCAAACCTAAACTAATTTATATCCCCAATAATTCAGTTAAAAGCAAGTTACGCATGTTAAGACTAAGGGATTTTATAAAGATGATTTTTACATTTTAACTCCAAATATCTGATATATTTATGAGTCTGATGTTTGTCATATTATAGGAGGTAAAAAAGAGAGAAAAAACATATGAATTCACACACTTTTATATATATATATATATATGAGATAATTTTATGTCCTAAGAGATATTAAACCCTATATTTATATTCAAAATGTAAGTGGTATATCTATACATAGCTCCCATATTACATGCACGTTTCTTTAAACAAAATCAACCCCTAAAATTACTCTTTTAGACTTCATAGTGGTACACCAGCTTTCCATCTAATGTTACATTATATCTTACACCAACATCGACATAGGACACGATACGACATGACACTTCGACACGTTAATTCTAAAATGTTAGGACATATTTTGATATTAAATAATATTTTTAATTTATGTAGTGCATATTATATTTAATATTCAATAATTTAACAAAAAATGAGGAAAAATGACCATTTTGCCACGCCTGGCCAAATTATTTACCAGACTGCCACGCCAACAGTAAAAATTCTCGGAATGCCACGCAGCATAATTCGCTACACTATGAAGCGAATTATGCTTGCAAATAATTCGCTACACAGTGTAGCGAAATATGTCATGTCAGGCTGCACAGTCAGCAGTAATGACACGTGCCAAGCAAACAGTAATTCGAGCATAATTCGCTACACAGTGTAGGAAATTACTGCCTGCTTGACACGTGTCATTTTTGATGACATGGCATATTTCGCTACACTGTGTAGCAAATTATTTGCAAGCATAATTCGCTGCACAATGTAGTGAATTATGCCGCGTGGCATTCTGGGAATTTTTACTGTTGGTGTGGCAGTCTGGTAAATAATTTGACCAGGCGTGGCAAAATGGTCACTGTCCCAAAAAATGAAGCTAAACTTATAATACCCATCAATTTTGCAAATAAACATAAGATATCCTAAATATTTATATTAAACTCAATAAAATGGTAATCGTAATCCAACGAATCTAATAGATAGAATTAAAAACACAACACAATGTAATCTTTGAACCCCTTTTTTGAGTCTCTGCAACGCGTGTTAGAGTGTCAGTGAGTAGGGGTGTTCATCAACCGATCCAAACCGATTCAAACCGCGAAAATCGAACCGAAAAACCGATAACCGAATAAACCGAAAATCGAAAAATCAGAAACTGAAAAAAAAACTGAAAACCGATCCAACCCAAACCGATCCAATCCAAACCGATCCAATATATTAATTATCCTCTACCTACGTGTCCTTTTTCCAATCATAACCCAAAAATTTCCAAACTCAAAGACCCATTAACTCATCAACTAAACCCAAGAAAAAACTTAGTCACGTCTCATCAACTATAGTATTGTTTACTGATAGTTTTGTATTTCAAATTTTTTTTTTACAAAGCCAATATATACAAAAGATATTATTTGCACAATAATCATGAAACTAATTTTAGGATATTCAAAAAATCGAAAATCGAAAACTGATCCAATCCAAACCGAAAAAAATTGGATTGAATCGGATCGGATTTGAAAAAAAATATAAACCGAATGGATGATTACATGATCAAACCGAAGGGATTGGATCAGATGAGTTTTGCTTCCAAAACCGATCTAATCCAGACCGCGAACACCCCTCTCAGTGAGTGTCGAACACGATACGTCAATTTGTTGAAGTGTCGGTGCATCATAGATTACATTAGCTACAATTATACGCAACAATTAAAACACATTTATCCCAAACTAATTGGAGTCGGTGGTAGATGAACCCAAATAAAAAGTACAAAAGGATAAAAAAAAATATATGAAAATAAAAGAAAATAAAAGGGTGTAAGAAAATAAAAAAATAAAAAAATAAAAAAAATAAAAAAATAATAAAAAATAGATTGGGAAGGGGAAAAGAAGAAGAGGGGAAATTAAGAGGAAAATGGCTAAAAATGGACCATCTGAAACATAGGAATAACAACGGGTCTAATCCTTCAACATGCTAATAGCTTTTCTCCATTCCGTCCTAAGGCACACTGTCCGCCAATTTATATCCCACTCCATTAAGTCTTGTTTTACTACCTTCCCCCAAGTAAATTTCGATCTACCTCTACCTTTCTTTATGTCGAGATCTTGGTAACAAACTTTTATTTTTACAGGAGCATCCAGGTGCCGTCTCAATACGTGCCTAAACCATCTCAATCTATGTTCTTTTATCTTTTCAACCACTGGTAATACTCGTATCTTACGTCGAATATCTTCATTTCTTATCTTATCCATCCTCGTATAAACACGTATCCACCTTAACATCCACATCTAATATCACACTAGTAAAAAAAAAAAAGATTCGGTTTGTTCAAATTCTTAATTTGTAAATTGATAAAAAATAATTTCATATATAATAAAGTGAATAATTACAAAATTATATTAATAATGCATTGTTGTGATTATTTTTATAAATTAATCATCATATATAATTTACAGATTATATAATATGATGAAAGTATGAAAACATTAATAATAATGTTCTAGTTATGTATAAGGGGAGGGTTACAAATAATAAAATTTACAAACTCTTACAAATTTTTGTATTTCTCAAAATACATAGATGAGTTTGTAAATATAATATTTTTTAAAAAAATACTTAAGGGTTTTATACTTCTAATATAATATGAGAAGAAATTTTTTTTTATACACTATTTAATTTTCGTACTAATATGAATTTCATATATAATTTTTTTTAATATATGTATCCCATATAATTTTTATCTCTATGAGATACGAAGATGAGAAATATAAAATCCAATGTTAAATAGATAGATTAAGGTTTGTTTCCGTACCATATTTATTCACTTTTCTTTTGCCCTTTTGCAGTCACAGGTCACTGTGGTCTTCCTCAAAAGGAAAAGTTTGGCGATATTCAAATACACACCACCCGGCACCCAGGAAGAAAATAGTTTCTTTTTCTTATAAAAAAAAGGAAGAAAATTTTAGTAAAGTAATTCCAATAAAATGGCAGTTATATCCCTGATAAGCTAAACCCACACGACTAAAGAACCCAAGTCACACAAGGGTTTATTGTGAAAATCACATCATATCAACATGTTTCATGCTCTGAGACCCCTGCAGAAGCTACTTTGTTTTTTTTTCCTTTTTATTTATTTATTTATTTCTCTCTCTCTCTCTACTAAAGTTATGAGGCAATTTGCTTCCCTTTTGCACTCCAAAGTCTATAAATAGTGGGAGCATCTAAAGCACAAGGCACAACATCATTTGCTTTCAAATACGAAACTCAGAAAAATAACAATTCACAGATTGAGTCATGATGTCATTGTCCAATGCAGCTTCAAATGCCACTTTGATCCAACAGAATGCCACCTTGCCAGAGCAGAAATCTCAGCTTCCTAACCCGTTTGAGCTTGATGACAAACAGATCCTGCACAAAGTTTATATGACCCACGTCAATGATGATGAAAAGTGCGATAAGGATATCCTTTTCAACCTTACGTCCAACGTTATCTCTGGCTCAACTCAAATTTCTGGAACTGTTGTAAGCAACATAGTTACACCCTTCATTAACCTTTCACTTTAGCAATTATATATATACTTTATTTATCTATGGTACTGTAAAATCTCTAGTTAATTTTCCATTATTATACCTTAACCAAATAATATAAACCTGTAAATTATATTAAAACTAACATTTTGATTGTTTTACAGAGTCAGTCGCAGATTCTTGTGACAAGTTTCAAACCAGACTTCCCTGCATTGAAGCGGATTTCTTGTCAGGTTATTTTTTTTTTTTAATGTATATATGTTATTGAATTTACTGAATAATCAGTTATAAGAACATAAAAATTTAAGCAAAAAATATGTCTTGCTTACAATTGATGCTGGCATCATAACAGATGATAACGACACGTGGCACTGCACAATGTGCACATCAGACAACAATTTGGATTCTTCAACAGCTAAGATGCTTCTCCTGGGATGCGAAAGCACTAATAACTCTGGCTTCTTTCTCTTTGGAATATGGGGAATTTTGGCACCTTTATCGTATTCCAGCATCAGACCAACTTGGAAACACATTGAAGCAACTGAACCAAGTTCAAAACAGAAAGGTCCCTGCTGAGATTAACGAACTAGTCATGTTCTTATTGGAAGTGTTTCAGCTCCTCAAAGAGTGGGCAACATGGTGTGCTATGGGTTATGAAACAGATGAAGTGCAATCCTTATCAGAAGCAATGCAAGAGATCCCTCTTGTTGTATACTGGACAGTTGCTACCGTTGTTGCTTGTACTGGCAACCTCGTTGGTATATCGTAAGTTCTGGTCTATTCAACCTCGTTGGAATATCATATTATATGAATGGAATTGATTTATTTTCTATTTTTTGGTTTCAGGGAGCATAAATTATCAGATTTTAAATACAGGCTTTCTGCTGCCATTAATGACAAGTTTAAGGATCATCTGCAAAAATGCAAAGTGGAAATAGGTAATTAATATATGTGCTTATATATATAGCGCTTCCTTTTCCTCCAAATTGTTTGGAGTTTGAACTCAAAATGCCAATGAGATACAATATCTCCATTTGTTGTTGCAGGCAGGATAGACGATTACAGAAACCGTATGAAGAACTCTAAAAATGTCAAAGATATTGTAGATCTTTTGAAGCTTCTGATCCATGGCAATGGATCTCAGATACCCTTATTATATGAAGGTGGCATCCAAGTTAATACGGTTAGTACTAAAAGCATTCAGGTTGCCTTAACTATTATTGCCTCATATTAGGTGTATATCTCTCTTATTCAAGGTAACTTGTCTCGTATTATATGATAATAAATCTCTGACGTAATTTTTGTCTTTCATCTCAAGGAAACTTGAAAACATTACTTAAATCATAAATGATTATATGTCTTTTTTCAATTTCCCAAATAGGGTATTGAAGTCTTCAAGCAGAAACATGTCTTGCTGTTCATTTCGAGCCTCGACAGCAATATTCGAGATGAGATTTTGCTTTTAAATTCTATCTACGACAGATTGCAGGAAAATCCAAAACAAGATAGAAAAGGTTACATGAAGGAAGATTTCAAGATTTTGTGGATCCCCATTGTGGATGATAAGTGGAACGACAGCCTGAAGAAAAAGTTTATGGAATTGAAGGAAGGCATGAAATGGTACGTGTTGGAGTACTTCTATGATGAGTTACCAGGCATTGGGATCATAAAGGAGAAATTGAAATACAACAGCGAGCCTATTGTGTCAGTGATCAACTCTAAAGGAGACATAATAAATGAGGATGCACTGGAGATTATTTTTCAATGGGGGATCGAAGCATTTCCTTTTAGGAAAATTGATGGCTATGATCTTACTAAAAAATGGAGCTGGTTTTGGAATTTAATGAATAAAGTTGATATTCATACAGAGGTAAGCACAAATATATATATATATATATATATATATATTTATACTTATATATAAAAACAGTGCACATATTTCACAGATTGGTTTATTATTATCTAATTAATTAATTTGTAAAACTAGTTACGTTTACCAACAATGTGAATCAGGACATGAAAAAGGGCAGTTACAGATTCATCTATGGAGGTGTCGAAAACAATAAGTGGATCCGAGATTTCACGATCGCAATAGAAAAACTTAAAAAGCATGAGCATGTCAAGGATGTGGATGTTCCCATAGAGCATTATCAGTTGGGAAGGGATAACCCCGACTTGGTTCCTTATTTCTGGATTGGCATAGATGGCAAGAAACAGAACAAGAAGTGCCAGGATCCTGGTGTGGACTGTGAGATTCAAGAAGTTGTGAGGAGCTTGCTTTGCCTTAAACAAGATCCATTAGGATGGGTTCTTCTTAGTAAAGGGGATCACATAAAGGTTCTGGGTCATGGGGATCCTATGTATCAAACTGTGGCTGATTTTGAGATATGGAAAGACAAAGTGCTTGTGAAAGAAAGCTTTGACGTGGCATTCAAAGAGTACTATGATCGTAAGGTTAAAGAGATATCTGCTCGTAACCCATGCGCTTATATCAATGTTGATAATGTCTTAGCAACCATAACTTGCCCAAATCCCAATTGTGGTCGTGTGATGGAGGTGACATCCGTTAATTACAGGTGCTGCCATCGTGATGATCCAAACAGTTGCAGGATCTGATTTCTGTGGACCAACAAGTATCTTCCAAAGCAAAGTTTGCTTTGCTAGCTTAAATATATGAAGTTAGTTTCCCTTCGGTTTTTGTGTGTTTACTTTGTATGCATGTGTGTCCAGACGAATGACATTGTATCCTATAGCCACTTTCTTCCCCATTGAATGGGTTGAAACTAAATAATGGCTTCAATTCGTCTGTATGTTACTGAATTTGTTGATTGAATAAAATTAGTTATGCTTGCGCGCATTGATCAACTCTCTCCCTCTATTTGTTCCTCGTTATTTTTGTAGCACCTTACATCGGCATTCAATTTTGTTGTGGTTCAGTTCCAATAATTAATTTGTCCTTGTTTATGTTATGTTGTTAATATATGTAAGAGGCAGACAATATATATATATATATATATATATATATATATATATATATATATATATATATATAAGGGAGAGTTATATTTACAAATTTTTTTTTCACAAACTACACTATTTACTCACGGGAGAACACTAGGTTACACTATGTTCTTTTTAAGGGTAACTGTAGATAACCTTATCTAAAGTGACTGTAGAAATGTTTACCCATATATGGATTCGATTTTTTTGCAGACACTCTATATGTATGTGCAGCTGTCAAATACTTGCCATATATATACGTGAAAGCATTAAATGTGGAGAATCATAACTCTACAAAACTGTTTTTTTCTACAGCTACCCTTTTTTAACTAAGTCTTATCTAAAGGAGTAGGGGTAGACATCCTTATCTAAAGTTAATAAAGGAGTAGTTGTAGACATCCTTATCTAAAGTGACTGTAGAAATGTTTAACCCTATATATTTAGGAGAAGGTTATTGTAACAACCAAGTTGTGTTACTACTATGTTACTACCAATCAATCTCACCGTTAGATCGATTATGTTGATCCAACGGTTATATTTATTTCCATCTTTGCAGTTGACACAATACTTGGATCCAGATCTCCCAGCATTAGGTTTCCATCTTGCTCTGCCAGTTCCAGAAAAGTTCTTGTTATTCATATTGAAATTGTTGTTGGAAGAAAATTGTGCAAAGGCTTTAGGTTCACTGGAAGCATCATTGAGAACAGGAGCACCACTATGGATCTGTCTCTCTTGCTACAGTATAAGTGAGAACACTTTGTTGACTTCGGGAAGTGGATCAAACAACATGATCTGAGATCGAACATTGTGAAATTGTTCATTCAATCCTTTCAGAAATCTGATTACATGATCACGATCTCTGTACTTTCGCATATGATTGATTGCAGAACAAGTACAATGAGGTAGAGGTTTCAAAATCTCAAGTTCATCCCATAGTATTTTCAGTTCAGTAAAATAATCAGCAACATTTCGATCACCTTGTTGCAGCTTGTAAATTTCCTCCTGAAGATCAGAGATTCTGAAGATATCAGCCTGAGAGAATCGATCATTAAGATCTTTCCAAGCATCGACAGCCTTATCAATCCAGAGGATGGATTTGCTGATGGAATCACTGATTGATTTGTGAATCCAGCCAAGGACCATGTTATTACATCTCTCCCAAGCTTGATATGAAGGATCTGTTACATTAGGAATAAGCAATGAGCCATCGACAATTTTAAGCTTGTTCTTGGACATTAGAGCCATCTTCATAGACCTTGACCAAGCATGATAGTTTGCACCATTAAGAACTGAAGAAACAAGAAGATTTGAAGGAGTTTCACTCGGATGAAGATAGAGAACATTTCCTGGATTTGTGAGAAAATCAGGTAAAGGAATAGAGGTTTGTGGTGGAACTGAGTGAAGAGTTGGAATTGGATTAAGAACCGGAGTAGGAATCTGATCTTGATGAAGAACTGGAATTGAAGTTTCCATGGCTGAATACCAGAGCTCAGATTGAGCTCTGATACCATAAAGAAGCCTTTGAGATAGAAACCGAGAGAGAAAGAACGAAAAGCATGAAAAGATTTTATGTCCTCATTACTCTGTCAATTACAGTTTATATACCAAGCTTATTGGTAGAAATATTGAATGAGAATCTACACGTCAGCAAAAGCTGTTACAACAAATTAATCAATGGTTATAACAAACTAATAACCAAATGGTTATAACAAACTAATAACCAATCAGCACTCAGCTCCTACGTGTGTAGATGAATTGGAAATGTTATTCAATATTATATTTATTTCTACCTTTGTATGGTTATGATTTCGCATATTTAATGCTTTCACTTTAAATATAGGGAATCATAACCATACAAAGATGAAAATAAATATAACCGTTGGATCAACATAATCATAATTGATTGATAATAACATGGTAGTAACACAACTTGGTAGTTACAATATCCTTTCCCATATATATATATATATATATATATATATATATATATATATATATAGAGGCAGGATCCTTTGACACCGGTGTCAAAGGAAAAGTTTTACACCTCATATTAGAGCCGTTAGATTTAAAAAAATCAATGGTGTCACATGCTTACAAATCAGAATTGTTGATTTTTTTTAATCTAACGGCTATCAGATGAGGTGTCAAACTTTTTTTTTTACACCGGTGTCAAAGGATCCTGTCTCATATATATATATATATATATATATATGAGAAAAATATCTCTCTAAGTTACTTGAGATATATTTATTTCTGGTCACCCCAAAACAATGTCATTTTGTTTATTTATTTCTTTATATCAATTGATTTATTTTTAGAAGGTTAAGATTTAGTAACTCGATATAAAATTATCTCAAGAGAGAAACGATGACACCAACATCATCGCTCATTGTTGGGATTGGCATATAAAGAAGGGAAAAATTACTTTTATGTTACATGTGATAAATTTCTCTCCTACACACCCTTTGACAACTGTGTCGCCTTTTTATTTTATTTTTTATTTTATTTTTCAGGTGATGTAGCCCACAAATTTATCTCTATAACATGAGATAACTTATTTTCTTTAACATGAGATTAATAAAACCCTATAAATAAAGCAAGAAACTAAAGAAGCGGCAGGAGATTGTGGATTGAGATTCAAGGAATTTTGAAGAGCTTGCTTTGTCTTAAACGGGATCTGCAATGATAGGTTGTCTGAGTATAGCATCTTACATATAAAGTTTGTGAGTCAAGGGGAATTGTAACCACGATGGGGATATATGAATTGAAGCATCAACTTATACGCCTCAAAACAATGGAGACCAATTTAGCTAACGTAATTTGTAAAATTGTATAGGGCTGATTGCGATACAAGGGTCTCGTATTAACGGGAGATAAATAAATTTAAAAAGAAAAAGTAAAAAAAAAAAAAACCCATTTTGCTTTCTATTATTTATGAAAAAAATATTTGTCATTTTAAAGGATAGTCATTTTAGTTAAAATCATTATTTTTATTTAGTATTTAAATTTAAAAAAAACCTTTGACTTTCTCAACAATGATTTCTATTTCTCTCATTATAAGATACAATAATTTTAATTAAAATGACATAATTTTATATTCTTTAAAATGACAAACACTAATCGTATTATTTATATCCTTATTTTTTCTTTGAAATTATTTGCCTTTTATAATTTTTTTTCATCCAAATCAATCCTTGAGTTAAAAATTTAATTAACCTGTCTATTTTATTCTTATAAGAGAATAGACCGATGACAAAAGAAAAGGAAAAATAAGACAAAATATAATAAAAACTTACAATACTTACATAAAAGAGTAAAAGTAAAAAATAATAATAACAGAAGGAAAAAGATCAAATCTATTTAAATCAAAAAGAAGAAAATAGATTAAGGGAAAAAAGAAGAAAAATTAATATCAAATATATTAAAACTTACAGCAATTATAGAAAAGACTAAAATTAAAAAAATACTCTAAATCAAAAAGAAAAAAAAGGCTGAAGACAAAAAAAATATATAGAAGAAAAAATAAGACAAAAAAGAAACAAAAGAAAAAGAAATCACTATGGCAAGTTTTCAATATTTTTTTTCAGTCTATTTTTTTCTTTTTAATTTAGATGTATTTGATTTTTTTTTCACTTTTAGTCTCTTTTATCATTGTTAAAAAATTGAAGAAAAAAAAAGACTAAAATGAAATAGAATTTAGTGTTGTAAATTTTCAACATATTTAGTCTTTTTTTTTATCATCATCCTATTTTCTTTTTTTAGATTTAGACTTTTTTTTTTACTTTTAATTTTTTTCTGTTACTATTGTAAGTTTTTAATATATTTAGTTTTGTTGTTGTTGTACTTGTACTTAGTCTATTTCCTTCTTTTTGTTCTATACATATTTTTTTTTTAATTTTTTGTCTTTTCTGTAAGTGTTGTAAGTTTTTAATATATTTAATTTTATTTATTTTATTTTTTATATCCTCAATTTTTTTATTATAAGAAGGGTAAAATAGGTGAATTAATTTAGTTTCAAAATGTGTTAAAGAAGTGTTTAGATGGGAAAAATCATAAAGAGAAAAGTGATTAAAAAAATATTGCGATATAAAAAATTCAAATTTCAAAATAAAACCATATGAAATTTTTGAACTTTTCCCATTTAAAAATTAAGAGGAAAAAAGAGAATACCCTTACTCAATTAGATTAATGGGATTTTTTTTATTATACTATTTTCGCTTTTTCATTGACGTGTATTGATGGCCAATTTGTTGTCCCATATTATTTTCATTAAATTCCAATTTACACCTTTTTCGATAGCCTTTTACTAGGCCGGACTTTAGGGAAATTTTTAAAATACTACCGCTGCACCCGATTTTTTATACATTGATCCAATAAAAATTAAACACCTAGGCTCACACAGTATAACATGTAAAAGAAAAAAAAGACTGTTTAAACACTGGCGTTTTATTCCCAATAACAATAGTACCTACGACAATTGCATGGAAGATGCGCTCGTACTTCAGGCTTGGGTTTGGGCGAGGTAAAAGTACTCGTACCCCATGAATACCTCTTATCTTATGACTCATTTTGTACGAGGACAACTTTTGAATCCATGTAAGATTTTTGGGCTTATTTAAAAATTTTACAAATTTAAGCTTATGGAAAAAAATTATCCTTTTAAATCACACAATATTATGTATTTTTAGCAATTATACCTATATATTTTAAGAAGTATATAGTTATAATATTAAAATTATAATTTTTTTCTCTTTTCAAAAGTTGTCTGCCGATGTAGAAAGTGAAAAAATATATAATTTTAATAGTTATAATATACTCTTCGGAATATACAGTTATAATTGCTAAAAAGACACTATCTTGTATCTTTTAAAAGAACATATACTAAATCCTTTCTTAAATAATAATAAGGGTGATAAATTTCTCTAAATGCAAAATTAAAAAAAGGGCGAGACATTTTATGTTTGTATAAGAAGGTAATGATTTCTCCTGCAACAAGAAAAACTCATTCCCCTAATAATAAATATAAGCATCTTTTTTCAAAGGCGAAAACATCTTATGTGATATCAGTTTTTATAATAACTAGCAATTATAGTATATATTTTTATGGATTTTTTTTTGTATTAAAAAGAAGAACTTTAAAAAAAATAAAAAAATTGAAGTTAGAAATTACATGTATATATTTTCTAAAAGAAAATAAATTGAAAACTTTATCACTCATTATACTCTACTTTAAGATGTATGGTGAATTTATGACTAAAGTTACCTCGATGAATCGGCAAAATTTCATTCTTTGGAAGTATTGATTTTCAAATATCTATTCAAACCTTATTCCACAATTAATTATGTTCAAGTTATTGACTAAAGATTCAAAAACTATTTTATATTATTATTACACTTTTAATTATACATATTTTTTGTTTTGGATTAACCTTCATAGTCCAAATATATGCAGGCTAACCCGCAAAGGCTCATGAAAGGATCATATCTATAGTGAATAAATGGATCTTCACCCAGAATATCATTCACTCCTACACAGCTCAATACAGTATCCAGGATACATAGTGGTGTAGTCCTCACTTATGCATATTGCACAAGGGAAAATTATTTACCTTTTAAAAGGATATAAATTGTGTTTTTTTAGTTTTTTTTTTACTCTATGTATTTTCAGTAGTACATAATTATAACATGAGAAAATATTTTTTTTTTCTCCTCAGTCACATGAGCTGATGTAAAAAGTGAAAAGTGAAAAAAAAATAATTTTTGCATGTCATAACTCATAACTATATACTACCGGAACTACGTAGAATAAAAAGTTAAAAGGATACGATTTATAAAGGACACACACTGAACCCATTGCACAAATGTTATGGCTTCTCCACTATACATTTACACACTCCTTCCTCTCTCAATCATATTTGAGATAACGCATAGTGATTCTTCTATAGTTTTGGTTCATATCACTATCTTCTTAAAGTGACTCCTCTAAAGCTTTGGTTTCTGCCACTGCCTGCTAAGCACCTCTATAGCGAGATACTTCACCCTCTAAGGATGGTTTCAACTTGTTTCTTCAACAATTTTTCGAGTTATTCTTAGGTTTGTATCTAAGGACATCTTTATTGATCAGTAAAATTACCGAATATATAACATTCTTTCCTTGAATGTTCAATCACAGACATAGTACATTTTCCTTTTGCTAAATTTTCTTTTTCCTATTTGACATTTTCTTTTTCCTATTTGGCCAGTGGCATGAGACCATCTTTTTTTCCCAAAGGTTAGTGAAATCCCAACAAATTGCCAATGATATCCCTGGTCATCTCACATACCTCATGAACCCATAAGGGGCATGTTGTGAAAATCATATCAGAGTGGCACATTTCACGCCTAGAAAGGCCGCAGCAGAAGCTACTTCGTATATTTTCTCTTTTTATCTGTCTCTCTTTCTTTCTCTTAACCAAAGTAATTATATGCCAAGCGTAAACTCTTATGCATATTCTGGAGCCTATAAATAGGTGGAAGCAACAACCCCATAAGACATCCTTTGCTTACAGACTCAACAAGTCAAAGGATAGTAGCTATAGCCTCAAGCTGAATCACCATGTCACTGTCCAATGCACCTATTTCAAGTGCTCAACAAAAAGCTCAGCTACCCAACCCGCTTCATCTTACTGACCCTCAGATTCTGGACAAGGTTTATCTCACCCATCTCCATGATGATGAAAAGTGTGATAAAGATATCCTTTTCAACATTGTCTCCAACATTCTACTCAAGGTAAAAAATACGTGCTAAATTATTTCTCTTTCTATATATAAATTTAAAATATCACCTTCTCAATGTCAAGACACATTATACTACATGTTGACATATATAAAAACCATTAATGTAGCCTCACCCAACAGCTTAAGTTTTTGGGTTGAATTGGTTTTTTACATAGTATCAGAGCCTTGGTGTACCGGGTTCGATCCTCATCGTCTCCCACACTTTCTTTCTAGTGAGATTTCTTTCTTCGCACAGGTAGGTGGATCTGTGCATTGTTTACCCTTCAAGTCCAGTGGGCTATCGTGTGAGGAGGCGTGTTGAGATATATAAAAATCATTAATGTAGCCTCACCCAACAGCTTAAACTTTTGAGTTGAATTAGTTCATTATACTACATAAAAAATGATATATTTATATAACACTAACATTTTTAATTGTTTGACCGAGTGAGTCACAGACAAGGTTTGCTGAAAGCAGAGCTGCTGTGACCAGTTTCCAACCAGAATTTCGTACACTGAAGCTGATTTCTTGTCAGGTTATCTTATTTCTATAAATCATTATTCCTTACGTTATTTGTATAATATTAGATGAAATGTGTCATGCTTTATTCTGCATCAAAAAGGGGTGTCTCGTTTTATGATTTGTTTGTAAATTTAATTCAGAACAATATATATACTATGACAACAGATGATAACCACACCTCGTGGGGAACATTATGTGCACCAAACAACAATGTGGATTCTGCAGCACCTCAAAACATACGCATGGGATGCAAAAGCTCTAGTAACACTGGCTGCTTTCGCTTTGGAATATGGGAATCTTGTGTATCTCAGAGATGTTTCAACATCAGATCAACTTACAAACTCATTGAAACAACTGAATCAAATTCAAAATAGAAAGATCCCGGATTCCGAGTTGTCCAGGTTGATGATGGAAGTGATTCAGAACATCCAACTGTGGTCAACATGGTCTGATGTTGGTTATGACACAGTTGAAGTGCCTTCCTTGTCAGATGCCCTGCAAGAGATCCCTCTTGTTGTGTATTGGACTGTTGCTTCCATTGTTGCTGCTACCGGCAACGTTGTGGGTGTATCGTAAGTTATCTTCTATATTCAACTTATTTCATATATACAATATTATACATATCATGTGATAAGATTCATTGGAATATTGTGTAAGTGCACAATTTATAAATAGCTTATAGAACAAACTTCCAATTATAAAATTGAAGATAATATATTATGTTTATATAATGTTATTTATTTTTCTGAATGTAACTATCACATCATATAACCGCAATTCTTTATTTTGTTTCAGGGACTATAAATTATCAGATTTTACAGACAGGCTTTCTGTGGTTGTTAACAATTTGAAGGAACATCTGACAAGGAGCAAAGATGAAATAGGTTACGGGCTCTGTGCCTCCTATATTTTTTATATTAAGGAAGAATAGTGATTTTCAATCCTTTGGATTAGCGAGTAAGTATGATGGAAATGATCAAATGCTAATAGGAGATTATCTCCATTTGTTGCAGATTCCGTTGAAGCTTACTTGAAGCGTAAGAAGTCATTTTCCAATCCTAAAGATATTGTAGATTTCTTGAAGCTTCTGATCCAACGGAATGGATCTGATGTCCAAATATATGACGGCAGCGACAAAACCAAAACGGTTAGTACTAAAGAATTTAGACTACGTTAACTATTGTCTATTGTTATTATATATTTATAAACATAACTAATGATTATGTCCTATTTTCTTTTGTTGTATGTTTCAAACAGAATATTGAAGTCTTCAAGCATAAGCATGTCTTGTTGTTCATTTCAAGCCTCAACAAGATTGAAGATGAGATTTTGCTGTTGAATTCTATCTATGACAGATTACAGGAAAATCCAAATGAGATAATAAAAGGTTACACCAAAGGGGATTTCAAGATTTTGTGGATCCCCATTGTTGACTGGGACGACCAGCAGGTGCACACATTCCATGTTTCGAAGAATAAGATCAAATGGTACGCAGTGGAGGTCTTCTCTGAGTTACCAGGCCTTAGCCTAATAAGAGAGAAGTTGAATTATAAGGATAAGCCTATTATCCCAGTAGTCAATTCTCTAGGTGAAGTTATAAATGAAGATGCTATGGACTTGATTTTCCAATGGGGGATAGACGCATTCCCTTTTAGGAAAAGTGATGGTTATGACCTTACTCTAAAATGGAAGTGGTTCTGGGATGTAACAAGGAAACTAAATCTTGGAATACAGGTAAGCTCAATATTAATTAATACACACACAAATTCAACTTTGTTATCTAATTAATTTTGTTTTCAACATTAATAATATATAGAGATCAATATGAAATTATCTATACATGTATGTTTTTGTATGTGATATACATAGGTCAAAGGGGACAGGTACATCTTCATCTATGGAGGTGTTGACAATAAGTGGATTCAAGACTTCACAATGGCTGTGGAGAAAACAAAAAGGCATGAAACTATCTTAAGGGCAGATGCAATAATAGAGCACTATCAGTTGGGAAAGAATGACTCCAAGATTATTCCTCGTTTCTGGATTGAAATAGAAAGCAAGAAACTGAAGAAGCACAACAATCCCTTAGACTGTGAGATTCAAGAAATAGTGAAGAGCTTGCTTTGTCTTAAACAAGATCCACAAGGATGGGCCATTCTCGCCAAAGGCCATAACATAAAGCTTCTGGGTCACGGTGAGCCTATGTATCAAACTTTGGCGGATTTTGAGTTATGGCAAGACAAAGTGCTTCAAAAAGAAGGTTTTGACATAGCCTTCAAAGAATACTATGATACTAAGCATAAAGAGGTATATGCTGGTCAACCATGTGCATATCTCAATGTTGATAACTATCCTGCAAATGTCATAGCAACCATAACATGCCCAAATCCCACGTGTGGGCGTGTGATGGAGGTTACATCTGTTTATTACAAGTGCTGCCATGGTGATGCTCCAAACGGTGGCAAGATCTGAATGGAAGGGAGGAAAAGAGATTCCTTCAACTTTGCTTTGTTTTGATTCCTATTGTCTCCGTTTAACTATATATGTATGTTTGTATGTCAAGATGAATGCATGGTGCCATGTAACCCACTTGGTTTGCCCTTGACCAATGGGTATGCAATAAAAAATTGGCTTCAATTCATCTCTATGTTATAAAATTGAATAAACTTGGCTCTGCAGAAATTGAGCAGTTCTCTTTTGTTTTGCTCTCTGTTAGTTTTGCTTTTGCAGCACTTTATTCGCCCATGATATTCATCTATGATGTGCTTTTTAAGGCATTGAACATTCATTGACTGTTGGTTAGTAAAACTCATTGCTAGGCCAACAAGAACGGGTGAAAAAGAAAAGAAAAGTAAAAGTAACTCCCCCAACTCTATTGACAACCAATTCTCTAGCCGAAGAGTCACTCCTATAATTTTTGTCATTTATTCACCTTAATATATTCTAAAAGGGTTTGCTTTTTCTACCGTTAATGTAGATAACTTATTCATAATGAGCCTAAAACGACGTCATTTTGAGGCGAAAATCAAAGTATTTTTGTAATTATAATTTATTTCAGGGTTATAATAGTCTTTTTTATTATATTTTTAATTTTTAAATTTAAAATGTTGTCGTTTTGAGAGTGAATGTAGATAGCTTATCTACATTCACTTTAAAAAAATTAAATTCATTTTAAAATGGCTTAATTGAATGAAAAGAGTTCACATAATTTTATGAATCGGGCTCATATTTTTATTCTTCAAAAAGCCAAGTTTTGTTGTAGAGCCCATAACTAAATTTAAGGGGTCTAATTTAATCTGACTCTTTCAATAAATAAACTGTTAAGTCTCGATAACCAAAATTTATTGTGTAGGAGTAAGGGCATAAGAATATAAGATGAGTCAATTTGAGTTCTAAATAAGACGGATCTCGATTCTCATTGTGAAAATTCACATAATCATATCATGTGGAGAATTATAACCATACAAAGGTAGATCAATGGTAATAAAAGAGGAGAGAGAAAAAATGTTAAAATAAGTAAATTACGAAATCATAACTATTGATTTACCTTTGTATGGTTGTGATTTTCTTACATGACCATATCATATTTTTTTTCCACGCGAGAAGATCCATTTCTTAGAATTGTAATTTAGTTGGAACAGTTAATTTAATTCGTGTGAAATACATTCCTTGAATTTGTAGTCAGTATTTTCTTTATTTTCTCTTAAATGGAATCTAACAAAAGGAAAGGATAACGTTATAATGACAAATAGTTTCTTACAAGGGTAACTTTATATTGTGTAGAGTAAGTTGATCAAACCTTAGTCCTTATAATTTATTTATTCGAATAAGTGTTAGTCAAATTTAATCTTAAAAAAAATGTAAGTTAATATATAATTTAAAAAAGAGATAAAGTGAATTTTTTTATTTTTTTTTAAACAGGAGCAGAATATCAATCAGCCGAGTTGATTACCCCCAAAATTGTAAGGATACATTTTCACGGAAATGTATAAAATTTGTTCAAACCCAAGATTCAAATGCAATCAACAGAATTTTCTAGTGACCAAAAATAATATCTGAAAATTTATTTAGTGTTCTCCCATCCACTGTCGTTTTGGCGTTAGCAAAAAACAACGTGGATATTTGTCTCTCCGAAACAGGGTAAGAAGCAGAACTTAGAAGCTAACTTCCATTACCCCCTACACAACATCATCTACATTTTTTTTTTCTCTTCATTCATGTGAATGTGATGGCTCTTGTACCCACTCGCAATTTCCACCCTGCTGCAACATTCTTCGATTCATTTCACAGTTCTCCCAAGTTCCACTCTCTCCGCTTCTTCAGGTACACTTGCTGTGATAACCTCACTTTCTGTGCAACCCGGAACTGGGTCTTGTGCCATTCAATCAGTGGGAAAAGACCCTCTAGGAATTCCAGTTTTGTTGGTTTGAAAAAACCTATCTTTCATTGTAAGAGTCTCTGTAGCCAGAGCTGGTTAAAACAGTGGAATGAATCCACCAGCAAACACTATCGTCCTAAACCGCCACGTGCCGTTTTGGATTATCAAGGTTCTGGAGATGGGCATGCATCAAAATTTGGTTTTGCAAGCTCTGATGACGACGGTGACGGTGATGGTGATAGAAGTGGTGGTAGTACCATGGATAGGATTGTAGAAAAATTGAAGAAATTTGGGTATGTAGATGATGGGGTTGAAAAGCAGGGTAGAATAAAGGAGAGAGTAATAGAAAAAGGGTCCGTGGAGGATATATTTTATGTGGAGGAAGGTAAATTGCCTAATACAAGAGGTGGGTTTTCACCAGAATCTCCATTTGGAATTGGAAGCTTTGGAAGTGATGGGGAGGTAAGGTTTCCATGGGAGAAGCCAATGGTTAAAGAGGTGGAAGAGAGGAGTTCTTCAAGGAGAAAAGGTAAGACCTCTCTGGCGGAACTGACTCTTCCTGAGTCAGAATTGAGGAGGCTGATGAACTTGACTTTTCAGAAGAAGCATAAGACAAGGATTGGGGGTGGTGGAGTTACTCAAGCAGTTGTAGACAGGATTCATGAGAAGTGGAAGACATCAGAGATTGTGAGGCTTAAATTTGAAGGCGAAGCTGCACTTAACATGAAGAGGATGCATGAGATACTGGAGGTTTGCTATTTACCTTTAGCTTCTTTGTATGTTTTTAGAAGTCTTGTTTTCATTACAAAACTTATGAGATGCATGGCGGTAACAAGAAGCAAATACAAAAGTTTATTGAAGTATGACAAAATCTTTGTCAAGTATATATAAACGTGTTTAGATAGATATAAGAGGACTAGTAAAATTGCCACTGTATGCAACTTATGAGCTTCATGAAATTCTTGAAAGTAGATAGACCAACAAAATCTGTATGGGCTATCATGTCTTACACAGTGAATTGCATTTCAAAGAACTTCTCCCCCCCCTCTCCTTTTTTGGTGCTTAATATTGTCATCCAAATAGATGTCCATCCAATTATTTTTCCTGCTTAAGACATGTCAAATTAAATATGGGTAAATACGATTGACAGAGTTGGCAGTGAATTTTTTTATAAGAAAAATGTATACAAGTTTCCCTTTCCTGGGGTTGGAGCTGGGTAACCTGATTATGAAAGTTAAATTAATATCAAACAAGTTTTCTTAAAGCTATCCCTAGGACCTGTTTTGATGTTTGTAAAATTTTTGATTCAGCGTGTGAAATGCCTCTTTTTACAAATTCTCCTATGGAGTGATAAATAACTGTATCATCTTCTAGAGCACCCTCTTGAGCATGCTTATGGACCTGGAAATATTTTTCTTCTTCAACCACAACATTTGTCAGAAGAATCCGTATTATCCAAAGGGATCAATTTGAATGGTCTGTGATTACTGATTAGAATGTTGGAATTGCCTCTGCTGATTGCTGTGTTTTATGTGTGCAGATTCAATTTGGATTTTTCTAAGTTTTCTTTATATACCTCCGTCTTTAACTATCAATAACCTTTGCTATATTCTTGTCTATTCTTAATACCACATTCAGAGAAAAACTGGTGGTCTGGTGATTTGGAGGTCTGGCAACTCTGTTTCCTTATACAGGGGTGTGAGCTACGAGGATCCTTCAGTACAACAGAATAAACAGATATATAGGAAAAGCAACAATTCTTCTAAATTTTTATCAACACCTTATAATTCTGCAGCAAAACCTTCTGACTTTGCTTCTGATTCTGGGATAAATGCACCATTGGAGAAATTGGAATCTACAAGTGACCAGAAGAAAAGAGATTATCTGCTAAATGACAATTATGAAGATGAAGTAGACAAGATATTGGATGGTCTAGGTCCTAGATACACAGATTGGCCTGGGTGTGATCCATTGCCCGTTGATGCAGATATGCTTCCTGCAACTGTTCCTGATTACCAACCCCCGTTCAGAGTTCTTCCTTTTCATGTGAGATCCTCACTTGGTGTAATGCAGGCAACTGCTTTACGAAGGATTGCAAGGGCTCTTCCTCCACATTTTGCATTAGGTTTGTAACTATTTCCCTTACGCATGTGAAGTTTCGAACTTTATTCTGATTAAAAATTAATCATGACATATAGGTAGAAGCAGACAGCTTCAAGGTTTAGCTGTAGCCATGATTAAATTGTGGGAAAAAAGTTCTATTGCAAAGATTGCACTCAAACGTGGTGTGCAGATAACCACCAGTGAGAGAATGGCAGAAGAGATCAAGGTGATTAATCATGACATTTCCAGTTCCGCTAATAAAATTTGTTGACTTTGTGTAAGTAAAAGAAAATGATACAAAGTTCATATGATATATCATGCTTCGGCATATAGATATTGCATGTTCTGAATTGTCGGCAAACAAAACCACCAGCTTCATTTATCAGCTTACTTAGTTTTCTATTCCTATTTCTATGAAGTGTTCTTGTTATGTAACCCCCCGCTGGAAGCCTGTCAGGAGCCGCTCCTTGTCCGTGCCTCTTTGCACCGGCGATCACTCCCCGCCCTCGTCAGCGCTCGGGGTGTTACATGCCCACCGTGCCTTTCTACGTAAAAGATGTACTAGCTCATTTAGGAGTACCCGTAATGAATATGCTGTAAATTTTTCATCGATTATATATGTGCATACAGTGATATACTGATATTTCATTTAGGGGGAGACGTTGCTTATTCAGCTCGTTTTCCCTCTCCACAAAAAGCTAATTATGTGATTGCATTGATATTGATCATGGTGGTTAGCTGGCTCAACTCATTTAAAAATTGTTTTTCTGTTCTGGTACATCATATGAATAATCTGCTGGAAAGGGGATATAACATGGATCCTCTTGTAAAGCTATAGTTTCTAAATTTAGGTTATATTTGAAATGTTTTCATTCTTTTCCCAATTGTTATCATATCAAGTATGGTACTTGAGAAAGTATTGTCTTTCTGATTTTTAAACACTATTGTTGAGTTTAAACAATAAATGGTATATGTGGAGTAAAGGGGATTTTCCTGCAATTTGTTGCTTGGCATCACTCTATTTTACACATCCCTTTGGTGGGATTTTGTTGAATAAATCTTAAACAGAGAATTGGAGCTTATTATAATCTGCAAGATAGATGCAATATTATTTGGTTACTTCTTTCAAGGATCAATTATCCCACATGCTTAAGCTATTAGGCGGAATCAATGATTTTATACCTAACACATTCCCTTATCTGAAAACTCTTTGGGTTTGAATGTGTGGATAAAGCACAAGATGGTGATCTTGTGCTTGAATTGTAATTCTCAACAATTTGAATATGACATTGTGATGAACTAAACAATGTAGGTTAATTCATAAAAGTGGTTAATTGACCAAAGTGCCCTTATTTTAAAAGAATTTACCAATCTACCCCACTTTGGAAACTATTTACTAATCTACCTCATTTTGACGAAAGTTGACACATCGGCCTTGCCGGAAACTTCAACTTTACATGTGGCATGATCCCATTTGTCTTCAGCGGGGCCTATGCGGTCAACTTTGGTGTGGGTAAGGTAGATTGGTAAATAGTTTCCAAGGTAGGGTAGATAGGTAATTTTCTTAAAATTAGGGCACTTTGGTCAATCAGCCCATAAAAGTCTCTCGGATGGTTTTGGAATTAGCTTGGTGTTGGATGGAATTTGCTGTCAACATCAAATATAGGCATAATTAAGATAAAAAAAAAAAAAAACCAGGTATTTTGGTATACGCTTTTGAAGTACACTGTTATCTTTGGCTGCAGAAATTGACAGGTGGTATACTACTCTCCAGAAATAAAGACTTCCTGGTCTTCTTTCGAGGAAAGAATTTTTTATCAGCAGATGTCACTCAAGCCTTGCTGGAGAGGGAAAGAATGGCAAAAGCAATGGAAGATGAGGAGGAGCAAGCAAGATTGAGAGCGTCATCATTGGTCATGTCAGCTATTAATACATCAAAGCTGTCAGCAGAGGCAGGGACTCTTGGTGAAACTTTGGATGCAGATGCAAAGTGGGGAAAGACATTGGATGAGCGACACAAGCAAAATGTAATGAGAGAAGTTGAAAAACTACGGCATGCCGACCTTGTTAAAAAGTTAGAACGGAAGCTTTCCTTGGTAAGTTCTTTTAGTTCCTCAAATCAAGGAAGCCTCTTGCCATCTTTTTAATGTCTTGAATGTTTAATCTCTCTGATTATACAGCTTGATGATAATGCTCTTTTTTTCTAAGGGTTTTCTGGATGAAACTTAAATAAAACTGTGTTAATAGGGCTGAATTTTGACTACTGTTAGGCCTGAACGGCTGAACCATTTTATTATTTATTTTGTATCTGAAACTGATTCCCACATTATCAACAAGCCTAATAAGTTTGTTATACCAGTTAGACTCGTATAATTTTCAAATATGTTTAATAGGACTCTCTAATAAACCCTAGACAATCAATGCTTATAAATATTATGTACACCATGTCTGTGGTTCCTGGAGGTTTTAATAATCTTTATTGTCTTCTTTCGGTAAGTAACTTCACTCTAGGATTATTTTCCAATTTAGAATTTGCATGATTATGATCCCTGGATTTTTGCTTACCAGGCTGAAAGAAAGTTAAGGGGAGCTGAAAGAGCCTTAATGAAGGTGGAGTCGTCCTTGAAGCCTTCAGAATACAAAGCAGACCCTGAAAGCATAACTGATGAAGAGAGATTTATGTTTCGCAAATTAGGATTGCGGATGAAAGCTTTCTTACTTCTTGGTAAAGCTCTATCCAGATAAAATTGTCCTTAACTCTATTTTAGGACCACTTTGGTTCACTTCATCACTAGCTAAGTGTGGGATGGAAGAAATCAGATAGAAAAAAGTTTATCTTATAAATCTAGTCCATGGTATTAATATTCCTGAATATATCATTTCTAGAAGTAGTGAATCCATTCTTCAAAGCTAAAGCATGTTAGAAATCAGCTTTATCTTCACTTAGCCCCTTTCTTCAATCATCTTCTCCTTGATGCCTGCGAGTATACTTTCATTATTTGGTGCTTATATGTATCTAGTGTTGAAAATATTCAAGTGCGAGTTATAAAGAAGTCTCACATTGATGAGAAATGTTCCAAGTGAGTACCATATAAATGCAAAAAAGACCTATACAACTTGAGCCTTAAGGTTTTGGGTTGAGATGTGGTGTCAGCCCATTTATTGTAGTTTATCATTTGGTCCATTGGTGTAAGAATCTTTGTATAAGCTCCCCCATAACATTCTCAACATCTAGTTCGTGGTTTCAGGTAGACGTGGAGTTTTTGATGGTACTATTGAAAACATGCACTTGCACTGGAAGTACCGGGAACTGGTCAAGATACTTGTAAAAGCTAAAAACTTCGAACAAGTAAAAAAAATTGCACTAGCACTTGAAGCTGAGAGTGGAGGTGTTCTAGTTTCAGTTGACAAAGTTTCAAAAGGATATTCTATAATTGTTTATCGGGGAAACGACTACCAGCGTCCTTCAACATTGAGACCAAAGAATCTTTTGACAAAGAGAAAGGCTCTGGCACGTTCAATTGAGCTCCAACGACACGAGGTATGTATGCAGACTCTTATTTTATATTATCAATCTTCATGTAGATCTGGAGATAAACATTTGCAACGGTCATTTCTGTATTTACTGCACCTCTAAAACCACAATGTTATGGCTACCTAATGTCAGCCGGCAGGACCACTAGATTAAGGCCCATCTCTTTAATAAATAATTTATACTATTTTTCTTCTAATGTTCTGAAGACCCCTGAAAGAAATTTCCTTTTCTTTGCTCCATGTCTGGCTGAACCTTGATGAAGTTGCTGGTCTGCCAGCTGATTGCACCTTATAAAACTTTCCCCCAAATGACAGTGCCTTGTGATTTTCAGAGTATAGAATTATCTTGGTCCCTGAAAGATACATCTTTTATCAATTTATTCCCTAGAAGTTAAAATCCCCAATTTTTTCATCCCTCCATCCATTTGAGTTTAACAATGCTGACTGATTTGTCACATTAAAAGATGACATAACATGTCTAACTTCGCCAATTAGGCCAAAATAATGTTGTTTGACCAAAATATATCTCACAAAGAGTCAAAGATATACAAACTCTAAAATGAAACACACACACACAAGCTAACGACATTGTTTTAGCTTAGTTGACTGTGTTGGATATGCCATATTACCTTTTAATATTATAGGAAATCTTTTAGAGTTTTCAACATTAAACTTAAACAGAAGGAGGGATGAAAAATTTGGGGATTTCAAGTTTTAAGGACTGAAGTGATAAAAGATACATTTTGTCGGGACTGAAGTAAGATGTTACTCTAATTCTTATCTATCCATTTGTCTATCTCTCCCTCTATGTATATGTGTAACTTGAATAGAAAAGATCAGAATATTATTTTTCTAACTATACATGGTTTCATTACAATACAGAGACCTGTCTAAAGAATTGCTTATGTAAAATAAAATCTAGTCTACTGTAACTAATAATCTTTCCCAATAATAGAGTAATTTGCTATAATTACAATAACTACTAGGAATATCCACACGTTTTAGTGGATGGGGAGCTGCTACAACAGTGTATGCACATGCTTGTGTGTTTCATTCATGGTGAAAATCAATGCTCCTTGCTAAGCTCTCTTTCTATTGACAAACAGGCGTTGTTGAATCATATTTCAACTTTGCAAAGTAAAGTGGACAAGATAAGATCCGAAATAGTAAGTCCTTCCATCGTATTTTTTTTAGCATGTAGTATTGCAAGCCAAGTTGTATCTTTTATAGAAACCCCTGTTTCCTGATCTTATTTGCCTTGTATCACTTATTATAGGATCAAATGGAGATTGTAAAGGACCAAGGAGATGAAGCATTGTATGACAAATTAGATTCTGCTTATCCTACTGATGATGAGAACGAGGTTGCTCTCTTTCTCTCTATCTCTCTATCTCTGCTATAATAACCCTCCCCCCCAAAAAAAATACGACACTGTTTTTCATTTTTTATTTGTTTTAATATCTTGTTGATATATAGGTGGAGGATGATGAGGATGGAGATGAGGCATATCTTGAGACCTATAATAGTGAAAATGATAGTGAAATTGAAAGTGAAGCTGAAAGTGACAAAATTTGTTCTCCAACCTAAGGAATTTGCCTCACGAAGTTGAAGGTGAAGGGTCATGTATTTTGGTGATTCCTAACGCCCCTGTGAATCATTAAATACATTGGAACATATGCTGATTGAGGAAGAATATAACAGTCGTTCAGATCAAACCACCAAGAAGAACATACTCAATTCAATGAGTTGTAAGAGGGCATGCAACTAGACATGGTCCTGAATCTAATTTGTAAGATGTATGTATATACATTTGTTCTTGAAGTAATCTAGAGTTGAAAAAGTTAACGGGTTCGTCAATATATGGTTGAGGAATTGGACCAATATTAGCTTATAGAGGAAATATCTCCTGATTTTGAGGACTTCAGTTTTTTGGGCTAATAAATTGCTTGCAAGGGATACTATTACTATCAAAACTTTGATTCAATTTGTTTGGATTTTTCATGAAATTTTTTTACAAACTTTTTCGATTGTGAATTAATTTCTTCGTCTATTCTTAGGGCACATATTGGAAAAATATATTTTTTAAAAAGGGTATATGTAAAAGCTGTTAGACCAATGTACTAAATAAATAAACTGTGAGCACAATTTGACTCTCCAACTCTTACATAAATTTCTACTTCGCTCTAACTACCTGATATGTCCAAGTTGCCGGTTTCCAATTCTTCTATGATATCTAAACTTCCTCTCCTCGGCATATTGATTAGAAATGAACTGAATTAAAAATAAATTAAATGGAGATAATATAAGTGGAATGCCTTATAAACCTAACATTAAAGTTTTGGGTTGAAATATGATATTGAGTTCATTTACGATAGTTTTCCCCTATCATTGACTTTCCCTCCTTATCCAACATCTTGATGGATATTCATGCAAATCAAGAACCATGTTTAATCCATAAACATCCATTGCATGATCAAGTATGAAACATTTCTTCTGTTATATTAACCAGATGGTGAAAAGAGAATTCCCAGGTCTTGCATCTTTACCGTTCAGGGATCCTTTTTAGTCTCTCCTCCTGATTCATCTTTCTTCTTGGTTCTTACTTCTTTTAGAAACTCTCATTGTCTGAATTTACCCCTCTTCCTGCAATGTTTGCTGCAACCTTTGGATTTATGCATTTGGTTCCAATTAAGAGCCTTCCTGACTAGTAGAATTAAAAACAAATGTAGTCTCTTCGCCCTTCAAGAAACAGAAAAGAAATTTCACACATGTATACTTTTTGGGCACACTGCTAGGATTTCTTTGTAGTCTGTTTGGGTTACAATGCCAAGTTTTATTCAATCTAACATGGCAAATCTGAGCTAAAAGTGCTCAAATTTCAAGGAAAGGAAAGAGCTAGGAACAGAAAATGTGCAGAAACAGAACATGAATAAGAGAAGAAGACAGTCAACCACATTTTTTTTTCTGAGAATGAAACATTTTATTTTGTGAGACTAATACATACATTGAAAAAAAATAAAACATTTTTAACTGCCACAAGCTACTAACTGCTCACCCAGGACTGGCTAAAAACATGGGAACCCAAAGGCATTACTTTAGGTCCGAATTTTGATAGGCCCACAATCTTATTATCAATCAAAATCTGCAACCATTACTATAAATAATAAACATTTACATAAGTAAATGTCTCTAACTAATTTTATGTTTGTATGAAGATATCATAACATGAGCACATATCAGGAAAACGAATACATGGCAGTCTTCTTTCTTATATTAATAAACCATATGATTAATGTATATACAAAATTTGATAACTTAATACTTCGTAAGATAGTCCAAAACTTGGTTTTGACTGCAACATATCATGCAACAATATTGATTACATTTTTCTGATGGATTTCTCTATTTTCTGAATGCATTCTCTTAACTCTTTCTGATCACTCGGCCTTGAAGCTGACAGAACAATATCATTCCAAACAGAACCCGGTTCCATTATAGGGCTGGGTTCCTTGTAAAGTTCGTAGATGGAATCAGCTTCAGCATTCAAACCTCCTATCATTTTCAAGCATTTGATCTCTTCAGTATCCACTAGTAGATTGTGATCACCATCCTTCCACCCTATGAGCTGTATTGTATGACAAACAAGTTACCCTCTTAACATTTTAATACTAGTTAAGTGTAAAGTCAATCATGTCATTACAAGAGAGGAAAATGTTCTTGATTACCTTTGGCGGACCACGAGCAGAATTTGTGCTGAACAGCCTGGCATTGTCAACAAGTTTGCAGTATCTTGGAAATGCATTAGCAAATCTTTTGTGAGATTTCAATTGTGAATTTACCCTCACTGCCCTCCTTGTCATAATAGCTCTCCTGTCAAAATTCCAATGGGAAATGTTAACTTTGCCTTAACCAAAAAACACATTACTAAAATAGAAATTTAGCTGAATCCACAAGGGTATGTACCTAATGCCTCTAACAACAGCAAGATAGCCATCACAAACTACACCAACTAGCTCTATTCTATATGGCTTTCGATTGCGTGATTCTCTATTATTATTTATCTCTAGTTGATGTTCTTCTTCTTCTGCCTCATTCACTTGCTCCCAGTAGTTTTCAGTAACAGTTCCATCTTCAGCTACTTTATACCCTACCCCCATTCGGTACATACATTTGTGAACATTTCTTGCCATAGCAATAGTCTGCTCCACAAAAGGTTCCCAAGATAAGGTACCATCCATGATCACATCTCGCCCCTCATTTAGAGCTGTCACTAGTAGGGATGATGCAGCATCAGTGGAAGATTGATGCACCTAATCAGATTTAGACAAATTTAATGCAACCATTAGTTGAAAATGGCTTTATACGGGTCTAATATATCATCCATTTCGTCATAACTAAATCACCAAAGGATCTTTAAATTTTCTTTTGGATTTCTATATCATTTGGCACATGCTGTACATATTATAGTGGCAAGTTTAGAGAAACGGTGACAATAATAGCATGGAGGTGTTCACACAGAAGCATACCAATTCAGCAGTTTGGAGCATGTCATCATGATGACCCCTAGAGTTAAGGGCTCTATATATGACGTCACTCTCCTTAAAAGCATCTGCCTCAACGACCACGGCATTTTTAGCTGCTCCTGACCAAAAGGGTCTGCCAAAGCCAATTGATACATAAAAATAATCTACTTAAATCTGTAAACTAAGCTGGAACATAGTTCCTTTCATACTTAAATATGCCTGTAAACTTGAATAATCCTATTTAAGAGATTCATACCTTTACAATGGTTCCTATTTACGATACTATCATTGCCACAAGAAATAATTCGAGCTACAAGACAATTGGCTTATATGAAATAATTTGTTTGTATAAATATATAGAACTATGAATGTAATAATAATTAGTAATATTTTGTGAATTCTGTGCAAATAGAAGAACCAAACATATCCATGTCATTGACTCACTATTTTTACTTTGAGTACATTGAGCTAACACAATTTTGGTAAGACAATTAGTACTAAGCAATGATAATAGTGCAACGGTTGAGTAGGATGATTATTACTCTTTAAGAATGTCTTTAAGAACAGTGCTCTTTCCAGCTCCCATGCCACCACCCATAAGAAGCAGCACTGGACTCCTCTCACTGTGGGCCACAGGGACCATGACATCTGTACATTGTGAGTCACCCCTTATTGCTTTCATCTCTTCCACCAAAGTAGAGAACAGCCTTGTTACCTTCAGTTTCTCGCTTACTCTCTCAAACCTCTGTTTCCTGTACACATACCACCATCTTGGCTTCAACAAATTTGTTCTTAAATACATATACACATATATAGTGCCATTCTCACCTATTTAAAAGATGTAAAATGTTATTAACTTTCTCTGAAAAATTTCAACTCTGTAAAAATCTGACATTTTTAAAATAAAAAAATTATATTAAAAAAGTTAAATTTAAATTATTTGATTATGTGATAAATAGAGAAATTATAAAGAAAATGAAAATTAGAAAGAGAAATTCACCTTGTAGCTGCCAATATAATTTCCTTCAGCTTTATTTTCTCCTTAGGCTCAATACTCAAAGCCTATGATTCAGCCAATAGAAAAAAATTTAACAATCTATCTTAAAAAAATTATGGCTAGCAAACCAGAAAAATAAAAATTACCATGAGTGAATATAAAGTAATGTAGGTATATTCATTTTTTTTTTTTGGAAATATTTCAATCGGTTCATAGCTTCGCGACTAGTCCGATTCGGGATGAGTCCAGGATTAAGGCTTTAAACCCCTCCCAAAGGTGGTATTGGGGAGGATCAAACACATACTCTCACCCCCAACTGCTCAGCTCTCATGCACCAACTGAACTACCATCATTTGGTATGTAGGTATATTCATTGAATTATTGTCCGTGTGGCTATATTTGGATATTGAATTAATGTATGTAGGTCCGTATATATGGCCATATGGGAAATTATGATAAACACAGTCATTGTGGCGGGGACCATAATTTGCTTTGTTATTTAATTTTTTGGTTTTAAATTTAAAACCCCACCAAGTCGTTGAGCCTTTTCTTGTGGTATATATACTGCCACGCACTATATGTACCAAAAGAAAAGAACATAAATCTACAATTGTCGGCGTTGTAATTTCAACATCTACAAAAACAACCATTATAATTTCCCAAATTGTCTTTTAGGAAATTTCTTTTTTAAGATAAATTCCAGAGGAAAATGAGATGTATAATGACCCTAAATGGTAAATCTTAATTAGAGATTTAATTTAAGGATTTAAATGCCATAATTAGATTCAGTGAATGATTCCGAGTATTTTGACTGTAATCATGACTATGGTATGAACAGTGCGTTCTACCGGAGAATTTACAGTTATGTGAATTAACCGGTAGAGCTTAAAAGAGCAAAATAATTTTAGAGACATAATTTGATAATTCTGACGACAAATATGAGTTCAGAACGAAAAATTGTATAGTCTGGCACTTTCCGTGAAAATCTCGTGAATAGTGTTTCTACCGGGTATTTTGTACTGCTGTTTAAGCAACCGGTAGAGTCCAGAAATAAATAATTGATGAAATAAGAATAAGAAAGTCCAATATATGCCAAGCAAGTCAATATAGGCCCAAGAAAATGATAAGTTTATAAGTTTTAAGTTTTATAAGTAAATGAAGTACAATTAGTGATTCACAGTGCATTTCGTCAAAAATGGTGCAAAAATCATACTGTGAATTATGAATATTGTTTTGTAAGAATTAAAAAGTAATGTAAATGATTTTAGAAAAATAAAAATATGTTAGTAGCTTTAAGTTGGTTCCGGGTCAATTCAAGTAAAAATATGCGATAGAAAAACATCCGATAAAGCCACAAGTATTTATAAAACATAAGTGGCTTACAAAAATCACCATTCACATTTAAAAAAACTGCTCTCTTCTCTCTCTTCTACCCGAGGATCAGCCATGGGAAGGGATAGGGTTTGCTTTGTTTCATTTCTTGATTTCTCCATAAATCCTACACTAAATCATTGACCCATTATACCAATTCCATAGGAAATCACCTAAGGAAGCCATTCCACCCCTCCATTTGAGCTGATTTCGTTTGTGGAGGGAGATATTCATCACCCCATTTTTCGTGCACTATTCATCCAAGGTGGAAAAAGTGAGTTTTTGATGGAGCTTGGCTTGGAGGTTGCTTTCTAGGCTTTGGGAAGTTGATTAGTGGTAAGAAACCTTTGTTTCCATGATGTTATTTTGATGGTTTGTGTCATAGAAATTGTGAGCATGTGTTGGTGTGAAATAAATTAGTTTAAAATTTGAATTGATGATGGATTGATGATGTGTTGGATATAGGAATGTGGAATAAGCATATGAACATGTATAAAAATTGGAAAAAAAAATCCCATGGTGACATACCCTAGATTTCGGCCTTGATAGGGTAATTAGGGGTGATGCACAAAGATTTATTGTATGTATTGGGAAGATTTAATGTGCTTGAATAAGAGGAAATTTGATGAGTTAGTAAGAATGTTAAATTTGAAAGAAAATCCTTTGAAACATACCCTTGATGTTTCGGCCTTGAAGGATTTAAAGAGCTTGAGATTCCCAAAAATTAAATAGGAACTTGGTATATATTATATATTTATGTACGTGTAGTTGTTAAATTAAGTGAGGAAAATGTATTGTAAAAGAGAAGGATCCTTGGAAATCCCCTTAAAGGATTCGACATATAAGGTGTTTAGGGAAAGATGTTGTCATATTTTATTTTAATAAAATATGTGTGTTTCAAAGTATGAAAATGATAAGTCATGAAATGAAATGGTTTGAAAAGAAATCATGGAAAAATATATTGATTTCCTAATTTTAGGCCCACGGTCCTTTAAAGTAAAATGCTATGATTTATGTTGGAAATTCGTAAGGAAATGGATGATTAAATTAAAGAACACCAACGGTTATAAAGAGGTCTAGACTTGTGTATTGGCATAGGATTGGCAAAAATGCAAAGAAATGAAAAGAAGCGATAAAATGTGTGCCTTATGTGAAAGCTAGGCATGATGGCATTTTATTAATTGGTATTTGTGGATTCTTGCTCTAGGTGTACCTAGGGAAATGAATCAGAATCTCTTGAAGATATATAAGTAACTTGTGCAACAAGTAAGGGTATTGGTAAAGCTTCAAGAGGTAAGCTCTATGTTTAAGGAGTCTTTTCCTGCTTGAGTGCTCCACCATGGTTAGTGAACTATGGTTGGACTGTATGACTGTGATTTAGATGCTTTGTATAGATGCATTCATATAGAGTTATTTGATAACATGATATGTTTTGCTCTGATATGACTTCTGTAATATGATTTCTGTAACAATCTCTGGCCATTGATTGTATAGTACCCGGATGTCCGCTTTGGGGTCCTCCCTCGGGACTGATGGTGTACGCCTCTGATATGTCTGGTTCCGCTTTGGGGTCCTCCCTCGGGAACACGTGCGTTGATTTCCGCTTGGGGTCCTCCCTTGGGAATGACGGCGCACATCTCTGATATGATATGGATATATGCTCTGTTCTGTTATGATATCTGTTATATGTTGTATTTGTATACTCTGTATCTGACTTTCATGCAGGAGTGAGCCAGGGGTATGGAGAATTCTCTATAAACCTGGAGCTTACTGAGATTTGTAATCTCACCCCTCTTTGGGGACATATTTTCAGGTGCCCAGATTCCCGGTGAGTCCTCACTAGGCAGGGACACGACACGTGGCTGAGGCAGTTGACAGATCGGATTTTGAGTGGCTGTAGGCTACTACCTTTTGGAGTGTTTGATGTCTTTTAGTATTTCCGCATTTGATGGATCACGATATTGATCCTTTATTTTGTATATGGCCTGTATATGTTTTGTACATGTCTGTCACTTGGAGGCATGTACATTTGGGTATTCAGGCACGTTATATGATGATGTATTATTCAGTTTATGATTACGTGTTGGATTGCATGCTGTTAGATATAGTGGCACTGAGCCAAGTCATGCATGCGCCCATGGATGGGCATTTGATTATATTTGTGTAAACTGCTTATCAGGAAATGCATCTGAGTGGGATTGGAAAATCCCCAGTTGTCCGATTTATAGAGGAAACTCTGCCCGATTTTCGTTTACGACGAAAGAGAATTTAAAAAGAAAAAGAAAAAGTTAGCTCGTATTTTCGTAAGTTAAGTCTTCCGTTGTTTTCTGTTTTATCATATGTATGTTAATTGAACCGGCTCGAGACGGGGATGTTACAAGATGTAGCAAGGAATGAGAATAATAGATGAAGTGGAACCAAAAAGAAAAAAGAAAAATACAGATGAATGTGATGAATGAATTATATACCTGACTAATCATAGATGCAGCTTGGTTCCAGTGAAATGCGAAATAACTGAGGATGCATCTGTCAAACTCATCAACCAATTTCACATATAGAGAATCAGTTTCCTTCTCTTTATCAAGATATTCATAGATGCTTTCTTCACACCCTTTGAATTTAATCAAATAGTCTTGGGCCAATCTACATAGCTCTGGCACCTCACTAGCATCTTCAAATCCTATCTGTCTAGCTGCAATGAAAATACAAACAGTCAAGCTAAAATTCATCCGCATTTCATATTTCTAATTTTCTAAGCACATGGAACATTAATGTCCCACTCAAGTTAGAGATTCATCCATAACCTCCCAAGAAAACTGGATAATGAAAAAAGGAGATTCAATAATTAAATATATGAGTTATATAGTTTAATAGTTAAGCTCAATAAATGTTTTCTCTCTTGTCTTGATCTCAAAGTTGCTTCCCTGCCACCATATAATAAGTTATTTTAAATCCTCTCATCTCATCTCATCTTTTCTTCTTATCCAAAAATCTTAATTACAAGGTAAATTTGTATTAGCAAGAGAATTAAGGAGAAGGCCTAGGAAACATACATACCAACATAGTGGGAGAAAGTTTCAATCTTTCCAACACGGCCGGATTCTGTCCTATGTAATTGGGGAATGATATTCTGGTCTCCCACCACCGTGGATTCAGGCCGGCGGTAACGTTGGGCGGCGGCAATCAAACTGGCGAAGGTGGCAGCCAGAACATGTGTGAAGCTGCTGACACCTTTACCCATAGAATCATCTGAAAAAAACAGTTTGTTGTAAATAAACATAAACATATGCTGCCAGTGAAGACAAGAAAAGAAAAGAGAGGAAGGGTGGTTACTGGTTAGTTTGGTTTAGCTAAATTAAATTACCTTGGTGTTGCTGCTGCATCTTGTCGGAGATTCAATGGCCACAGCAGCAGCTACTGTGACTTGTTAAATGGATAAACTTTCAGGATCTCTTTTTATTGGCATTTAAGTACTGAGGCGACTGCAGAGATATTAATATTTTATTTAAAGCAACGCACATGTGTTAAGCGTTGTGTAACTACCTTGTACCCATCAATCATTAAAACAATGTGTTTTGTTTTGTGGGTAGAAAATTGATTTTTACGCGTTTCTGTCTAACATATCGCTTAACATCTCGTAATATTATTACGAGTTAAATAATTATTTTTTTTAAAACTTTCTTATAAAGTTGTTGAATTCCTTTTTTTCTAAAAAAAACAATTCAACCACTAACTACTTTTAAAATAATTAAAATTATAAGAAACAATTTCTTCCATTGATTTTTGTGCAGTATTTTTTTTTTAAATAAATATGAGTGCCATACAAGATGTATGTATAGCATAAATTTTTTTCTCGTATATGAAAAAATTATAACCTTAAAATTATACACATATATAATAATAGCGCATTACTTCTCTTACGTAAATTGACAGAAATCCTGTCCCCACCTGACCAAAAAAATGGGCCCACAGGTTTAAAAAAAAAAGAATTGGATACGTTTTTCCATGTATTTATAACATGAGATTGCTTTACAAACTCATTAAATTTAATTATACATATTATCAAAAGAGAGAAAGAGCAGTGAAAAGATGAATCTTTTATAAAAAAAAAATTTGATTTTCTCATGTTGCATGAGAATTGAATTATCATATTGTGACTTAACTAAAAGTGGCCCGATATATATTAAAAAATAAATAAATTTACAAACAAATCGAAAGGTCACAACATAAAAATTAAATTCTTATACAATATGAAAAAACATTTTTTTATAAAAAAAAACCTGCTCTTTTTTTTGGTTCCAGCACTTTTCTACAGTTTTTTTTTTTAAGTAATTTCTACAGCCTGGCATTACTGAGAGGCTAACCACTGAAAATCCAAATATAGTGATAGTATAACAACCATTCTTTTATGAAATTAATGCTCCTTACACCAAACGTTGATGTGAAACAAAATAAAAAATAAACTATTCAAGACAAATTATTTGTGCTGTCAAATTGATTGCAATAACATAAAATAAATGAAATTGTAAAGAGATAATAGTGAAAGATAATATATAAACAAGATAATATTGTCACTTTGATTTGTGTGAAACTTTAAGTTAATTTTATATATCTTTATAATATTATGACTTTAAGTTAACCTATATCTACAGGTTAAAGAAAAATAGACAAAAGATTAAAAAAAAAATTGTTACAAAATGTTACATTGTTTTAATCGAGAAGATGTAAAACTAAGAAAGAAAAAATATAAGGTTAGGAGGTGAGATATTCACCTAATAATTTAAAAACACTCCTCATTTGATTTTCACCTTTTATTGTACGTTAATTTAATTATTTTATTAAAAATCTTAAATAATAAAATCAGCGAGATAAGAATTTGATAAGAAAAAGAGAGTCTTGCATGTAACTCTTCCTCTGAATATAAATACATGGTATCAATCTTTTTTGATTTCGTACATCTCTCTTTTTTAATCTCATCTACTAATTACCTATTTTTTACGAATCTTGGTTTTTTTTTTTTTTTGGTAAACACGTATCTTGTTTTTTTATTAAGTGGTGAAAAGGTATTGGAAAATCTAAGAGTTTGTTTTCTTTAAAATAATAATAATAATAAGGATTTACAAACTATTTAGATTAGTAATTCTTACAACTAAATCTTAACTGTTGATTTTTGTCATTTTAATAATTATAATTTATTATAATTAAAAATTAAAAATTAAATTTTTTTAATAAAATTAATAATTAATTAATAAATATGACTTAATAAATTTTTCCTTATCTTTACCGAAGAATTCACTTATCTTTCTTTTTATTTTTGGTTAGAGAATAAAGCTTTCTTTTGATGTAAGTAGATCCAATTTTCAAGAATTCTTGAGAAGATTAATCATACAATGGCAGGCTGGGAAGAATATTTTCCATTCAAAATTTCAAAGTCCAATTCCTTCTTAAATTGTGACGTGGGCTATTCCGCATACACAGTATCTTGCTTCTTGAAGTTATGACAGCAGCATTTTCTTCGTGTATTATTATTGAGAAAAATATCTCCTTTGACATAAATTTAAGTCTTTTTAATAGAAAAATAGACAAACAAGTAAGATTTACATTTGTTTACATTTTTTTATCTTTATTTTTTTAGTGATCCATATCTCTTTGTGCCTATTTCTCTCTTAAAAAGACATAAATTTATGTCATTTGAAAGTATAGTTTTCCATAATATTATGAAAAAAATATTTGTCCTTTTAAATAACATAACTTATGTCACTTTACTCTCACAAAGAGGTGGGACCCACATCTTTTTTTTTGTCAACTCTCTCTTCCTTTATCTATCTCTTTCTATCACTTAAAATGATACAACTTTATATCTTTTAAAATGATACACATTTTTTCCTATTAGGGTTTTATTAATCTCATGTTAAAGGAAATAAGTTATCTCATGTCATAAAGATAAACTTGTGGGCTCCACCACCTGAAAAAGAAAAAGAAAAAGATGGCACAGTTATCGAAAGATGTGTAGAAATTTTTTTTATTTCATATAACATAAGAGTAGTTTTTCCCTTAAAAGATATGCGTTGTAGCAAAATTCCATCGTGGTGTATAGAAACAAAATCATAGGACCCACTACTTTTTAGAAAAACAAAATAAAAATAAATATTTTGGCACGGATTTCGAACTCTCTGGTGCAAGTTATCCTCTTTTTCAGCTGCATAAAAGTTATTTGCCCCGGTTTGCATGAGTTTTTTTCCTCCAAAAGTTGCTTTTTTCTTGAAAAAAAGCATTTCTCAGTTTTAGTTTATTTGGATACCTGCTTTTAAAAAAACAGAAGTCACAAAAAAGTCAAAAGTTTACTTTTTCCAGAAGTTAAAAATTTTAACTTCTAAAAAAAGCAGAAGTCAAAAGCAAAATATTTTTTTTAAAAACTAAATATTTTTATAAAAATATAAATAGTTTTAACTTTTGTAAAAAGGACTTCTAAAATAAAGAAGAAATAAAAGTTACTTTTTTTAGAAGAAGAAACAAACAGGCTCTATATCATTTACGAAAATAAAATAGCTTAATTAAGGCTTAAACAAGTTTAATCAATTCAGGGGGGAATGAAATGTAAGCGCTATTTAAAAGATGAGGTAAGATCCTTTGACACTGGTGTCAAATTTGAAATTTGACACCACATCTGAGAGCCATTAGATCAAAAAAGATCAATGGCTCTGATTTGTAAGCATGTGACACCGTTGATTTTTCTTGATGTAATGGCTCTTAAATGAGGTGTCAAAATTCAAATTTGACACCGGTGTCAAAGGATCCTACCTCTTAAAAGATAGTGCCAACAAATAATATTGACATCATCACTAATTTAGAAGGATTATACTAGAGAGGAAAAGAGAGAACTTTTTCTCCAAATATTTCTGCAAACAAGATTGATCTTCAAATTTTTATCAACCCAGGATGCAAGAAACTCCATGAAGGTGTCTTATTCAAAAGCAATGTACAAAAATACAAATTTAAGCTGAAAGTAAGGTAGAAGTATTGATTGTAATGCATTGGCGTTTCTTTTATTTAAAAGATAAAGCAATTCTTGAAACAGGAATGTTTTTTATGATGCATGGTTGGGTCATGGGTGTGTGAGCTACATCTTCAATTTTATCCTTCCTTTTCATATACAATTAATTGGATAAGGAAACAGAGAGAAAAACAAAATTTGGTCTACAAAAGATGGAATAAACAAACTTTTAATGGTAAATATTTGCCTCCAAACCCAAAACTTATTATTTTCTTTAATTCTTTTTTCTATCACATCTTCAGTTGGGATCTCCGCACCAGCTTTTGAGGTGGTGCACCACCACTACATGATGTCTTCCTGCAAAATAAAGAGATGGAACCAAGTAAACTTAAAGTAGAATTTCAAAACCAAAATTAGATATTCCATAACTCAATGCTATCATTGTAAATCACTATATACTTAACTAGTTTGTATAATCGAATAGTGGAAACAAATAGCTTATAATAATAACTGGTTCATAATAATAGGACCACTCTTGTACTAAAAAAAATAAAAAATAGGACCACTCCACTTGCTAGGTAAGGTTTAGAACTAATGATCATTGAAAGGTGGTACTAAGAAAAAGCAAAGGCTATCTCTATTGTTATGGTGCTTTCATATATTCCTCAAACAGACTTAATAAAGTATTTATTGACTTCGATTAATCTAAACATGATCAGTCCCAATCTGACAAGATAACATATTATAAACTAGAGTAAATACCTTCGTGGTCCTTAACAAAAAATACGGTCTCCATTTTAGTCTCTTACAAAAAAAAAAATTAGTCAGGTCCCTAACAAATTCAAAGTGGACCCTTTTAGTTGAAATTGTAGTCCCTCACAATTTCAAAAAAGACCCATATTAGTTTCTCAAAAAGACTAAAATGGGTCCACTTTGAATTTGTTAGGACCAACTGACTAATTTTTTTGTAAGGGACTAAAGTGGGACCGTGTTTTTTGTTAGGGACCCAAAAATGTATTTACTCTATAAAGTAATAGACTCGACTACGGATTTGCTTTTATGTATTAGACAGTTTTTTACGGAAAAAATATGTGTCATTTTAAAGGATGTAAAATTATGTTATTTTAAGTAAGTGAAAGAGATAGATAAAAGGAGAAAGAGAGTGAAAAAACAAAATAAAGGTGTGAGTCCTACCTCTTTGTGAGAATGAAATGATATAAATTGTGTCATTTAAAAAGACAAATATTTTTCCTATTTTTTATTTGACTTTTTTTGTTCACATGACACAAAATTTTCGGTTTTTGAATCATTGAAAACTTCCAAGGGGACCTGCACCCCATGCCAGAACTACCCACTATCCTCACATCAACACTACAGTGTATGTTCTATCTATGTTACAATCTTTATCACGACTAAAATAATAGAATATATCTTCTCATAGTGAAAGGATCTGTTTAAATACAGCTACAGTCTATGCAATCTCTTTGTTTCCTTCTTTTAGCCATAGAATCACATAGAAACAATTTCTTCCCTCTCACGTTATAAAATATGATAATATTAAAACAGATCTCGCTTGGAGCTGCTAATTATGTATTTTAACATTATCAAATGTTTCAGATCCTACTCTTTAGCCGATAGAAATTGCATCATTGAATTCAGTGGCGGAGCCGGGGAGCAGATCTAACTAGTGCCAAAAGATTCAATTAGTAAAATCTAACTAGTATCAATGTTGTATTATTTTTAAAAATCTAATCAATATTAAAGCTATATCATAATTTTTAAAGAAAATATATAATATTTTTAAAAATTAGCCGGTGCCAAAGCACCACCTAAGAGCCAAGTGGCTTCGCCACTGATTGAATTAATAAATGGTATTATGAAACTGAAGGTCAAGCATGATGAAATAAAGCATTCATAACATGTGGGCTTTGCTTAGTTTTTAGTTTTCTAAACGCTAGACACTTCTAAAATGTAGTTATCGAATATTACTTGGCTAAAAAGATGAAAACTGGATACACGTGCTAATATGAATATGAAGCATGAAATTTTCAAATAACTGAACAGCAAAACAGAAATGCTGCATATAGAGTGTTACCTTCTTATTTAGAGTATTTAGTGCTACATGCATTAAAGCTCCAGGAAAAAAAAAAATCAAGAATCCAAAATATAAAAAATGGTATTTGATCATTACTCAATATCAAGAAAACAATCTGTAAAAGATCTTAGTGTAAGAATTGTTCAAGTTACTATTAGCTTCGAGTTTTACTAGAATTGCAAGTTCACTATAAGTGTATGGTCATTGTATTAGTAGTCGATGTTACGTGTGTAGTAATTATTATAAAGAACTTTAAGATACAACACTCCAAAAGCTAGCTTATAGGGTAAGAGTGCCCAAGGCCTTATAAAGGCCACATTAGTTGTCCACACAATCAATTCAATGTGGAACTAATATCTCAACACGCCCCCTCACACGAGAGCCTTTTGGGCTTGAAGTGTGGATATTGCACAGGTCCAATTTTTTGGTTTACCTTTTTGTGTGCTTTTTATTTTAATTCCACTTTAAAGTGGGGGGCGGAGAGATCGAACTTGTGACCTTGTAGTCACTCAAGCTCTGATACCATGTAAAGAACATTGGGATACACCATCCCAAAAGCTAGCTCAAGTAGGCTGGTCGTTGCATTGTCCACTCTTCAAGCCCAATGGACTCTCGTGTGAGGGGGCGTGTTGAGATATATAGTCTCACACTGGTTGTATGTGCAACTAATGTGGCATTTATAAAGCCTTGGACACTCCCACCCTTTGAGCTAGCTTTTGGGGTGGTGTATCTCAAAGTTCTTTACATGGTATCAGAGCCTCGTGTCCCGGGTTCAAAACTCGCCGCTCCCACTTTCTCTATTGGAATTCCTTAGCACAGGTAGGCTGAGCCTGTTGCATCATCCACTCTTCAAGCCCAATGGGCTCTTGTGTGAGGGGGCGTGTTGAAATATATAATCCCACATTGGTTGTATGAGCAACTAATGTCGAGTTTATAAGGCCTTTGGCACTCCCACCCTTTAAGCTAGCTTTTGGGGTGGTGTATCCCAAAGTTCTTTACAATTATAAATTTGGTGTTGCTAGTTTTCAAGAGGTCACCTACCTATAAATACATCATTGTATTCGGAGGATAAATAAAATAAAAGAGTGAAATACAAGTCTATTCCACAGTATTCCATTTCGTTTAACAAAGTTGTATCCGAGTAGGAATAGATTGGTAAAGACGGAAAATAATGGATAAAATCCAATTTAATTCGCTTTCTCATCATTAAAAATTATCATAATTGGTGTATTTGTGCAAAAGTTTTGTTAGATTTACAAGATTATAAAGACAAAGGCCATGTACAACTTGAAAATGAGGCAGTTTTTCCTCAAAATGAGAGGGAAGATTTGGTAAACACAAGGAAGAAGGATCAACTTGTTCTCACTTGCTTCAATCTGTGGTTGGATGACTAAGTGTTTGAGAAGGTGGCTGATAAAACCATCCCCAAGAAAGCTTGGGAGATTTTGCAAATTCCCCCAGAAGGAGTTGACAAAATCAAGAAGGTGCGGGTCAAAACACTACACGTTTTAAGTTTGAAGCATTGTGTAAGAAGGAAAGCAAATCAATTCCTGATTATGGACTAAGGTTGTTGGTTATAGGGGAACAATTAAAGCTCTATGGAAAGAAATTGGAGGATGTTCGTGGAGAAGAAAAGACCATTCATTCCTTGACTACAAAATTTTATAATGTTGTTTTAGAGATTGAGGAATCAAAAGATCGAGATACCATGTCCATAGATCAACTAATACTAATAGGTCTCTTTACGCCCATAAAAAAGTCTCAAGAGGAAGTATGATAAAGTCCTAAAGCAAAAGTTTCAATAGAAGATGATAAAGGAGAAAATAGCCAAAGAGCAGGGGAAGAGACTATAGTCATGACCAAGGATGAGAAGGAAGAGGTAATCATGAGTATTCCAACAGAAATGCATAAACAAGGAAGTGCTTCCATTTCTCCATATATGTATTTATAATCTATAGATCCTAGATTATTATTCCCTGTAATCTTTGAGAAATCACAAGTTTGTGACCTCTTGTCCCATAAAACAAACAAGTCATGTTTAACTGAGTAGAAGACAATGTCCTGGCAAAAATGGAAACCATTGGCTCTAAATCTCTCAATCCAGGAAAAAGTGTAATGGTTTTGAACTTATGCTTTGATGTATGATCATTATTTCCCTTACCATCCGTAAGACCAGCGGCAGTCTATTTATTGATGCAAAAATTCTGTAATTTTTTAGCCTCACTAAGCAGTTGATCATCAGCAGATTGTTCTTTGGTCTCTTCAATTTTGCAGTTGTTCAGATGAGAAATGTGTTTAGTGGAATGTGCAAGCATTGAGCAATAAGAGGAGTGGACTTCATAACCAACTCTCTCATTAAGGTGATAAAAAATTATCAAGGGCGCAGTTGGCTTTGGTGAAAATCGAGTTATCCTCAGACCTCGAAGGGCATCAATCACTTTTGTGACAGATTTCCAGTCTCTCATATAGTGCATAGTACTCAACATTCTCATTATTATTTTCATTTGGTCCAGTTGAAGGTGAATGTAATGGCACTCCTTGTTTCTCCTTACTATGCCCCAAGTAGTAAACATTTTCATTCTCCACTGGGTTATTTTTCCAGTTTTCAAGAATGCTGAGAAAATTCATAGGTCTAATCTGAGGCTGTAAGGATGGACTGGCATCATGTCTCCCTTTAGATACTTTAAACTTACTTGATTGCAAATACTGTCTGTAAAGGACATTGTTCCCTACACAACAGGTTATTGGAGTAGCCACTTGTACTCGTAGTGGTACATAAATGTCTCCCATAGATGGTGAAGTATGTTGATATAGGGGTGTCTATAATAGTCATGGTAGAGACCAAGCACTAGTAGAGCTTCCCGTGTATGTGCTAAAGGGGGGGAGAGTGTGTGTATGACAACATATGAGAGGAGTGGGGAAGAAGAAGATCCCCTCTCCATGTGTGAGAGGGATATTTAGAGAGGAGAGTTCTCTCTTCATGGGGGCTTGAGCTGGTCAGCCCATGAGCTGTCTCATCAAGCTGTCCGCTGTCAGTGTACAGGGGCAGCAGTGCAGGATGGGAAATGTCCCAGTGGTGAGCTTCTATGACTTCTCATGGGTGCCCTCTAGAAGGTTCTAGAATGTGGGCTTTGACAGATTGGGCCCATCTGGTGGGCCTAGTAAATAGCATCCGGAACACATCTATTCCATGTGCCTGAAAAGATACTCACAATCAACTCAAGAAGAGGGTAAGTCTCTGGCTCTTGCCCTTGAAGATCCAGAGATTAAAAATTCAGGCTTCAATTCCGACTTTCAGTCTATGTATTGCTCAAACTTTAAGAATGTTTGAAATCAAGTTCAAGAACGAGCTATCCTGTTTAACATAGGATTTAGAATATGAAGTTTCTTGAATTTGCTTTCGGACTCTTTTACTCCCAATTATCACTTCTTGTTGAAAGTTGTGTCTCTTCTTACCTGCCAAAAACAACCCAGTACTTAGGCAGCTTTCAATACTTAAATGGGCGTTATTATTCTCCTTTGATAACCTTACATTTGAATCCCCATCTGATAAAGCCTTTTCCATGCCTTCATTTCTTGTCATATGAATTCTGTTATTACATGGAGAATGCATAACTGGAAGATTCTTGTAGCATAGTAGCATCATTTCACTGACCTGGGATTTGTTCTTATTCTCATTGGATTTTGAAACAAGAACTCCGCTTGTTGCTGCACAAGTAGCCTCACAATTGAAAGTTTGTAAATCATTCTCTGCAGTTGATTCCATTTTTTTTGAAGGACTAAGGCCAGAAGATGTTAAATTCATTCCTAGAGCACCATAACCTTTATATTCAATTATATGCTCAACCCCTGTATATAAACCATCTTCTATTTCAACCACTTGGTTGCCAACACCAATATCCATGCCTCCATTGCAATGTTTCCTTGGTGAAGTATTTTGTTCCATGCTAGGTTTAGGTTCACCTGCTTCAAGTAATAAATTACCAACTCGCCTTTGGTCAACCTGACCTGAAGGAAAATCATGACGCAGATGATATTTCGGGCACGCACAAAAGAATGAACTTGCATTTTTCTTTAAGAAATAAAAATTTCAATTAGTGTGTCCTTAAAACATAAATAAATGTTTTAAATTTGGAATATGTGTTCAGAAAAACAACCTGCCAGAACTATAGGAAATTAGGAATTATTTTCTATGATCGAGGAAAATTGATATATAATTTGTTTACAAGTATCAATTAATTTAGAGCATGTTCCAAACATGAGAAACAAAAGTTTCCTAAAATGCATAGATTCTTGTCCTGCCAGTAATACAAAAGTGATGATTACAGCACATACCTGGAGAAATGGCGGAAGATTTGTTTCCCTTTATCTAAGATATTATAGCTGTTCTAATGTTAGCTTGAGCACAAATATTCTTCTCCCAATGGTTCATTAAATTCTCCTCTTGACCATTTGGCAAATTAGGCGTTCCTCTCGCAGTGTTCATTTTCTCCATATTATCACCAGAATATGCCAGACCATAGTTCTCTAAGATTGAGACTTGAAAAAGCTAATATGATATATTATTGAATTGTATGTTAAATGTACAAAAGGTTTTCTATTTAAAGAGAGTATTCGACCTGACGGGCTAAGCCTAATACAACAAATAAATAAATAAATAATATTATTTACAACACTCCTGCTCAAGCTGAGGAATAGATATTTATCATTCTCAGCTTGCTAGTAAGCTCTTGAAATATGTCTGAAGGAAGTTCCTTTGTCAATATATCAGCTAATTGACGCCCAATGAGAATGTACGGAGTGGTAATCAACCCGCTATCAAGTTTCTCTTTGATGAAATGGCGGTCGACCTCAATATGTTTAGTTCGATCATGTTGAACTGGATTATGAGCTATACAAATAGCGGACTTATTATCACATAGCAGCTTCATAGGTCCCTCAAATTTTATTTTGAGATCATCAAGTATAATTTTTAGCCACAGTAACTCACAAATGCCTTGAGTCATAACTCGAAATTCAGCCTCACTTGAGCTGGCAACCACATCTTGTTTCTTACTTCTCCACGTCACCAAGTTACCACAAAGAAACATACAATAACCAGTGGTAGAACGACGGTCAGTCACAGATCCAGCATAATCAGCATCAGTGTAGACTTCTAAAGAGAGATTGTCATCACGCCGGAATAACAGTCCTTTACCAGAAGTAGCTTTAAGATACTGAGAATTTTCTCCACTGCTTGCATGTGTTTCTCATTTGAATCGTGCATAAACTGACTGACAACACTAACAACATAAGCTAGGTCTTGTCTAGTATGAGTCAGATATATCAATTTCCCAACTAACTATTGATATTGTCTTTAATCAACTGGAGGACTCTCCTCTTCAAAACCTATCTTGTGATTCTGCTCAATAGGAGTATTAGAGGGTTTACACCCGAGCTTTCCTGCTTCTTTGAGAAGATTAAGAACATATTTTCTCTGGTTGACAAAAATTCTTTTGTTTGAATGAGCTACCTCTATCCCTAGGAAATATCTCAGTTTCCCAAAGTCTTTAACTTCAAACTCAAAGGCTAGTCGTGTTTGCAGATTATGTCTATCCACAAAATCATCACCTGTGATAATAATATCATCAACATATACAAGGAGCACAGTGAGCTTACCATCTTGGGAGTGTTTAAAGAAAAGAGTGTGATCTTCTTAACTCTGTTTGTATCCTAAGATCATCATAACCTTAGTAAATCTTCCAAACCAGGCATGAGGTGACTGCTTCAATCCATACAAGGCCTTTTTTAATCTACAAACTTTATTTTCTCCGTTCACAGAATCAAAACCAAGCAGGATTTCCATGTAGACTTCTTCTTCTAACTCACCATTAAGGAAAGCATTCTTCACATCAAATTGATTTATATCCCAATTGTAATGAGCACCAAGGGATAACGAGACTCTCACCGTATTCATCTTTGTAACTGGAGCGAAGGTTTTTTCATAATCAATGTCATAGGTTTGAGTGTAACCTTTGGCGACTAATCGAGCCTTATATCTCTCAAGAGTGCCATCAGAATTATACTTCAGGGTATAAACCCATCTGCACCCTACTGCTTTCTTTCCGTTGGGTCTATCAATAACTTTCCATGTTTTATTTTTCTCCAACGCATCCATCTCCTCTTGCATGACTTGAGCCCAATTCCCATCTTTCAATGCTTCATGTACTAATTTTGGGATTAAAATAGAATCTAGTGCTGAAACAAAGCTTTTGTGCTGCATAGAAAGATTAGTAGAAGAAACAAAATGGGAGATAGGGTATTGAGTACAAGAGGGACAGGAGTAACAAGATTCCTCGGAACAAGATATTTTTCCTTTTCTTAGGGCAATGGGTAAATCATCACAATTAGTAGTAATGGGTAAGTCATCAGAAGTATTAATATCATGATCAGAAATATGATTCAGGACTTACCAGTGATTCAGACGATTGAGGTTGCTGGTGAAGCAATGTGGGTTGTTTCCTTCTATGATATACCAACTCAGGTGTCACAACCTTCTGTATCTCTTGCGTACTTGATGGATCAGCCACAAGAGGTTCAGACATAGGAGAATTAGACACAGGAGGAACAGACACAAGAGGAGGAGGTGAAAGAGTAGACACTGAAGATTCAAACTCAAAGAAGGAAGGTGATGAGTTTTCTGGTGAATTATTCTCCCCTTGAAGATGAGGACCTTGGAAAAAGGACTCAGATTCCTGAAATGTAACATCCATAGAAACAAAAAAAATCTGATTGCCAGGGTGATAACACTTGTAGCCCTTCTTATCAGGAGCATAACCAAGGAAAACACATTTAAGGACCCTAGGATCTAACTTATTGCGATGAATGGAAAAAGACAACACACCCAATTACTCGTGGAGGAAGACTCTGCATAGTTGGAACAGAAGGGAAAAAAGAAGTTATTGAGTGAATAGGACTTACATTGTCAAGAACCCAAGTGGGTAAACGGTTGATCAAGAACGCTGCAGTAAGAATGGCATTTCCCCAATAGCATTTGGGTACATATGTTTGAAACAGTAAGGCACAAGCAACTTCAAAAAGGTGATGATTCTTTCTTTCAGCAACCTCATTTTGTTGAGGGGGTGTCTACACAAGTAAGTTCATGAATCATACCTTGACTTCGTATAAATTGGGAAAAATAGTGATTAACATATTCAGTACCATTATCAGTCCTTAGTCTCTTGATTTCTTTACCAAATTGGGTCTCAACCATTTTATAAAATTGAAAGAATAGTTGTGGTACCTCAGACTTTTCACGCATTAAGTAGACCCAATTTACACGAGTGCAATCATGAATAAAAGAAACAAACCATTTATTACTAGAAGAATGAAGGACTTTAGAAGGACCCCAAACATCAGAATGAATACGATCAGAAGGTTCAACACTTTTAGTAATACTAGAAGGAAAAGATACACGATGATGCTTAACAAACTCACAAACATCACAATGAAAAGACTAAACAAACTTAGACAAAAACAATGACAGAAATAACGACTTGAGTAATCTAAATAGAGGATGTCCCAAGCGTTTATGATGAAGCCAAATCAGAGAATCAGCAGTTGACTGGCCATGAGACAGCAAGATGTGGTCCTTAACATTTTTTGCGGGAGATTGTGACACCAGATAGTACAGCCCACCTTGTTCTTTAGCACCCCCAATGGTCTTCCCCGTTGCGAGATCCTGAAAAACACAGTGAGTAGGGAAGAAGGTTACAGTGCAATTCAAGTCTTTGGTAATTTTATTAATAGAAAGAAGATTAGTAGAGAGTTTAGGAACATGAAGAGCATCTTTGAGATGTAAGAAAAGTTGTAAATGTATGTTACCAGAACCCGCAACTAATGTATGTGAGCCATCAGCTACGGCTATTGTATGAGTGCCAATAGTAGGGTTATAAGAAATAAAGGAGTCAACACAGCAAGCCATATGATCAGTAGCACCAGAATCAATAATCCAAGAATGTTTAAAATCAGTACAAAAAGTAAGAAAAGAATAAGTATTGGAGCTCATACCAGTCATAGCCAAAGCACTAGTACCAGATGGCTTACTCAGAGAATCAAGGATGGTTCGGAGCCGTTCCAACTCATCTTGACGAAATGCAGGTTGGGTCTCATTAGGTGCAGGAGCTATATCAGAGGAAGTAAAATGCGCTTGACCACGCATCCTTGCCATCTTTTCTAAGACCTTTTGCTTTCCATGGAGGCGAAAGCATAGATCCTTGATATGACATGTTCTTCTACAGTAAGAACACCAGCCATCATCTTTCTTAGGTCTAGAAAATGCACCATCAGAAAATTTTGTGAAAGAACTCCCTTGAGAAGAACCATCTTTTTTGTGGAAATCATAGCAGACTCATCAGTGGGTTTAGAAGCAACACCATCATGTGATGACAACATGGCAGATTTATCAGAGTTCATCATAACTCCCCGACGAGTCTCCTCCCCCCGAACAGTATTGAAAACAACAGAAAGGGATGGAAAAGTATCTTTGCTATCTGAACCCGAATAGGATCATACTCGGAATTCAACCCAGCAAGAAAATAGAAAATACGCTCATTTTCCACCTCCTTGGCTAAGGCAATAGCATCTGCAGTACATTGCATTTCCAAACTCTGAAATTGATCAAGTTCAGTCCACAACTCCTTCAAAATACCATAATAAGCAGTCACTGATAAGGAGTCTTGTTTAGAAGAGAATATTTTATTGTGCAATTCATAGCGCGCAGCCATATCCTATTTCAAAGAATAAGTTGAGCGAACAGTGTCCCAAATCTCCTGGGCAGAAGACAGAAACATACAGTGATGACCCACTTCAGGAGTCATCGAGTTCCATAACCAAGCCATGATAAGGGAATCTTCATTATCCCAGACAGTAAACTTCGGGTCATTTTTTGCAGGAGCAGGGCCTTCAAGATGAGCAATCTTATTGCGAATCTTGATGGTAGTGCGAATAAGCTGAGACCACGACAAGTAGTTAGATCCATCAAGGCGATAGCTCTGATGTAGATTAGGAAGATCATTGTGACCAAGCGGGGTATCAGTAGACTGTGTATTCTGTGAAATCGTTGACTCACCATCATTCTCCGCCACACTGCAATGAAAAAGTTAACAAAAGGTGACAGAATCAACCAAACAGAAAATCAAATGAACTCTGATCAGTGAATAAATCACAGATCCAGAGAGAGAAAGCAGAGACGAGAAGAATGGCAGTGGTCCGATCCAGAAACAAGGCTGCACGCGCCTCCACGCGTCGGTGAGACTGGCTGCGCGTGGGCTTCACGTGCGGAGAAAGGGGTGGCGCGTGAGAGCGCGTAGGGAGGCTTCTCCGGCTGAGATTTTTCCGGCGTGGTCGTCCAGTGAGCGCGCACCTGTCTGTGGGTGGTCGCGGTTGAAAATTCACCAGAAAGAGGTCCAAACGGTGAAAACAGATCTGATTGGAAGCGGTCGGAGGTGTTTGGGTCATTTGTGGCTGAGAGACGGTGCGTAGAATGATAGATCGAAGAAAAATAAGGTCAATGGTGGTCCTCTTGGTCCAAAAGGTCCCCGGAAATTTTTTTCTAGTGGTGGCTGATGGCAGCAAGAGGCAAAGAAATTAGGGCTTTTCGCAAAAAAAGGCAATAGGCGCAGAAGCAGAGCCCTCAGGATCGAGAGCTCTGATACCTACTTGAAAAAGGTAATATGATATATTATTGAATTGTATGTTAACTATACAAAGGGTTCTCTATTTAAAGAGACTATACGACCTAATGGGCTAAGCCTAATACAACAAATAAATAAATAAATATTATTATTTACAACATTGAGCAAAAATGGTTTCAGGGAAAAAAGTGACACAAGCAAAAATAAGTCCCAAATTAAGTGTTTAACTAATTAAGATAACTGGTTTATTCCTTCTCCTTCATTAAGGTGTACTTGAACCCGAAGCTCTACTCCAAACCCACCTTTCCCTACATCTATAATAGCCATAATTTATTTTTTACCTGTATCATGTTCTTCATAGGCTTTGTTGTCTGGAACATCACTCTTTGCACACATGACAGCAATAGGTTCTACAAAAACTTCATCTATAGGTTTATCCGTGGTAGAACTTCCAGGAGTAAAGCTTTGTAGTAGAGCAAGAACCATACTGCTTTGTCCAACATCTCCAAAAAGAGAGGTCATTTTATTAGTAAAACTTGAATCAACGCATTTAATACTGAAACCTTTATCTGGAGACCAAACTATTTCAGACAGGGGATCAGTGGCAGAAAATGTCCTGTCTATTCTACAAACTGCATTTGCACTTGCACCTGAGTTATTTTTCGAACTTTTCCAAATACACTGGTTAGATTAATTCAGAGCAAGTTCGAAATCACTCTTTGGTTTCATTTTCTTGCTTTCGGAATTCATCTTCATAATTCAGTAAAAGGTCCTTAAATATTATTACAATGAAAATTAGCCTTCTGTGTAGTAGTTCAACTGAAAAATCTGAAGAAGCTAATGATAAAAATATAAAAAACCTCCCTTAAACCGACTAGCGAGTGTGGGAGGTAATCCTTGTACGCACGCAGCCTTACCTTCATAATTACAAAGAGACTGTTTCCTGAATTCGAACTTATAACCTTTCAGTAATGAAAAAATAGCTTTACCCTTGCTCCAGTGAGCCTAATTAAGATACACTACCATTGTAAACTTTCAAGCAACAAAAGCATACCAAATCATTTTATGAATCAACAATCAAGTAATAAAGTACCACCCAAAAAAATAAGCATTATATTTTTTTAATCAAATGAAGTTGATCCTAACTCTTGTTGATCAAAAGCATCTTGTACATGAATCTACGATAAAAGTCCTAAACTGATACAAGACATAAAGAAAATTGAAACTTCAAAGAAACATAACTCTTGATTATGAAACCCAAAAAGGATGTCTGCGCGTTAGAGAAAGAAAAGAGTCCAATTGCAGAGTGTAGCCGTCACATGAAGCTGCTTATGCCAGGTTAAGGATCCGCCATGTAGATACATGCCACTCCACTAACGCCGGAGTTAGATTCTTGCCAGATGCTTTTTTTTTGGTCCCACAAGGTTTAATTACACACACTGAGACAAATCATAATTATCTTTTGGGGTCAAACACCATATTGTTAAGTTTTATACGGCGGAGCTAAAATTCGTTAATGATTAATGTTATTTATGTTGTAGGTAATAACTTTATTTTATATATATATATATATATATATATATATATATATATATATAAATTTATGAAATTTATATAATTATTTTTATATGGTCCCACATATATTTTATATATTTTTATATGTGTTGTTCTGTCTTGGAGACAGAGATGTCCAACCCAATGGACTGGTATGTTGATCTTGGATCTAGTGCCCTCTTCAAAGTATCTATGAAGGAGATACCCTTGAGTCAAGCAGATCACGGTGCACAGTAAACAAGCAACGACTTTGTCAAAGGGTGTGTGTGTGTGCGCATATTGACAGCATAACAATAAGAGAGATAGCGTAATGTACCTTTAGAGTTTACCTCTTACTTATAAAAGTTACCTGTGGGTAATATGATGTGGACCTTTAGTGCATCTGATGAGGACCCAGACCTGTCCGCTATGCTGTCGTATTAAGATTAGTATCTTTGATGGATATCTATCCATAATTATACTTTTAAATCTTGGATTTCTCTTAGTTGGGTCTGTCATTCAATGGGCCCCTTATACGGGTCTATAACATATATATAAGAAATAAAATTATTTTCTATAATATGAAAAATAGTAATACTAATTTGCTAGGCTCAAATGATGTTATAGACTTATAGTTGTTAAGAGGGTTATGTCCAATATACTGGTAATTTGGGGTTAGTTGCAAAAAAATTTAGACTCGCATTATAAAGGGGTTAGTCTAAAACAAAATTTGTTAAGTGGATTCACCTCTTATTAATGGCTGATAGTCATATTGAATAATGGCACTAAGCTTTATTTTACAAATTCTGATGGCAGTGTTAATAAAATCGAACCGACCTGGTAGGGTTGACCTAGGACTGATAAATCGGTCATATAATTGATTCGGTTGAAGTAACGGACCGGCCATACATCAGAACCGGTGCGACCCGGTCCGACCCAACCGATTTTCATGAAAATTGATGACTCGGCCCGGTCCCAAAAAAAATCATAATGGACATATTTGAATATTTTTTTGTTTATTGACTTACATAAGTTATGTACCTACAATACTAATATTATCTCAATTATGCACTATGCAAAAAATTTTGATTTGATTTATAGTTAGAGATGTCGTTTTCTGAATCTAAAGTCCTGTATCACGATTATTATATTTTTGTTTGATCTTTTATTGGATAATAATATGTGATTTGTTATTTTTTATATTAAAATATTTGAAATTTTTATCTTTTTTTAGATATTTGAGTATGTTTATAATTTTTTAATATAAATTATAAAATTACATATAATTATCAGGTCATGCGGTTGAACCGGTGACCTAGTATCTCGACCAGGTCAATGACCGGGCGGTTTTAATAACATTACTCTCCTATATCTAATAAAATAAAATCGATTCAGGTATTTACAAAAACTTATTTAGAAAATAGGTCATAAGCTTTGTTTTTACAAGGTCAGTTCTATAAACCTATAGTATAACCTATATCATATTATTTATTTTAAATAAAATTATTATTTAAATAATTTTGATTAATAAAATATTAATTTTTTTTAATTTTGAATGCTTAATAAGCATAAATAAACTAAGGGATTTATTTTTCTCATTTAGTAGGAGAAAACAAACTATTCCTACAAACATCGTAAGAAGATGTGCCACTTTTTTGTTTTTTTTTTTGTTTTTTTTTTAAATAAGTGGGTCCCACATTTATTATATCTATGATATGAGAGCAAAATTCTCATATAACATGAGATTTCTTTTTCTCATAAACTAATAGCCAAACTTTTTATTTTTAAATATAAGTTAGTTCAAATTTATAACTTGTCTATACTAGACTAACAGAATAGATCAACTTTAAAATATTTTACACATAACTATATATACTACATGATTTCTTGAAGATATTTAGGATTGCTGTTGTTTCTTAAGGGATGTTTGGTATAGGTATTTTAATTGGAATGATGGGAAATTAGGGTGGGAAAAATTTATTTATCATGTTTGATACGAGGAAAGTGATAAAAATCCCATCAAAATTTTTTACCCATTATTCCCTTTTCCCACTACAAATAGCTAAAAAAATTTCCCCCCAAGACCATGGTATTTTTTTCATCCCATTAACTAGGATTTTGATCCTAGCAGAGGCAGTTATCGCAGTTGTTCACATCACTGTATTTGAACTCATTATTACTGTTCAAATATTGGTATTGATTTTCATCGCAGATCTCGGTTGTCGTGATTTTATGATATGAGATCAAAATTCAAATATGATGACTGACTGACTTATGCAATATTCAAATATAATGGGTATTTTAATAATTTTGCTTCACATTCCCATCAACCAAACATAGTATCTGTGAAATTAACTCAACTTTCTTGGAAATTTTTTTACCAACCAAACACTTTTTCGTAACTAACCCGGGATAAAAATTTTCCAACCGAATCCCTAAATATTTTTTTTCCAATAAAAAAAAATTTCTCTCGTACCAAATGCCCGCTAAATCAGCATTGAGTACGAGGGAAATGCTTGTTGTAACTGTTTCAAACTTATATTATCCAATTACAATTCGGATTTTTTTATTCCAAAATATTTTATGACAATTAAAATGCTCAGCGTTTTCTTACCTTTGTATTTTATATCTTTATTTGACTACTATCATGTGCTTTCGTTTCACTAGGTTCCATCAGTTTGTATCACTGTTGTAAAATCAAGCCCGACCCGGTCGGGTCAACCCAGAACCCAGTGAACCGGTCGTCAGACCGGTTCGGGTTAAGCATTAGAATGGTCATGCATCGATCCAGTCAAACCCGGTCAAAATCCGTCCAAACCCGGTGACCCGGTCGGGTCATGCATTAAAAAAAATCAAAATTGTTTCATCTTATCAAAAAAATGTAAAACTCATTTTAAATTTTTTTTATAATTTTATTTGCTAGTATACTCTTCTACAATAACCTCTTAGTTTCCAATACTGAAGATATTTGTGGAATAATAAATTAGATAATGTGACATATGTCATTCTAATGTAGTTGAATTTGAAAAATATGAGTTCAATGTCATTGAGAGGTATGTTTATGGGGATTCTGAGTTGCAATTTAAATTAAAATAGTAATAACATGCACTTTTATTTATTTATGTTTCATATTTTTTAGCTTATTTAATGAACCTTGTTTAATTTATTTTAAATATGGAGAATATAATTGAATTTATATGTTCATATTTATATATATTTTTATATATCTATATATATCCGGGTCAACTGTTCCGACCAGTGATCCACCGGTCCGACCAGTGACTCAGTGACCCAATACCCCGACCGGGTCAATGTCCGGGTCGGGTTTAACAACACTGGTTTGTATGGTTATGTTATGTCATTGAAAGTGTCTTGCCCAAAGTTAATGAAACGTACCAATTTATTTCATAAAATCCATTAGAAGGCTGAAAAAAAATTAAAATATTATTATTTAAATAAAAAATTATAAAAACGTAACATTTTGGATCAAATTTATGAATTTATAACAATCTGTCACGCTTAAAATTGGTGGTATCGGTCGCACCCAAATAAGGCGCATTAGGGTGCTTGATCGCGTCCAATCTGGGCGTGACTCACCGGATGATAACACCTGGCACTCAAAAGTCAATAATTTTATCGTAAAACTTTGGAAGATCATAATTTTTGACTCAGGTGTTCGATTGAGATAATTTTTTTTTTGATTCCACATAACTTTTCGAGATCTACGCAATGACATATCATTGAATGAAATTTGATCAAAATAATTTTCCAAAAAATGCCTCCATGTTGTGCCCTGTTTGACATATTTTATTTTTGTGAATGTGAATGATGTTATTTAAGTTGAAGTTTGAGTTGAAGTCTGTCTCCCACAAACACAGATTGAATTTGCAACAACAGTGTCATAACCACATGAGCGTTTAAACCCAAAAACCCCCCCAAACCAACATGATGAGCTGCAACACGTGTCATCAATTTCTTGACCTAGTTTTCCCACTTCCCTATCTCCTCAATAGTATTACTTCCTCATCTCTTCATCTCATTCACAAGAACTTCATCATTTGTGTCTATTCCCCCAACTTCTATTAACCCGAGCCAGCAATTTGGCACTCATTTTTCGTCATTGTTAGCCTCTGAACCAACAGTTTTTGAGCAATAAGATAAGTACTCTAAGGCTTTCCGTAAGAAGAAACATTGTTGTTGTAGTTGTCCTTTGTTGCCTATGCGTGTGGATGGAGAAGAAACCATGATTAGAAACGTTCCTAGCAATAAATGTATGTTGTCCTTTTTTTGGAAAATTTTGGGAGATAAAATGTTCTTGTGGTGACACCATTGTTGCAAATTCGAAAAAAAATTGGAAATTCTTTTGACCAAATCCCCTTCAATGAAATGTCATTGCGTATATACCAAAAAGTAATGTGGAATAAAAAAAATCACTTGATTCTAACTCTCGAGTTAAAAGTTACGATCTTTCAAAGTTTTACGGTAAAACTGTTGACTTTTGACTACCATGTGTCATTATCGAGTGAGTCGCACTCAGATTGGGCGCGACCAAGCACTCTAATGTGCCTTATTTGGGCGCGACCAGTCACTCATTTTTTGGGGTATAAATTTGTTCTAAATTGTTATATTTTCGTAATTTCTTATTTAAATAATTATATTTTAATTTTTTTTCCCATGTTAGAACCATACAAAATATTACTTTATAAAACATACTATTTACAGTATTATTATTATTTTTTTAAAGAAAATGCAACTCACTTCTCTGTCTCTAATTATTTCTTTAAAACAACAATAGGCTGCGTAATTCAATTCTTCCACTGTCATTCAGTTTTCCATGCCGAAAAAGGACTCAAGATTGTTATGCATATATTTGGGCAATGTTATTTTTGCATCATTTTTATTATAATATTTTTACACTTCATGTTTAGATTTAGAGAAAAATGAAAAACACCACACATGCCTACACATTTTAATACACTTTCTTTATCCTTGATTTTTCTCAAACTAGTAAAGTATGAAGAAAGTGTAATATTTTTTTAGGTGTAAATCATGTTACCTATATTATACACTTCATTACTTATGCAAATTTAATGCTATCATCTTCAACAGATTTGTGCAGTATCAACAAAGGTGGAATTAATAAATTCACTAGGGGTGAGGATTGTAGTATGGGATACTAGGGCTGAGAATAAGATCATACTAGAACAGACCTATATGGTATCATGGGTTTCCATAGATCATGCATAGTCATCTGATGACCCATATGATATTATGGGATTTTTATGCACAATCTCTGATCCACATGGCACTAAATGTGAGGAAAGGGCTAAGGGTAAGGGATTGGCTATGATAGGAATCTTAAGCTTGAAAAAAGAGTAAAATTCAAAGCTTCACTTTGATGGGTTTGGTACTCCAAAAGAAGTTCTACCCTACTCTTGCAGCAAATAAAGGGAAAGGTCTAAACTTATATTCTTTGCAACTCTTCACAAGCAAACCCAATTGACAAAAATTCAACTTTAAAAAGATAACACCACAACTTTTTCCACATATCAATTCGGTTATCCCTTTTCAGTCATAATTTCACACCAACAGCTCTGTTTTTCAACGAATTTGGTGAAAAGAGGAAAAGGGTAGGCAATGAGGGTTTGGTTTCATAACCAATTCCGAAGAAAATTTGATGGTCAGTGTTTTGTTTAATTTAACTACATAAAGCTTTCCCTGATAAAGATTATATATATAGCCAAACAAAACCAGAACACATAATTCTCTACCCTTTTTGATATTTTCTTATTTGCTCCTAACATGAAGCAGATTGGATTAACTATATAAGTATATAGGGACTAGACATAAACAAAAGGACTATGATGGCTAATTGTTTGAGAGAAACACATAATGTATTATGTTGGACAAACAAATTTTAAAGCGACAAAAGACCGAAGTCATGTTTGATATTTCCAGCACATTATGATAATTAATAATCTTGTTCAAAACTAGGTTTCCACATTTTCATTGGAGTTTATTGTGTTTTTTTGCTGCAAATTTTAAGAAAGAAACTTAAAAACTTTCATGGAAAGAATAAGAGAAAATAACTTTGAACTTACACGTTATATGGCCATTGAATTCTCTTGGAGACGAAATGAATGAACAGAATTGTCAAGAGTAAGACCATAATAGTGTCATATACATTGAGCTAGGGGGAATGAAGCCTGGTCCGAGATCCTTCTCAAGGATTTTCTTTGCTTCAGTAGAATGATCTCGAACCAGACAGGATTCCCCTCAACTCCTTCGTATGTCTGTGTTGAGAAAATTGGGAGAGAAAGGAATTGATTTGAGAGAGAGAGGCAGAGAGAACTGTTTGATTTTGATTTGGCCATGCATTGTTTTCATGGGCCCTTATATACGTGAAAATGGGGAATGCGTGGGTCAGAAAACGTGGTGTCCCACTTGTTATGGCTCCCCCATCGTGTCAAGCTTTTCACACAGATTATTAGTATTTTATTTTTATTTTTTTATGGGAGACAATTCTGTTCGAGGCGGGTACATGATTAAGGCTTTAAACTCCTTCCAAATATGCTACTGAAGAGAATCAAACACATTCTTTCACCCACACCTGCTTGCTCAACTCACATGCGCCAACCGAGCCAATGACGGACGTATATATGTGCAAGTGTGTGCAAGTGCACACAGAAATTTTTTGAAAAAAAATAAAAATAAAATAAAAATAAAATATACTTTGGGTCATCAACAAAAATTACGGGACCCAATTTAATCTCTTAAAAAAAATTATCTTGTGATCCCTCTAAATTTCAAAATAGACCTATGTTAGTCATTTTGAGGGACTAATGTAGGTCTTTTTGAATTTCAGAGGGACCACGATTTTGATTATCTGGGTCTATTTTTGAATTCTGAGGAACCATGAGTCGACTTTTTTTTCTAAGGGATTAAATTGGGGCTTGTAATTTTTGTTGAGGACTCAAAATGTTCTATTGTAACAGTTTAGTTGACTCTTGATTACTTTTTATGTTAAGTTAAAGTTTTTTTTTTTTGTTTATATTCTTTTGTATTTTAATATATTTAAATTTTTTTTCCTTTATTCTTTTATTCTAAGTGTGCAGACATAAATAAATTTTTTTAGGTCCGTCATTAAACTGAACTAGCATCATTTGGTATAGATTATTAGTATGTAGTACTATTGAATATTTTACCTAATTTTCCAGTTAAAATGGTCTGTGTAAAAACTATATCCTCCCTAGGGGAAGAGATTTTTTCTCCTTTCCTTTTGTTTTTTAGTTACATTTTTTTTCTTCCTTTTCGTGATGGACGGGGAAGCAAGTTGAGTTTTGTAACCTAAATGACTATTCACTTTCATTATTAGTTAGTCATTCCACATTTAGATTAGTGCCGAAGTTATATCTATCATAGATCTGAAGTGTTATTTCTGAAAACTCAAACATACTAATTATGTCTTGGAAAATGAAAAAGAAAGAGTTAATAAGATGGTAAATGGTTTCAAATCAATAAAAGATTGGTGGATTAGTGATGCAAAAGTAAACAACCTCTTTTAGCATCTATTAAAGGCCTGGCAAAGTTCCCTTTTAAGTCCTACCTGTCTTGTCAATCTCTTACGAAACAATACCACATAGTCCTATTATAAATAAACGTTGCATTGCTTATTCCTATTGGCTGAAAGACTTATACTATCTAAACAACTGTTGGTGTTACATTTGACATAAGTAGTTTCGTATGAGTTCAGATTATCTCAAACTTTTCCGTGTCAAACTTGGATAGAATTACATGTACAGTTTTACAAAATTATGACAGCAGGAGTTGTGCTTCACAAATTGTTATGATGGAGCCAGTTATGTAGTGTATACAACGGTGACTGTGGTTCTGTACAGTATATTACTTTCTTTTTATGAATAGGATGGAGTTTTTTGCTTATAGAGTTAGATGTAGTCAGAGTGACTTAAGCAGTGAATAAAATTGATAGAACACAAAATAGTGTGTATCATGATCTTGATATGAGTGTTTAAAGGAGTACTCTTTTGCTTTCTACTTTGAAAAAGGGGCAAATGAAGAGAGATGAATAGGAACATTCTTTGATGAATGATAGTCCCAAATGGTATCAATCCAAGCAAAAATAGAAAGAAATAACGCTCGTCCTGTTTAAGCTCAAGCAGAGGTAGTGGAAAATGGATAGTGGACACTAAAATAAAAACTTTTTTTTTTATAAGGTAGTTATGGGCAGAGTTGTTCTGCCATGACTATGATATTTGCTATGCACAAATAGCTTGCCATATTATATGGGGATATGAAATTGCTTGAGATAATTTCAGCATCTAACCATCATGTGCAAAACATGTAGAAATTATTCAGGTGGTCCTAATAGGGGGGGGGGAAGTAAACAAAATGCACCTAAGCAAAGTATGCCCAAAAATGATTGAGTGAAGAGCATTTAAGCCAAGGGAGTTGACCTAGTAGTTAAGGAGGAGTTGTCCCTCTTTTAACTATTAAGGTTCGTACCAGCACCTAGAGAATTGTGTTGCACTTGTATCACCAAAAATAAGAAAAGAAAAGAAAATCACTTATATCTTTGTACCATACACATTCATATTGGTTAGAGGCTACGATGCTATTGTCAAACTCCTCCTTTTCAAAATGTGAGACTATAGGAACCAGAACAGTTAATTGGAGAATAACAACCAAAAAAGTAGGCACAATGGAACAAGTTGAATAACTGTGGATGCGGTTGAATCTAAGGAAATAAAAATCACATGCCAAAAGCAAAAATGAAAGGTAAAGTAAAGGAAGATAGCAACATGTAGAAGGAACTTGAGGAGAACAGTGGCCCCTCAAGGCCCAACACGAAGAAATTGGTAACTCTCACAACTTTATCATTTTTTTCACTTACCCACTACTCATAGCCTATAAACACAAATACTAAATCCTCTCTCAGAATGATAGAATGCTCATTCTTGTAGATACCTGAGATCATCTGTGATCTAAGCCCTATCCACCCTGGATACAACACCATCTTAATACGTATGCCCTTAAGAATCTGGTATAAAAGGAACCTCCCATCACTTTAGCTAATAACAAAAACTTTGTTTTATACACAATTCATGATTATGTTCCCTTCCAGATTCCACAAAAAGAGGATTTATATGTTTGGTAGCGAAAATAAAATATGTAACAATTATTCCATTTCCGACCTTATTCTAAGAATAAAAAATCAACATTCCTAGTTAGACTGCTGGGGTTTTATACTTCACTGAATGCAATTTGACTTTACTTTTTCTAACATACTTTCTTTATTTTAAGCACCTTTTAGTCTCCCAATATACATTAACTAATATCAATTTAAGGAGTCTCTTATAACAAAGTCTCTAATGAAAAACTAACATTAAATCTTGATATGCAAATATTGAAGATTGATATTGTAATACAAACTTCAAATATTTAAATATCATGACCTTATATAAAAAATTAACACCCTGTGATATTTAAATATTGCAATAAAAAATACAAATATTCAAATAAAGGATCGTGATATTCGAATATTTGAACTTTGCATTAAAATACTGAAATATCAACTTTCAATATTTGAATACTATCATCCAATGTTAATTTTCCATCTTAATTTGAATGTAAGCCTCCTAATTCTATCGTCCTGTACTTAGAACCAGCAGTGTACAATACTTGTACCCATATCAAACATGTATCACCTTTGAAACCCCCCCTGCCCCCTCCAAAAATAAAATAAAATAAAATCATTTTCTTGATCAGAAACTCCTAAGGAATCAAGTTTTAGTACCAACATACGCATCGAGAAACTAAACTACAGAGATCTGGAGGGAAAATCCCTTTGACCATCAATTTTGCTTTTACAAATTTTCTCTCAAAAGGTTCTCCCTTTTGCCGTGTAAAAACTAAACCATATAAATAGTAGACATTTTTTTCTCTGCTTTCTACCATAACTACTAGACATTAATACCCCACCCAAAGACAGCACAAGCTTTAGGGTCCTTCAGCCTAGCAATGCATTCCTCTTGCATTATGAGAACAGTAAGCAAATGTCAATTTTGCCACTGAAAGGAAATGACCATCGCATTGCAGGTAATGAATGCCAATATACCAAGAAAAAAAAGTAGCAAAAAATTGCAAGAATGAATGAAGCATAATTACAATGTTCATCGAACAGCATTTATTTAATAATAACTTCAAACAGTCTGATCCTGGAGTTCAGGCAGACAAACAAATAAATACTTAAATAGCTCTTATGAGCAATAGGATTTCCTTTTACAAATAAGTTGAAATAAATTACAAATAAACATTTTCACTACTTACATACGCAATGCACAACAGCAAGGGCTCATAAGTTAAAGGAAATAATAAAGTGAACCTGCTTCAGAATAGTTGCGAGAAACAAGACCCCAATACTCATAAATTAGAAAAGTGAAAAACTAATCTCGAAAACTTGATTGGCTGCTGATCTCCAAGTCCACATGTTCACTTACTTTGGTTCCATTGATTTCTTCAAAATGTTCGGTCTTGTTTTTATGGTCATATATGCCACTGCCATCATTCACATCACTCCTATCATAGTTGTTGGTCTTCAGTGGGTGATGCTTCCTCCGAGTAACCGTTCCTTTTTCCTTGACCCCTTCAGATAAATTAACTGCGGTACTATTGCTCTTTCGCCGGCCCAGTTTTGGAGATTTTGCGCGTGTGGGTGGCAGCTGGCCCAGACATGTTACTCAACTTTTGTCATGCACACAAGTTGGAAAAATATGTCTACATGTACAACTTGATCTTTTATAATTATAATGTGCTGTTTTTAAGTTATTGCTGTTGCAATTTGGTTTGGGAGCTTAACATGAACTTTACATTGTTTTTGCTGATAAAACTGGATTTCATAAATAATACTACTAAAAGTATAAGAAAATTACACACCTTCTTCAATTCAGCCTTAGGTGGAGGCCCCTCATGGTAAAAGCTTGGCATAGGGTTTGCTTTAAACATTAAACTCTTCCTCAGCTGCTTGATAGCTTCCTCCCTCTCTTCCTTCAATGTTTCAAAATTGATGAAGGAATCAGAGTGAGAAAACTAACCTATAAGCTTATAAGGAAAAATTAAGTAACAGAATGACAATGTTATATCTTGTTTCTGAAGATACTCAGTGCTGTACCTTGGTCCTTGCTTCACTTTGATTCTTCTCAGCTTCCATTGCTTGTTGCTTTTCCTCTAATTTTGAATAAAACTATGGCATGAAAAAAGAAAAAAAAAAAGGGACCACGCACCAATCACTTTGAGGTAGAAAAACCTATCTAAACAAAGCTAACTAATATACAGGTCCTTACCTCCCTCCTTTTTTCTGCACGTTCAGTGGACCGAAACACTGGAGCAGAAGCAACAGTTGCCCTGGATTTGATTGACTGCACAGAAGCTGCAGTTCTTTATATGGTCAAGGAGTAATATCAATTTCAAATTTTAAGAGGAAATAGAAGAACCATTGCCAGTTTAAGAAAGAATGAGATGAAATTTGACGCTTTTCAACTGCAAGGTTTAAGAGGATACATTGAAACAACCGAACAAGAATCGTCCTCATCAGGATGCTTGTTATTATCAGCTTGCAATGGCTTTCTTGAAACTAAAGGAGATTTCAACTGCAAGGTGCAAGCAGACAAAACAAAAACTTCAAGACTAACTGTGAATAAGTAGTAATAAGAAGACAAAATTAACCTAAACAGTTCAACAATGTATTAAACAATGAAGTAGAGGGTTCAAATTTAATTTCATTAAATTGTAATATGTAGCAGTCCTAATAAAGTGCCTATGTTACGAATCTGAAGAACCTCTTAATGGGAGAGGCATCAAAAGCTTAAGCTAACTTTGGATGAATATGCAATAGATCACGTCTAAAACTTTGCAGCTTCTCTTCCTTAACGAGATATATTAAGAACACTAATAGAACAATTTGTTCTTCAAACCATCCACAAATATAAAAGACAACAAAATAATTAAAGGAGGAAGCAGATTCAGCACCAGCATGTACCTGATTCTGTTTAAATATATTGGGAGATAGCACATTTTTTTTATTTAAAGATTTTCTCTCGTTACTGCCCTTGTTATCTTCTTCAAAAGCAGGACGAGTTCCAACTGTGGCACGCTTCTCAGTTGCGAGGGAAAATGGTTGTGGAACTGTGGGCTTGATTTGAACACTACCTGTACACCTACTGTTAAGATTTCCAACAGCAGGTCTTGATCCATGCTTTACAGTATCCCGTGGCTTGTGATTACCCCTTGTTTTGTTGGGTTTTAAACTTTTCTCACAGAGGACACCCTCAAAATCTGAGGTTGACTTCTCACATTTTTTAATGTTAGAGACATCAGAAGTCTTAACAGAAACTTCAGTTGTACATTCCTTCACCTCATATTCCTTTGTGCTCTCCTCTGAACTATGAAGTTCAGTAGTCTCATTGATATGCTCATAAGAGACTGTAATATTTTGATGATCAGTTTCAGTTTCATGCCCTGAATCATGGGGAATGTCATCTGAATAGATTATGACACGATCTGGCTCCTTGATGACACAAATATCTGCATCTTCTATTCCCATCGCACTATAACAAAGAAATGTCAGAACCAAATAAATTGAATTAAATGAAATGGCCCAAATCATCTTTGGAAGAAGCTCAGCATAGTTAGTTTTAAATTTCTGTATTGCCAAAAACATAACAGAAGGATTGTACAACCTTTCACAAATATAAGAACATAAATGATTATTAAGGGGTGAAGTCAGGATTTACATATTTGTCGGTAAAAAGATAAGAAAATATAACCCAAAAAAAAGTTTGCACTTAGCTTGTTTCAAAGAATTTCTGTGTACAAAAAATCAATTATCTTATAGAGTTGCAGCTTCAAGATTGAAATAGAAATTATAGAATGCTCCCAAAAGGATATTATGGTTTAGAATTTTTACTTAAATGTTTCAACAAAACAGCATTGTATAAGATTACAATGAAATGATGACGATACTACATATATTCCGTAAGCTTCTTTCATTTAGCCGCTGACCCAACTAGTTTGGGATAAATGTGTTATTGATGTTGAAGCTTCTTTCATTGAGCCAAAACACAAAAGTCTAAAATAAGAACTTTAACTAAATCAATAATATTAACAGTTATGAAAAATTAAAAAGAAATAAAAGAATAAAAAAGTCTTGTGAATAAAATGACATTCTAAAAGTTCCACCATAAAATCTACAATTATGCATTTCTTTGTATGTCTAGCTTTGAGATATATCTAGGTGCTATTATTGAAACTATTATTTTGCTTTCTCCTGGAAAACACTCATATTAACTTTGCCAACTTCGCCAATCTTGCTATCTTTCCCTCACTAGAATAACCACAGTTGATTCTGACACTCACATATAAACACTCTTGCACCAAGCATGCTTAAACGTACTTACAAATTAAATAAACTCAAGACGATAAGAGAATAATCTCTAAAAATCATTGTAGTTGTGTTCAACCAAAAAGTGGAACCAAGGGGCAAAAGATTACTAAAAACTAAAGTAATGAGCATGACAGATTACAAGAGCATGGAAGCATATGTGAATTATTTAACATAAATCATAAGGAATAGAATCAATTGTCTACCTAACTCGAGAAGAAAAGGCATTCAAAAGAAAGACTAAAGCACATAAAAGGAAAGCAATCAAATTGGTTGGCATGTATCTCCAATCAAAGATTAATTCTCTAATAATTCAAAATCAACAACTCAACCATATCCGACAAGGCCCCATATGCCAGAGAAAAAGAAGAGTATTAAGCAAGGAGAATTCATATTAAATTTTAAAAGTACAACCATTAAGATCATCCCGGGGAATACATGCTACGTGGTTTAAATAAATACAGATTTACAGACACATTAAATTTTATCAAGCTCCAAAATTTCTTTAGAAAATATCTTATATATTGGTTTTTCACCGACAAATTCAATCTAACACATAAATCACACATGTGAAGAGCGTTTAACATTTGAGCTAAAACCCAAATGAAAAACCAAAGATTGTGAAATGTATGTCCCGAATGGATACATTATTTTTCCCAAAACTGGATCCAACCATGCAAAATCTATAAGTGCAAAATGCTTCCCAAGAACCAAAAAATCACACTTTGAACCATATCTACACTCTATAATAGAATGAAAATAAAATAAAATAAAATGGATTTCAAGTTTCAACATGCCAAAAAATTTGTGTTCTTCCTCAACCCCATTAATTAGACATTTTCTCAGCAAGCAATCACCCCTTAACTTTTAGATTTTAACAATCAAAATAAACATAACCCCATTACTAAAAAATCAACCCAAAGAGTCAATGACCCAGAAAAAAAAATAATAATAATAATAATTGAACAGCCCAGTAAATTAAGTAATAAATAAACTCATTACAGCAAAAAAAACACAGACACAGAAACAAGGATTAGGACAGATCTCAGAAAGAAAGAAAGTGCATTTTGATACATGGAAATGCAAAGGGAGAGTGGAGGATAAAAACATGAAAATGACTCACATTCTGAGTTGGATCTGGAAACAAATAATGCAACTGTTTCTGTATGCTGTGTTGTGCTGTGCTGTGTTATGTTTTGAGTTTGAGTTTTTTGTTTATGTACTTTGTTGTGTTGTCGCGCGTTTTATATGTGCCTCGTCGGTCGCACGCCGTTTCCTCACGGCGTTTAATTGCATCTTTCCAACTTTTGAATTTGGATCATTCACCTTTATTGTAATTAAAAAAACAAATAATTGTTCCCTTGATATCATAAAGTTGCTACAAACTCAACTCAATACATGCAACAAGAATATGTAGATTTAGTTTCTATAATGTAAGACTATCAATTAACTTTTCTCATAATCCATTAATGGTAATTTAAAAAAACAAATCAATTACTCTACCAAAAATTTCTTTTTCTTCACTTTTCTTTTTCTTTGTAATTAGATATATGTAGATTTTGGTAATGCGAAATTTACTCAAATACCCTTTTGCTTTTGTCTTTACATTTGTGTCTTAATATATAATTACTTGTTTTTTCGTTTTTTTTTTTTTTTTTTTTACTAGGAATCAATCTTTTTCATATTCAACTGATTGAGTACAGACTTATTAATAGAATCAAGATTAGGAGAATAGAGCATAAATCAAACAGTAGTAGAATGGGAAAGTCCAAACACACGTTTAATACGTGTATATAAAAAATATCTTTAATACAGATTTAACAATATCTTATTCTTCCTCATAAACAATAACGTAATTCTTAACTTTTAAATTTATTTTTTCAAAGTGGGTAAATTCTATATAAACAATCATACATATCTCTAGGAGTGGACAGAGGATCTAATTCCCCTAAATACATACCACTAAGTTTTTATTAAGTATTAAATGAGTATATTCTAACATAGAGTCATGACACCATCTTTTTATTTTTATTTTTTCATTATTTTATAGTAAAAATGGTAGGTATGTATACCATTAATCTAATAAAATAAACCATATAAAAAACACAAATTTAAGTGATTCTTAAACAAGTGAGAAATTTAACAAGCTCTTGTGGAAAATAATGTCAAGAGTTTAATTTTGATCTAACACCAATATAAAAGATTTTGACTTCAAAGAGTTGTTTTCAAATGTTATTTTGTTTTTGTTAACAAAAAAAAAGTTAATTTTTTGTTAATATTACCAGTATATATTATTTAATAATAGTGTATGAAAAAGTCTCATAAATCAAATTAAAATATAAATAGATAAATGGGAGCAGTTATAATCTCATTCTTGACGTAAAATACTAATTAATTTTGTCGTTGTCGTTATATATTTACGCATACTTATCGAATTGTATAAGTCAATAAGAAAAATTGTCTCTCTCGATCCAGCTAAGCACGCATACCTCTGAATGTATGCTAATCAAAAGCCCAAACCTTTCTTATGTTGACAGTTTTAGAATAATTAGCATATCTTAAGACTCATTCATGGTGACCAGTGAGCATCACCATGACACCAAACTATGATATTAATTCATGTCTTTAAGAAAAGTGATTAAAGAAAAGACATCCCATCTAAAGCATTGCTTAGACCCTATACTTGACTGTTCTTGCTTAACCCCTTGATTAATGCCCAACACCCTCTTCTAATTTTTCAAATCGTAAATAATTCATTCAAAGCCCACGACACGTCCATAATTACCATAAAATGAAATAGTGTCGGTTTGAAATTTTGAACATAAAGATGTTACTCTTTGTATTTGAGTTATTGTGCAGTTCTTGAATTTTGTCTCTAGTCATCAATCATTTGCAACTTATGTAATGCCTAACGTATATAACAGACACAATTTGTATTTAATGGGTATGGATGTTTTCCAAACGAAAGCTCAAACCTTTAATCGACGCATTAAAAGGAGCAAAGTTTTCATAGGAATTACATGTTTATTAATAAGTATAGAGTAAGTTGGACATTAGGGCTAGGGATGTGCATGGGTCCAACCGAATTGAATTTTTTGAAAAATCAAACCGAATTGGTTTAAATAGATTGGTTCGAAAATAGTTCGGTTCGGTTCATGAACTGGTTTTTAAAAATCAGTTATTTTAAGGGCGGTTTGGTTCGGTTCATGATTTGGTTCAGTTTTTTTGTTATTTTACACACCCCTAATTACGACTGTGCTATTTTCTGTCCCAGTGGTTAGCGTTGCTCTTTCATTAAGAATATAGCAAAGCTCTATTTGGAAGTGCATGAATTAATTTCTTCGAACATTGAAAATATAATTTATATACAAATTCTATTAAAAAAAAGCGTGTTCCATAATTTCATCTTGCAACCAACTTATATTTCGACATAAGTAAAAAAATATGAACCATTGGAGCTTAGTTAAACTTTGTCTCAAACAAATTCTTGGAAAATTTTGAGGGTTGGAGGACGTGCCTCTCTCATCGATTGGAGATTAGTTTCATCCTTCCTTTGGTGGCGAAATTCAATACACCTGCCCTTCCGATGAGGGGGTAGCCTTCAAGACCGTACTCCAAGAACAAAGTGACCGGACTCGCCCTTCCGATGAAGGCTAGGTGACCAAACTCGCCCTTTTGATGAAGGATAGCCTTCAGGGCCGTACTATGAGAACAAGATGACCGGAAAAAGGTTGAATAAGAATACAGAATACCTTCAGGTTGTACCAAAAAAAAAAAAACCATTGAAATCCATTGAATTACGGCAAGAACCCACTCTATAATCAAAACTCAAACCAAGCCTTAACTAGTAAGAAACGCATAGAATATACATACATGTCATCCTATGGATTACTCAGTAACTCACACCTGATCATCACCTCACCCAGCCAATGAATAAACGACGAAGGCATGTTTCCAGCTAAGTCTCAATAATGTAGCTCAGCAAGAGCCATCCCACATAGAGATATAGGCTATGAAGGTCCCTCAATGGACCAATCAGAAGATAAATCAAAGCAGGTTATGTCATGCACTATAAATAAAGAGGCTAAGATCTAAGTAAATTTATTTTCTCCATATTACTTAAACTTATTTAATCACATACTAACTTAAGCGTTGGAAATTTGGAATACTTGCATACCGTGCGTTCCATATCAACAATTTGTTACATCCACACCTCATCCCAAGATGCCATCCCTTGCAAAGGCCTACGATCCCAAAGATATTAAGCTTCAGCATTAGAATAAATCAATTTGGACCAAACTCCACCATAATGTGATTAGGCCCAATTTCTTATGATTTCATCAGTACATAAGAGGTTATTTGAGAGTTCAAAAAGCTTCACCATATTTTATTTTGAAAATTCATATTATTATACTTGAACACGAGTAAGTTCTGAATATATATGTCAAGCGAAAATGTCAACTTTTTATCAAATAGAGGCTACGTTAAAATAAAATAAAAAATTATTTACAGGTCAAATATCACAAGCTCAACTCAAGTCTAGTCAAGTGTGAATCGTGAAAGTTAGCTGACATTGTGCTAGAGACATGTTGTGATTTGAGAGTTTTAGCTGATATATTCTCTTGAATCTCTTCGTAGAAGAAGCAATAGACACACACACGTATCCATAAAGGGTTACTCCAATTGCCAAACTAAAATATATGCACTTTTTTATTATTTTCTAATTACTTTTATTTATTGAATCCAGCTATTCCAACTATTGTAATCATAGGTGAGACTTTGAAACACAATATGTGGACACTTTGAGAAAAGCAAAATCTCTTTTCTCACCATACAGAGAAATCCAACTAACAGGATGTAATTATGCTATTCTGGTTGGGTTGCAATCAATTGTTGCTTTAACACCTTTAAATTTCTAATAATTTTAACAATAATAAAATATTTCTAAAATAGAGAAATTATCAAAAATAACATTTAATTATTTATTAAGATTACATAAATATTGCGGAAACTAAATTAGAAATCAATTTTGAAAAATATTACCGCCGCACATGTAACAGGGACAAGTGCAAGGCTAACTACAACATAATCTTATTCCAAAATATATATTCAATATAAATATTTAAAAATTTAAAATATAAATTCAGAATCTAAATATATCTAGTACATTTATTAAATCCTAAACTTAGCTTGAAATTTTTGAGACATTATCCTCACTGTTCATTGCTAGCCACATCATTTGCAACCTGCTTCACTGGAAATCTGCTCCCCGAAGGACCATTGCAGCTAAACAAACACAAACAAAAACAGTCAGCAAAGCTGGTAATCTTAATCAAAACATAATTTATAAACTCAAATATAATAATCACATAATAATTGAATCAAATGTCAATTTCAATATTCATCATATATATTCACATCAAATTAGATATTATCCATTATCTTTATTAAGTTTATTTAGTGGGAAGAGAATCATGGTAGACCTGGGAGACCCTATTAGTCACAAATAATTAAATTTGGCTATCATCAAAACATATTTTCCTAGTGTACACACATCTTCCCAGGAAAATAATAGCAATTTATAATACAATAAATTAATAATAATAATAATAAAAAATTATAAATTAGTAGTAATAATAATAATATTATATATATATATATATATATTATTAGGATTAGATGATAAATTATGATACTATGAGAATTATGATAATATGAGATTTATGTCAATATGAAATTTATGATACTATGATATTTATGATAATATGAGATTTATGATACTACGAGAACTATGATACCATGAGATTTATGATTTTGATACTATGAGATTTATGATTGTGATAATATGTGAAATTATGATTTAAAATTATGTGTGATTAATTAACCAGTGGGAGGATAGCTTTGGGATGGTACCTCCTAAAGTGATAAACACAACCTTTGGGCTTTATGCTTGCCTCCGATATTTATATGATGTGAAAAGATATTATTTGTTTTTCTCAAAGTGGTATCTAGCAGGATTTCTCGGGATATTAGTAGCAGCTTTGGAAAGATGTGTGCACACTAGGAAGAGATGTTTTGATGATGGCCAAATTTGATTATGTTTCCCGAGTCACAGGATTTTTTGGGTTTACCATGGTCTCTTTCCACTAAATAAACTTATTTTTTGGGTTTACCATGGTCTCTTCCCACTAAATAAACTTAATAAAGATAATGAATAATATCTGATTTGATGTGAATATATATGATGAATATTGAAATTGACATTTGATTTAATTATTATATTTGAGTTGTATAAATTGTGTTTTGATTAGGATTACCAGTTTTGCTAACTGTTTGCATTTGTGTTTGTTTGGCTGTAATGATCCTTTGGGGGAACAGATATCCAGTGCAAGTTGCAAATGACGGGGGTAGCAGTGAGGATAATATCTCGAAAATTTCAAGCTAGGTTTATGATTTAATAAATGTATTAGATATATTTAGATTCTGAATTAATATTTTAAATTTTTAAATATCTACATTGAATATATATTTTGGATTAAGATTATGTTTTAGTTAGCCTTGCACTTGTCCCAATTACATGTGCGGCAGTAACATTTTCCAAAATTGATTTTTAATTTAACTTCTGCAATATTTATGTAATTTTAATAAATAATTAAATTTTATTTTAACAATTTCTCTATTATATAACTATTATATTATTGTTAAAAAATTTAGAAAATTAAATCAAATGTCAATTTCAATATTCATGATATATATTCATATCGAATCATATATTATTCATTATCTTTATTAAGTTTATTTAGTGGGAAGAGAATCATGGTAGACCTAGAAAATCCTATGAGTCTATTATGTGATCCGAAAAACCCTGCCAGTTACAAATAATCAAATTTGGTCATCATCAAAACATCTCTTCCTAGTTTACACACCTCTTCACAAAGTTAGTACTAGTATACAAACCCTGCCACATATCACCTTGAGAAGAACAGGTAATATCTTTTCAAATCATAAAAATATCGGAGGGATAAATCCTAAAGCTTGTGTTCATCACTCTAGGATTTATCATCCCAAATCTATCCTCCCACTAATTAATTAATCACACATAATTTCAAATCATAATTTCACATATTATCACAATCATAAATCTCATAGTATCAAAATCAGAAATCTGATGGCATCATAATTCTCGTAGTATCATAAATATGATATTGTCATAAATCATAAATCTCATATTGTCACAATCATAATTCTCATATTCGAAAATAATCATTTATTTCAAAATAAAATAATTTTCGTTATATATATATATATATATATATATATATATATATATATAAAATAAATAAAAATCTTCATATAATATCCTAAAATATTTTCATATAAAATTAACCTAAGAGTAGCTAAAAGATTAGGATTACCTGGTCTTCATATTTGCTAACTTATAGAAGAAAAGCGATTTGGGAAGAGAAACCCGATTGGTAATCAAAGAAAAATAATAAAAAAAAAAATAAAAAGAAATTTGAAAGAAGAAAGAGTAGAAGAAGAGGAGAGGAGAATTAGTTTGGTTAAACTAAACCTTTTTTTATAGTTGAAGTTATGTGCTCAAATATGGACTTCGTACAATTATTTCATTTTTCTTCTTAATTTTCTTATTGGTGAAAATATCGCTGACTCATTATTGACTCAAGGCTAACTTATCATATCTAATCAAATTAAATTTGGTGACGCATCCTAATCCAATCACATTACCAATCAAATAATAACATTAATACATAAATGATCAATCAATTAATAATTCAAATAATCACAATTTATCATCTAATCCTAATATATATATATATATATATATATATATATATATATATATATATATATATTACTAATTTATAATTTATTATTATTATTAATTTATTATATTATAAATTATTATTTTCTTGGAATATTAGTTCTTGTGTAGTACATTACATTGCTCCTAGTCTATCTATAGGCAGTTACCATTTTATTCATGTAAAAAGTGTTCCTTGTAGACCCACTTTCCATATTAGATGGTTCAAACTTCAAACCTCTCACTCTGATAGACAAAAAGGGGCATATCTAAATTTAAAATTATTTAATCAATATGTTGTAACAAAAGTAAATTACATGCCCTTGTTCTACAATGAGAGTCCACGCTAAACTCATAAGAAGATATTACTGAAGGGACAATTTGGCTAGGGTGAGCGCCAATGTTTTTACACCATTTGACATATCCTGAATGTTGGCGAACTCTTCAGGCTTATGGCTGTATCCTGTAAAATTAAGAACAAGAGTATTAATAAATCCTTTTCTTTATAAAGATGTTAGGAAAAAGAAAATAAAATATTTTAGCTTATAACTATTCAGCTTGATATATGCCTTTGATCAGAATGGAAACTGGTAAGCATGACCAAATGCATGTGAACGTATCGGCATTTAACACACAAATTCTGCAATGCTTTTTAGTTCGAAGCTAAATGGATGTCTATTTGCATGAGATTAGAGCTCTACTTTCCATTTTCCAATTACTGTTGGTACTCTCAAATTAAATTACAAAAAGAACACACACCGCATTTTGTTCCCCTTTCTTTGGTTGTTGATAGCACAAACAATTCTTTCGGATTAGTGCACATAACACAAAAAAGCAAAACAGTAAATACCTTTGTAACATGGAATGAAAATCATGCCCATTGGAGACAACCTGCAATTACACAATGTACATAAGCAGCAGATTTTCATTTCACACAAGAGCAACCCACTGTATGGTTTCTTGTAACATAGTATAATCAGACTAAAATGAGCCAGTGAAGGTATGTTTAGCTACTGTCAGAATGTTCAAAACTGTTGAAATATAGGGTTTAGGTGGAAAAGGAGGAAAAGAGAGAAAGGAGGTTCTCAATAATATTCTGAATGTAGGAGGCTCTCAGTAACATTCTGAATGTATGATATTAGATTGATATGATACGAGTGACTAAAAAAACGTACTGACACCTATTTAAACTAATAATTAGGTCAAGTATTAGTGTAGTAATACTACTTCTACAAGATCAGTCCAATAAGTCTACTGACATAACAAGACTCCTAACATAATAAGAATTCTAAGATTCTAACGAGAATTATATTAAATAACATATATACAGTTATCGTGCAAGTCAAAATTGTGAGAAAATGGCAAATTTGGTGAGGCAAAAAGATACTCTACCCATTTACTAGCATGCTAAAGAACAAGACTTCCTTTCTCCTTATTTTTACTTTCCACCCCTTGCCCACCGTTTTGTTTTCCTTTTTGATGAGGTTTGGTTCTTGAATAAAGAGAAAAAGCCAATTGTATTTCAATAGTGCATTATCCCAGTAAATGTGAAATAAAGAACCTTTAGATGAACATTTTTCTTGCTTAGATCCTATACTGATCTCACTTGGAACTTGAAAATTTAAGAAAGGATGTTTTGGGGCACTTCATAAGGAAATAATTTATGCATATTTAAAACCATCTGTCACCTCTCTCTGGAATTACCTGGCCATAAACAACGAATCATGATAGGCTCTACTAATCATCAACTTGCTTGTCAAGTTCAGCTCTTTTGTTGCAGTTTCCATTGCCTTGATGACTGTTTCATCAGAAAGGGCCGGTGGATCCTGATTGATGATATGAAAATCAGAAAGCTTGACACCTCGGGTTTTGGCTATTCTAATTGCTGATTGGTGGATTTTCTCAATCACTTGGTTTCTTCTTTCCTCATCAATGTCTCTTGTGTCTGCAACACCACAAAATAATTACAATGTGAATATTTATATAAACAAGTATAATATACTAGTAACTAGAATTATCCGTAGGTAGAAAGAAATAGTCAAACAGTTTTCTATAACAAAAATATTGGAACAACTATTGCATGGGAAAACCAATAGTAATTAAACATTGTAAGAATGCCAGGTATGACTATAGTTGTCCTGTAAATACATACCAATTTCTATGTGTGCTTTGCTAGGGATGCTGTTGATTGCTCCAGGATGCAGTTCCAAGATGCCTTGCAAAATAAAAGAGGTTAATTTAAATGAATGTTCTAGATTAACCGAGTTACTGCAATAATAACTTACCAACGGTGCCAACAGTATCAATAGACCCAGATTCCAACACATGTTTCTCAACAGCCAGGGCTAATTCAGAGGCTGCCAGACCGGCATCATTTCTGCTCCAAATGATTTATAAATTATACTTGAAGCATTAGAATTCATTAATTAAGAAAATTCAAAAGTAGTGGACTAGATAATGTAATGGGATCAAGAGATAGTATGCTACTCGATGCTACAATTATTTCACTCAAAATTATGGAAAGATCTAGAATAACATCAAAAAGAAAAAAGAAAAAAGAACAAAGATCCGAAAACTGAAGTTTAGTTAAAGACAGTATCAACTGAAGTTGGAAAGCAGAAAAAAAAAGAAAAATGCTTGATAATAAACTTAGGGAAGAATATGAGCAACATAAGTTGCAGTTCAAGTGAATGCAACAATAGAAAAGGACAAAGGTGCAATCCCACAAAAGAAAAGAAGAATATCTATTTTAAGATTGTAGCCACCTGTTAGGCATAAGGACAGCACCAGCATGGCCACCATTGCCTTCAAATTCAACCTTTAGACTTGCTGGAGCTGCAATTGCAGTAACTATGCCTATAGATATACCTGAGTCCAGAAACAAATTACATATCATCATTGAAATTATGGCTAAGGCAAAGATTACGTTAGCCTAGAGAGATGTACTTTCTTCTTCCAGAATAGGCCCTTGTTCTATGTGCAGCTCTACAAAAGCAGAATATGTTCCTTTCTTTAAAGATACACTGGATAAGTCATCTTCATCTTTCGCATACCCAGCAGATCTTGCAGCATCTAAGAAGGATATGTTTTGACTATCAGTTGTTGTCTTTAGAGAATTTTCTAGATTCTCATTCCCAGACATTAAGCGGCTGCACATGAGTAACAAATGATGAAACTTAAAGTAGAATATGGAGTGTAAGTTAAGTCTATCAGAAATTGTAAGATAACATAAATTGAGAGGATAGAAGTGAATTATTGATTTATTCATAAAAATAGCCACAAGTAGGAGTCCTATTCTGAGATAGTATATAAATGCTTTTTCTCACCTTCCCAGGCAACTAATTCCAAAGCGTGTAGGTTCTTCTGATGTGAATAATATGACTTCCAAGGGTCTTCTAGGGGTAAAACCACACCTATGAAGATTTCAGTCAATATCACAAACATTAATACTTATTACAAAAGTGGATAATGATTGGACACTGTAAATCATCTTCACAATTTGGATCTTTCTTATAAGTAATTAAAAGGAATAAGTTGTATTTCAAACTTACTCAGTTAAATATAGTCACATAAATTGATAATTTGTACTTTGTTATTTGCAAGAGATAGCAAGCATATAGGTTAGAAATGAAAATAAAGAGGTTGGACAAAAGATATGGAGTGTAATCTAGAAGAAATAAGAGAAGCAGGTTAGACAAGTAAGATGACAATTAGGAGAATTATTTGGGGCAAGTGGTTAAATAACAGAAAATGTAAAGGAGGAGTTGTCTTGGGAAAAATTAGTATCGACTCGGTAGCTTGCTCTGGTATAGTCCTTGATTCATAGAGATTCAATAACAGAATCACTTTCTCTCTTTGATTCCATATCTCAGCATCTCAATCTCCCTAAAAGCGTATTAATATACCTTATTGTGCTCTTCATAAAATGGTTTAGACCTATAATATTTGGTTAAACATCAAATCATTGACCATTCATTGATACAGTTCTAGTGAATTCCAAACTAAGGGTTTATAGATTTTAATAACTTATTGCATACAAAAATATGTCAGCTTTGTCTTGATTCACTATCTCTAATACCATATAATTTTGGATTTTAACTTATTGAGAAACTAATGCAGAAGAGTGAAAGGCCGTTTAATACACTAGAAATTCAAGGTGCTGAAACTTCCAGGCTTTCTCAGTAATTATCAGAAGATAGCAATTAAAAATTGTCGTATTCTGAACATTCAATTAAGTCCTACGTCAGCAATAACAAGAAAAATTAAAAACCTTTTCAGGACATTGATGGCTTCAATAGCGCCTAAAACACCAACAACCCCATCATATTTTCCAGAGTAAGGTATAGCATCCATGTGCGAACCTGTTGCAGCTGCAGCAAGCTCGGGTTCATGGCCATCCCTGAATAAAGCAAGCAAAGATAAAGCCGATAGTGTAGTTAGTAAATTAAAGGCACACCCTAACTAAGATAGGGAAGAATATGATGTCGATATGAGCTAGAAGATCAAGTCATTGACGAATTGATAAGAATTTAGATATCAGAGAAAGATAATTATAAATGTAAATATCGAGTTGGATGATCTTCCATTCAAAGCTTTAGAGGACAAGCATTTGGGGAACAAGCAGACACTCACCAACGACCAAATATGTTACCAACAGCATCCTCTCTCACAGATAGACCAGCAATTCCCATCAGGTTTTTTACATACCTACAGATGGAAGACGAGAAAAGTCTATAAAGGCAGACATCTCACATTCAAAGCAGAAATATGGTCAAGCACACATGTGTACATGATTGAATAGTTTATTTAGAGGTAAAACTATACATACAAAAGTTAGAAAAACAAAACTTACCCCTCCTTTCTGCAGCATCAAATTCACCTTTGCATCCATGCAATGTTACATCAACACTGTTCTTTTGCACAGAACCACAACTAATTTTACAGCCCTACACCTTAATTATCTCTTTTAGTTTCTTCAAGAGTTCTCTACATAGGATTTTCTATTATTTAGCATTTACCAATTGATTGATCTTACATGCATCCATTTCACATTATATTTTGCTGTGTAAATAAAAGGGGCAGAAAAGATAGCATAATAACTGCAACTTTTATTTTACCCATTTGATCATATATATCCATAGACACACACACACACACATATGGTTACTATTTTCACCAAAAGTGGAAACTTTATTCACACATACCTGCGAGCTAAAACATCCTTCTCAGTATATAAGATCCTGGTCACTGATGGAGCAGGTGAGTCAGAAAATGCTGAGAGCTCATCAATCTAAGAACAAGGTACAGTTCAAAATGTCAAAAAACAATATCACAGCCCAGAAACAAAAAGCATGCCAAACTTCAGTCATAGATTTTCTGTGACATGATGGAATAACAGTGGCACACACTGACACTGATTCAGTACCTGGTTCTGCAGACCCTGAGCATCAACGGACAGTGCAGAGAGGGAAGTGGGTTTGAAAGAGTGAGGTTCATGGATTGAGTAACCAGAGAACTGCTCCATGGTTGTTGTGATTGAAGGGTCTTGTTCATGTTGATGAGCTGAAATTGCAGAAAAAGAGGTGCACAATAAGAGTAGCACGACAGAGGTAACCATTTTTAAGGTATCGTTGGTCTCAGCAGCCACTCACAACTAGTCACCACTGATATATGACGCCTTTGCACGTGTTTTATCCCAACACGTGCAAAAATCACCAAACAAATATATAGTAGTAAAATGAGTTCAGGAATTGATGAGGCTCAAAAACTGAATAAAGATTTTATTTATCATATACTTTATTAATTTTAAGAGTATTAAAAAAGACATTATATAGTCTAATGTTCAACAAAATTTGAAAAAAATAGTTTTTATAAAGGTTAATAATTTAATTATATACTAGGTTAATCCTAGTTGAATGAGTTGCTTAGGCTTGGCAAAAATGTGGCTCGTAACCCGGCTAAAATGAGCCGGGTTGAGTTAGGAAAAAATGAGTTAGTAACTCGAGTCAACCCGACTCGTTTCAGTTCGAAAAAAATCGAGTCAACCCACTGGTCAAACGGGTTGGCTTGCGGGTTATGTTTTTTTTTTAATATAAAAATATAAAAATTAATGAAGGTAGAGTGGAAAGCTAAAACCTAAAATCTCAATTCCAAAGACCCAAATGAAAATACCATGCAACTATCAATAAGTCCAAAACCGTGCATTCAGGACCTTTTTTATAGTATGTGTGACAATGTGAATGTGGTGTCAACTGCCAATAAGTCCAAGTCCAAATGCAAAAGGAATTTTCTATGGTTTATCTGTATAACGTCTTTGTATTGAATGAATTAATAATTTAAGGAAAAAAATTGAGAAGTTATAGCATCAATCAAATTTTATTTTATTTTTTCTATTTTTGCGAGCCAACCCTAATCCAACTCGGGTCGGGTTGGGTTGAGTTTTCTTACTCGTTTATTCTTCGAGCCAACCCTAACCCGACTCGTTTTTTTCGAGTTGAACGCGAGTTGGGCCGGGTTGACCCGTTTTGCCAACGCTAGAGTTGTCATATTCTTAAAATGCATTTCTTATACTTTGTTAAACAAAATTACTTTCTCATAATTTTTTCTTTTCTTTCTTTTAAATCAACAGTGGACTTCACTTTCTCATTTCTTCAGTTAAATTTTAAGTAGGAGTTTCTAATTCTATTTTAGTCAAGAAAAAAAGAAGAAGAAGCATTAAACCTAAATCTTTTTTAGGGAGAAAGAATTCTTATGTTGCTGGAGAGCTCTCTTCTTAAGGTTAGTGAGAGCTTATTTTGCGTGTAATAATTTTTTTGTTTTTTTTGGATCCCACCATGAACGTGGGTACCGCCATAAATTTAAGCGTGCAAGAAACTTTTCTTCTATAAAGCATTGCCCATCTTTTATTATATGTAAATTTTGGATTGAATTTTGTGACGGCCGAATTGGCAGGGTTTTGAACCGGAGAGGGGGAAAACGCCATAGCCAAAATCTTGTAGCTCCTTCTCCATATTGATGGAGGAGACAAAGAAACATACGTGCTTGAAGCTCCACTTTCCAAATAATAGCGACATTAACAGTGGAGAAGGAGAACCCATATTCGTGAAGGGCACTTGGTTTCACAGCCACTTCGACCTCGCCATCACCGATGGTATCAATGCCTGGCACTGCCACGGTACCCTACCCTTTTGACTCCTTTTTCGTATTCCGTTACCCTTTTCGAGTATCATGGAAAAACAATCATCAAGTTTTGATTTTTAATTTTGGGGTAATTGAAATTGTTAGCATCGGAGGAGGAGGTGAAGCAGCGTGCTGCTCAGTGGGACCAGCCAGCTTCGGAGTACGTGATGTTGGCTGAGCGTTACTTGGGGTTTCAGCAACCTGGTTCTGTGTATGCTTTTGATGATGCTGGTGATGGCCATAAGAGGGTAACTAACTGTTATTTGCATGCAGTTGTGGTGATCCCGTGAAAATTGTAGCCTTTTTTTTTTTTTTTTAACTATTGTTTATGTGATTGATGTGAATGTTGCAGCTGTCGTGGACGTTTGATAAGGAAGGAATGACACTGCAATGGAGATGGAAATGCATGCCGTCTAGTAATTGTAAGAAAACTACTGCAGACATATTGGACTTTCTAATGGATGCAAACACAACGCTAAGTGTAAGATTCTGCTTAACTTTTAGACTGTCTTTGAACGTGTTTTTTTATACAAGCAATTTCAAGCTCACTGTATGGCATTCGCTTGTCTGTTCTATAATGGCCATTGTGTTGGAGATGTCATGCTTAAGCAAAATTTTGGTACCTTTTTTCTGCTTGAATCAATGGTGGGATTCTAATAGCACCTTTTTTCTTAACATCAAGATTAGGGCAAGAGTCTTTCTCACTTATTCAAATCCTGTTGGGTGTGTATGCAATTCACCATTGAATAGTATTGGAATAATGTTGCTACATGCAACACTCCTCCCCTTTCTTTAGTTTTGAACATTTTAGTTAGGCGTGTTTGTTTATATCATTATATGCATGTACAGGAAGAAGTTGTCAGAAAAACTAAATTGTATGAGAAGATGAAAGTGGAAGCTGAGAAGTGCTTAGCCCAGAGTGAGAGAATCGCCAATGAGAGGGTGGAATTTGAATCTGAAATATATGTAAAGGTAACTTTTTAATTTTTGCTTGGTTTCCTAGCATAGCATGGCATAGTATTGTGTCACTTAAGAAGGCAGGTTGGTGTTGGTAGACTACTGAAAATATTAATTAAGTGAACTTTTAATATCTTCCGAATATCTAACCCATTCTCAACTGTATGTTGAATTCCCAATTTACAAGTTTATAGCAATACATGTTCTGCTTGACTTGTTCAAAATTTTGGTGATTTATAGTCCATCAGAGTCATGAATTAAACTGTGTTATTTTGTTGGTTCTCTGTTTTTGTAGTGATGAACTAGCTGTGATTAACTTTTTTATAAGGCTTTGTGCATGAGAGCCTTTTCTATTTTCTTGTAAAAGTAATTGTTTAAATCTTTCTCTTGACTTGTGTACTTCTTCTTTACCTCTTTTAACAGTTATGAATCCTTGAAAAGCAAGATAAGTGGGTTGGTAAGAGAGTGTTCCCTATATTCTGCGCTAAGTTTATTTCCATTAACCTCTGAGCTTTTAGCTAATTTAAGCACATCTTATGCTTTCAAAATTACATAGCTTGAATAAGTTTGTACTTTTTAGAGTCTTATACTATATTAGTTTTGACAGGAATAAAACTTAGTGTTTCTATTATACAATCATGATATATGAGGGAAAATGTCTGAGTAAAATGGTACCTGGATGCAAGGTCTGAAAACTTATTTGAGATTACTGCTTCTCTTGCTCTCTCTCCCCTTCTCTCTGCACTGACCTTTTCTTTCCTTAGTTTTCCATTGAACAGGATGCAATTGTTGTAAAAATACACATGCAGCTCCTCTATTGTGGGCAACTACGTTTACATCCATGTTATTGCCTTCACGGTTAGAAACTAGGTTAATCTAACAATAAATATGCTGGCTGACCTGGGTCAGTGAGTGCACAAGGCTTCTATAAATATTATTGCAGGGTCTGGAAAGGGTCAGATGTAATAATCTAACCACAAAATATTTGTATGTTGACCACCAAGCATTGGTTATAAATGACATAGATATAAATATTTTTCTCTTGGAAACTCGTATACCGTGCCTCAAGTATTTCAGTACCTTTTTATTGCCTCAAGTATCTCTAGACTGAAATACATTAAATAGCCAACAAAAAATATTTAATTTATGAATTTATTATCTACTATAGCAATAATTTGAGCAACATGATACACTTGCAATTAATGTGCTTCTATGTTGTTGATTATCTTTCTGAACAGTAATACTGCCTAATCCACATTTCTCTTTTTCTGTGTCAATGCCTAAATTGCGAGCTGAAACTGAAAGTGGGTTTAATTTAGCTTGCCATGAATGGGAACATGCATAAAATATAAATAAACATAAGATTGAACAATATAGGAAGACATCCCTTTCATCAACATCTGCTTATATATTGAGGCTAATTTTACTGGTGGAAAGGATAATTGTGTTAATATTACCTTTTCTTGTCTCCTTTGGATGCTTTTCATTACATGTACTATTACAAATCTTTGCATATTTCTTTCTGCTTTCCTTTTTTCCAAAGTTCCAATCTTTAAATCTGACCTTGCATTTGTTTGTTTTGCTTTAGTTTCTGGGGGTCTTGAATTCTAAGAAAGCAAAACTGAGAGAGCTTCGAGATCAGCTGTCAAAACAAGGGAATGCAGAGAAATCTCCTCAAGAGGAAGACACAGAAAAAACTGAGAGTTTTGACGAAGAAAGTGACGATGACAAAAGTGACGAAGATCCTCTAAAGTATGTTACTAGTTCTTCAAAGGATGTTAGAGCTAATAAGCCTTCTCGTGCAAAGAGAAGTAGACACACATGACATATTATCTGCACCAATCAAGAGTTGATTTTCACCTTGGATTTGACATCTTTACAAAAATTAGTTAACTAAGATTAACATGTGCCTCTTGTTATCCATGCCTCATAATCCATATAGAACAGTGTAAATCTTTTGTCTTCTCTTGTGTACACGGTTTTATGTACTTCTCAGGTTCTATGTGGAGTGTTGACTGCCTACACAGAGCTGTAGGCGGAAACCATTGCATGACCACCACTCGAGTAGCAATTCTGTGGGTTGGTTCAAGGCATAGCAGCTTCTTAGACTAGAACTATGGTTTTAACTTTTTACTCCTAAAATAAGATAGGTATTTCAATTTATCCTGGTTAATACAAGACATTGTACAATGCAAATCTATTAAAAATGTAGGTAGATGCATCTACAATTTAGGAATGGGTTAAGTTTTTTTTTTTTTTTTTGTTGCCCTTTTTGAGATATCTTGTAAATTTAATTTTTTTTTTTTTTTAATTCAGTTCGTTTTCCGATTTTACCAATTTTTAAAATTGCAAGATCTGTTCAATTTTTTTCTTTTTAAAAAGAATCATTTCTTTTCAAATGGGCTCTCGTAAAGTTTTAGAGAAAAAAAAATGTAAAAGTGACAGGTAACTTAAAACTTATGATTATTTAATGATAATAAATAGATATGGAAAGAAATAGTCATTTGGGCTTTGAATGGGGGCGTTTGGTGTAAATATTTCTTTTTAACTGAGAAAAAAAGATTTATAAGAATATGATGGAAAAAAAAAATTCCTGAGAAAGTAACAAAAAAAAAGTGTTTGATATGTCAAAATTTTATTGAACAAATAAGCTTAATTTATTGAAAATGTGTTTAGTTGATGATAGAATATTAAAGGAAATCTCAACTGAAATTACCAAATTACCCATATATAATTTTTGAATTTTGTCCCGTCTCTTCATGGCTACTTACTTGTTTATTTTGTTTTTCACTACTACACCTTTGCCACTTTCTCTTCTTTTGCCTCCATTTCCGACGGTAGAATTTTTATGGTTGTTGACTAATAGTAGAAATATCAGAGGGTATTATAGTCTGAATATGTTAAAATTAGAATCAGAGTACATGGCAAAAAAATACCATAGGTTTGGGGGGCATTATTTTTTTCCAGTGATTAGTGCAAATGTGGATTGATGGGAGAATATTTTTGTAGGGAATAAATGAGGATACTTTATACCAAATATAAACAAAAAAATATTCTCCACCTCACTTCCCCATTATTCTAAACAAAAGCTTCATACCAAACATCTCCTAAGTGTCTTTGTAATTTTCACTTCGATTGTCAAACTTAAGTTATGGGAAAAGTGTTTCTTTGTAACCCTAAAATTTTACCTCATGCAATTTTGGGCGTTTTGTGATTTTTAAAAAAAAAATTGTAAGTATTTTAAAATTTTCACTTTTACCTTGTATCATAAATTTTATTAAAATACCTTATATTATTTTTTTCAATCCACAAAATTATATCGTTTTTAGATTGTATGAAATAATATTTATACATAGTCATATTGGCAAATAGCCGAAAAATGTCTGTTTGCAAAGGTAGAGAGTATGTTCACCATACCATGAGTTATGAGTAGTAATCATACTGCAATGATGTCTTTGAGTTTTATAACGAGGCTTTAATTGTGTGCAGGTAATAGCTCATGGCCTGAGTTGGTTGTAGTGGAAGGAACGGTAGCAGAGGCTACTATTGAGAAGGGGAATTCTTTGGTGAATACTATCATTGTGCTAGAAGATAGAATAGTTAGAACAGCTTTCAGAAGCGTTTTGGTAGAGAAGAAAAAAGATTTTATCAGGAAAATATAATTACAAATTAAAAAAAAAATCACAAAACAGGTCTTATCAAACGAATTTTTTTTATTTTTTTTTCTAAAATTCAAAAACCTGTTTTTAGAAACAGTATTCAAACAAAGTTGAAATTATTCTAACCAATAATCCCAACGAAAACTTAGAATTTATATTTTTGAGTGCTTACCTAAACATATTTATTCAACTATTTTCATTTTACTTATTTATTATTTTTAAATTTGCTTATTAAAAACGAAACTACCAAAAGAAACATGTCAACATAACCCAAAACAGGGGACTAAAGCCCTAAAACAAAGGTGTGGTATATATAGGTTCCTTTTCTAATTGTAAATGGTGATCAAATTTTATTATTTACAATTTTAAACGTATTGCATCAACTACTAATGTCATTGGCATAATGAATTCGTTAACTTTGATTAAAAAAATTATTACCTTGACAAGTTATGCATGCGTGATATCTTGGAGGAATTAACGGCTTTGATACTGAGGGACATGCCATTCTTGAAAGATAAAAGTACAGGAGGATTTGATGCAAACAAACAAGATATTATCAATTCAATTCTGATTAACATGTTAGAAACAGGATAAATTAGGTGAAAATAAACATTAATGACTCATCTATATTTTTATTTTTAAATTGTAATTAAATTTGAAAAACTTTTTTATTTGTAAAAAACATTTTTTTAAAAATAATTTCAATATGAAATTCAAAACATAACCATGAAAAGAAGAAATGTTATTTTGTTTTATTTTATTTTATGTATACTATCTTATTTTTAAAATTATCTGATGCTTTGCACGATAAACACTAATCAATGGTGAAAGGTGTGCGAAAAAAGTGATTAAGGGGTCGTTTGGTAGAGGAGAAATTTTTTTATCTAGAAAATAATTATTACTAGAATATAGCAGGGAATATATTTTACTGGAATGTAACTAAAAAGCTATTTGGTAGACCCATATTTTCCCTGGAAAATGAAGTTAATTTTAATGAGTTTGTGTTTGGTTGGTTATGAAATATTAGTGGGAAAGTGAGGTTATTTTATCAAAATAACCTCACCTTTACTTTTTCAATTCATAGTCTTTCCTATTTGTGGTACCTTTTTACTTTTTGCCTAAACTATATCTACATAAGGTACAAAACATAGGGTCATTTTTGTCCACCTGTTCCCGCTTCGATTTTCTCTTCCTCGGACTGCCAACAATTCCGTTTTATATTTGGAACTCTTATTTCACATTCCGTACCATATTTATCAAAGAAGACCATTTCCCATAATGAAATGTAGCCCAGAAAATTTTCAAGAATTTGCCTACCAAACATGGTATACATATTTCTCCATCTCAGTTTTTCCATTCTTTCTTGAGATGAGAAAAATAGAGTGAGACATAAAGTGCAAGCCTAAAGCTAAAATCTAAAAACAATAATATTACTTCTATACCTCTTTTTATATCTATATTTTACATTTTTCTTTGTAGAAAAAGTAAAGGATTTTTTTTTAAAAAAAAAAACAAAAAAGAGATGTGGAATGTAAAAAATAAAGAATATGAATAACATTGTTGAAATTTGAAACTACAAAATCACTTAACCAAAGGGATGAGATTTTAAAAATCTGGTGATGTAACAAAATAGTAAAATTGGGGCGGCAATCAAGGAGAGATATAAATTGCTTTGATGGCGCGTTGACAGGTTCTGCTTCAGATTTTATGTATTATCATAAGTATGACGATTATATTTATGACTTTTTTGAGTTCTGTAAATTTATACAACGCCGGGTATCAACATATCATAGCTATACCTTTTAATATAGAAATGCTGATCATTTGCCAGTAGAATTTTTATTTTTAAGTGACCAAGGTGGTTTTGTTTTCCCAAAATACCTCTTTACCCCGTAGGATGTGCTTATAAGGATAGAACTTAATAGTATATTTGGAAGGAGAATATTGGAGAAGATCAAGTAAGGGGGTGGGGTAATTTTTATTTCTAAATCTTGAGAATTAAATGTATATATAAAAAAATAAAAAATTGAAACATTATGATTATTATTGGAATATATTTTGAATTGTTTATGATTATGAATAAGAAGTTAAAAATATTTACCTTTTGACTGTGAATGGTATCATTCAAATTGTGATTTTATATTTTTTTTATAGATATGAAAGCAATCATAATTTCCAGATTTTTTATTTATTTCCCTACTGATTATTGTTGTTTTGCATTGGCATCGTTTGATTGGAGTGCGATTGGTTAAATAGATTGAGTTTAATGGGATGGTTGAATGTGAAAGTGTCACCTGCAGGAGAATAAAAATAATTCATACTATTATAGAAAGTTGTCCATGAAGCTTGAACATCATACAGAACATAAATAATCTTAAGAACCGAATAATATTACCAGACTCAGATTTTTCTTTTTCTGCCATTAATTTATGTCTATTTCTATTTCTATGCTTTAATTTCATGATATTGATGCATTTTTTCCCTAAGAATTATATCTCGTTTTATTCATCTTATTTTTAAAAGTTGTCATATAATAAGAGAATATGTTTACTCCAAATAAAGAATCTCTCTTGACCCTCTTTCCCTTCCCACTAGGGGTGTTAACGAGCCGAGCCAAACTTTAGTCTTAACGGGCCGAGTCTGTGTTCAAATGTGTCAGACTGGCCTTAGCCTGTTACCTGTTACGAATATAATATCAGCCTGTGGCCTAACTCATTTACAAAAAATAAAAGCTTTGTTTAGCCTGTTTAAAAAAAATAATACAACAAAAAATTTATCCAAACAAAATATACAATCAACAGCACTAGTAATTTCATAAATATTCATAAATTTAATGTATATCCAAATAGCATAATATAAAACAAAATTATTTAAAAAGTCTGTTTAATTAATAAAATGGGATGAAATGAATTGAGAAGAGAGAGGGGGCTATCACAATTCACAAGTAGTATAAATAATAATAATAATAATAATAATATATTAGGCAAGCCTGAGAGGCTCTAAGGCCTTTTGAATTGGAGCCTGAGGCCTTTTTATTAAACGAGCTTTTATACAAGTCCAAGTCTGGGTCCAACAATCAATTTTAGACATGTAAACTCAGGCCTTCACGAGCCGAGCCAAAGGCCCCTGACTCGTTTAGCACCCCTACTTCCCACTTCTCCATCCGTAAGTGTGGTCGGAACAATAAATTTTAAGAATTTATTTGATTTATAAAATGATTTTTTTATTTTAAAAGTTATAAAATATGAATTAATTTGGTTTTGAGACCTTTTAAATTTAAGTTGTGTATATTATGAAAATTCAAATTGAATTGGATTTAAGGAAATCAAAATTTAATTTTAATTTTTTCTATTTGAATTGGCAATCTTATTCTTGTTAATTAGTTTATCCATTTTACATATTTTTAAGGTAAGATAGTAAATTGCTACAGTTAAATGCTTTTCATTATATTCATCTGCAAGGGTATTTCAAATATAGAATTTAGTTTACATATCAATTTTAATTAATTTTTTAAAATGAATTTTAGACAAAGAAATTCAATTCTAAATTGAATCGAATCAATTAATTTATTTTATTTTATATTTTAATGGTTCCAAATAGGGGTGAAACTGGGTCGGCCCTGCCTACAGGGGCCTACGGCTCGGCCTACGTCAGGCCAGACCTGACCTAGTATATTTTGTAAAATAGACCGGACTTGGGCATTGAAAAAGCTTGTTTAATAAAAAGGTCGTAGGCCCACTTTCACAAGGCCTGACCTATAAACCTACATGTCGGCCTATATTGTACTATTTATTTTAAATAAAATAAAATAGAATAAGTATGCCTGGAAGAAAAAATAACAGATATAAATTTAATCAATTACAATTATTTATAACTTAATTATATTCGATTATATTTTAATAGAAATATGACTTTATTTCTTATGTAGGAGGAACCAATATCTCATCATGTTAGATTGTGTATATGAATATATTAAAAGGTTTTTGCGAGAGGTTATATTTACTACAAGCATCATGATGTGTTTGTTGGATTCATGTAGTTATTTTAATTTACATAGTATGAATTTGTTTGTTGGATCTGATCAAATATATGTTATTTAGTTTGAGCATTTTGCTTTTGAAAGTGACTTAAATGCATATTATATGAGTTTTGTTGTGATTCATGATTCTGTTTAGACGTTGAAATTATGATTTTTGGTTTAGTAACAGAATTTGAGTATTTTGTAAAGTTGATTCATGATTCTGTTTGGAAGTTTAAAATTAACAGGTTAACGGGCTAGGTCAGACCATTTATTTTTTCATAAACAGGCCAAGCCAGACTAACATGACTCGTACTAGGCTTGGGCCAGGCCAAATTGAAATTTTTTGACGTAGGCTTAGACTTTTCGAAACAAAGTTTGGCCCAGCCCAACCTATCCCATTTTCACCGCTAGTTCCAAACACTGTAAATGATTTCAAAGACGGTGTTGAATCATGTGGCTCTTGATGTGTGAAAATCAAATGATTTCCATGTACAAGTCGTTTTTTATAATTTACTTAAATGCTAAGTTGGATGGCAATGAGATAAAAAAATAAATTCAGTTTGGCAATAAGGGATGGGTTAACTAGATGTAGCTTTAGAGTTTATTGACGTTTTACAGGTAGAGTGGAATGCGATTTTCTTTCCCTTCTCTTGTCACCATTGATGCATCTTTATACGATTAGGATTCTCTTAGATGATATGGTCATGTTAAATAATACATAAAATTATTTACTCCCGAGACGATCATACTTGATCATTAAAAAATATTTTGAATTGTGCACTTGAAGTGAGGGAGACAATTTATTCTTACACCCAGTAATAACATCCATGACCCTATTATAAATGTTCATATTCCTTAATCCCATGTTCATGGTTAATCTGAAACAGCGCAATATATAGTTAACATGATTGGACAAGCCATAATCTCTCTGTAAGTGATGACCATTTCTTGAGAAATGCAGGAAATTAGGTCCAGGACAACATCAACTACATACGGCAAAGACTTATTAAAGAGAAATATAATAGGCAATGCAAGCTATAGTCCAACACTCACTGTTGTTATCCATGACACAACCCATTTTTCATACATTGGCCCAATTATGATTTTTTTTTTTTTTTTTTTTTTTTTTTTGGGATTTTATTGGAAAACAAACAACAAACAAAGACTAAATCCTAGACATCCTAGGGAGGACCACTCCCAGCAGATCTCTGTTGATCAGCTCTAAGCACTCAATGGGAGATCAGTGATCAAAATAGTGAGTTTCCAAATTCTGACGAACAACATGGGAGGCCAGCCAATTATGATTATTATTTGCATTCAGTCTTAATCATACGTAGGATAACGTCACTAAAATTTGGAATAATTAATTAATTAGCGATATAGAACGTAAAATTTATAAAGGCAAAAATATTATAAGATACCACCAAAATTAATTATCAATTCATTTTTGCCGCCTGTAAGTTTATCATGGACCAGCTAAGGAATTTGGTCTTATTGGAATTTCTCTTAAAATAAATTAATAATAAGTTACCCTCAATATTATTCCTTTTAAACTGGCTCCATTTCCTTCCATTTGATCATTAATTTGTTATAGGGTATAGACATGTGTTTAGTTAAAATTATCGAGTCATGTAATAATTTGAGTATGTATCATTGCATGTAAATAAATTGTCTTGGGATCAAATTAGGGTACTCTCAACTACACTATAGATGGATGATGCTATTCACATGTCTCTTCCTTTTGAAGCAAAGCCAATTAAGTGTAGGAAGAATCTAAATGCAGTTTATCACAAAATTATCTTCTATTAGGAATATGATAATGACATTAATTTGGAGATAATTGGACGCGTTTTCTGCTTACATGTTCACATTAATTGTGCATAATTTCCTTGGAGCCTCTTCATTTGCTATATTTTGGAATCAAATTTATGTTCACATGTAAGAGGTCAATATTTATATTTGAGGAATATCTCTTGTTAGGCAGAATCACGCCGAAAATAACGTGTATGGGATCAAGCAAAACAGTAAAATCCTCTTCTTCTTTTAAACTAGGAAAAAGCAAATCACAGCATGTACCCTCTCTTGTGCATTCCATTTGCCATTATATAATAACAAATAGCAAGTTAATTGACAGCTATTATGACACAAGAATAGAATCAGTGCTGAATTGCAATTATAAGACTGTATCAGAATCAGTCACATTAACGCGGCAAAGAATTAACAAGAGAGGTCAAAAGAAAAACAACCACGTCATGAAAGCAGCATAATTAAGCAGAGAAAATGTAACCAAATGAAATGGAATTAGAGAGGTGAAAGTAATTAAAATATGAGTGGAGTTACATTGACAAATATTTTTTTTATAAATTACATTATGTCTGATCCGGTAAACAAAAAATTTGTAAATATAACATTTTTCTTAAAATATATATATATATAAATACCAAAATTTTAGACCCATGGTAGAGCCGGCCAAATGGAAAATACCATTAGAAAACGCCAAAATGGCACACTGTGTTGACAGAAAACCGCTACTGCCACATAGACTTGGCCAATGTTTGATTGTTGTCCCTATTTGACACCTCTCTTACATGTCCTCTACTTAATATAAAACCCTTCCATCTTACACATCTCTTTTTATCTTATTCAAGCAAATATTATCAACATATAAGAGATATTCACAAATTCATTTCTTTGTTTCTGAGATGAATTCAAAGAAGCTAGTGATGAGCTCTGAGACTTCAAGTGAAGAAAAAGAAGATGAGACTGAAGCTTATGGGTGCACATTCTGCAGGAGAGGCTTCACAAACGCTCAGGCTTTAGGGGGTCATATGAATATTCATAGGAAAGACAGAGCTAAGGATAAGCAAGTGGCCACAAACTCTACTACTTCACTTCCAAATGAAGAATCCATGGGCGCCCTTACTTTTGTTTCAGAATATCCAGAGTACAAACCCACAAAGCATTACTCCATTTTGGAGTCTCAGAAGAACTTTGAGATGCATCTTCGTCCACGAACACTTATCCAGAGAAACCAACCTCCTAAACCTGTTCATGGCGTTGATTATGAGTTTCATTTCCCAAGGTCTCGACCTATGAATTCGAACCAAGAGCTTCGGGGTGTCGATTTGAGTCTCCAAATCGGTCAAATTCATGTGGATAATAATAATACTCATCAAGTTAGGAGGAGAGGAACTCAGAAAGATAGCGAAGTGGACTTGGAGCTTAGACTTGGCCATGATCCATAAAGCTATATGTCATCTTTTAATTTAAGGTATATATATTTACATTTCTTTCCATATAATTAGATGGGTCTTTATTTGAGAAGAAAATTACTTGAAATTCTATTATTGTTGTTGACTATATCTCTGTAAGAAGTAGTAGTGCTAAAAAAGCTAGTTTAATATGCTTACTTAACCTTCGAGATTGTATGAGCATTTGACAGTTGAATTTGTGGATATATATAACTGAAGCAGCAATAACCTAGGTTATGATCTTCTTTTCCTTGTTATAAATTTATTTGCTTCGGATTTTAATTATAATTTATAAGATATAATAGTGCTATTTAAAATTAACGATCTTGTACTTGACTTGCCTTTCCTATGTTTCTGTTCACGCAAAAAAGTTCACTTTTTAAGACGATATAGTTAGTGTCATATATATTACGTTAGGGAATTGGAATTGAGGTTTGCAGTAAGAACATGTTCCTGATTTTTGTTCATTATGCATCCAAATCATGATTAATTCATATATACTAATATTAATGTTGATTTCTCACAAGATTGATTTTGATTCATAGATTAGATACTGTAATTGAGTATATGAATCGTATTGCACATGCCATGGCTGGCGTCACCGAATAGTTTTGCATTTAATAGGGTAGAATTGAAGTACCTCAAGAATTTTAATTTGCCAAATTTGAAATTACATATAATAGGGAAGCCTAAGAAGGCAGAGATAGGCATAGGTCGTATACGCATGACATTCCATCCTACACACACTCTAATCATCAATGTCAAATTTATCATTTAATTTTCAGGCACTTAAGGGTAGAATTTACCTTATGTTTTCATTAGAATGCTTTTAAAGTTGATAATAGGTTAAATTGTTCAATGAATAAAAATACGATTTACTTTTTTTGGTCTCAAAATGATTAAATGCACTTGAATCGCTGTTAGTTTTTTTTTTTTTTTTTTTGATAAAACTGCTTTTTGAGCAAATTATTGGGTAAATGTAACCGAAATATATAGAGCTCATAAGTCCACATTATTGTACAAGGGAACAATATGAGAAGAACTTGTGCTGGTGTGAGATTTTGTTGAAGAGAATTGCTTAGGTAAAAATTCATTTCAAAAGAATGATTAGAGAAAATATTTATTCAGAATTCTTTTCGTTATATAGGAGGCATTGTAGACCAGATTTTTTTTTAAAAAAAGGGGGGGAAACTAAAGGGGATAAATAGCACATGGATTAAGATATTGATGAATACAACTCAGTAAATCAAACGTGATCAGTATCACGTGGGTTTCATCATTGACTTGTTACCAAAACTTTTTGTGGTAATATTACAAAGACAAATTAGAGGGCGACTGGGTAAATAAAAATAATAAAAAGAAAAATGATAGTTTTGAATCTTTTATACTATTCAAAGCTATAAGGATTGCTTAACTAGGTGCTTTTAAACTTTATAGGATTTGAGTTCTATGTAAAACCGGCTTCTAAATATATCAAAGCGCCCTTTACGTTTCACAGGCAAATTGTCTGTATGTAGAAAAAAAAAATTGTTGAAAGGCCATTTAAAAGATGATATAATGTATATCAGCTACTTCTTTCTCCTACACTGAATGAACAAGTTCAATGACTTATGTATTTCAAAGGACATGAACGGGATGAAAGGCGAGGTCCAATGTGTAGAGGTAAATTGATATTAAGAGTTGGTTCAATTTTTCATATTAATTTAGTTCACGATAAACACATGGCTTGGATTCGATTATAAGGGTAGTTGGGTTACATGTAAGTTTCCTAAATGTTTAATTAAGTTTTGTACTTTTTTTTTTTTTGGTATTTTTGTTAGATGATGTTTTCGCTAACTTAGAACTTAATTAAGTCTAGACAAGTTTTCATTCTTAAGGTTCAAACCTATGACCATGCATGTGCAGATGATCAACACATTACATGTTCGTTATTACCATTCCAACCCCTTCCACTTAATGGTTGTCTGCTTATTTTGAAAGCTCAAGGTTAAAGTTATAGTATAATCGGTTGAAAATGGTTTATAGAAAAAGAAAAGGTTTGGGGTACTTTCCTTTTGTGTAAATAATAATTTCCACTTGACAAAATCAAATGTTTGCAAATCTTAAAATTAATATTATGCTTCAAAATTAAAAATTTTATGCTATGTAATTTGTAATATCCAAGATCATATCCTACTGTCCATAAAATATGAATATTTAAAAAATAATTGTATAAATAGCTTATAACAGCGACGGGAAAAAAAAAGTTACAATGTGAATACACTGTTAATAAAGAAATAGGACAATTAGGACAATTAATTAAGTGGCTTAAATATTATATTTTTATTATAATTAATTGAAACGTTATTATTTTTTGTAAAGTGTGTATTTCAATTAAATTTATCAGCAAAGCACAATATAGCACAACAGTAATATAAATAAGAGCTTCATAAACCCAAACGTACATTATCGTTGAATACTTTCTGAAACAAAATATGTATACAGGTCAATTGCATGATATATCATCCTTTTGAATCATTCACTTCTTATCTTCTCAAATATCATTTAAGATAGTTATTGGAAAGGAAATTGTTCAAATTACTGGCTAATAATATCTAGGTAATTGAATTATTATGACAGGCAATTTACCATAACTCAAAAGTAAATAGTGGGCGCAAAATTTGTCTTAAAATTAGTGTTTATTCACCTTTTTCGTATTGTTGTTTCTTATTTTAATTTCGAATACCACATTACGTACATCTTCGACTATTAGAAAAGTCTTGTTTATCGACGGTCTTTTGTGACCGAAAAAATTCCATCATAATTACGGACAAAAAAAAAGGGACGGGATAACACTATATATATGCGACCAAATTACTTATGTGACTTCGATACCTGAGAGTCACAATTCCTAAGAAGGTAGAGAGGCTTAAAAGGCAGTTTACAAGGCAAATATGTTATGGGAAAAATGTTTATCTTTTCAAATGACACAACTTATATCCTTTCACTCTTACAAAGAGGTGGGACCCATACCTTTATTTTTTTTGTCAACTCTCTTTCCTCTTTTATCTATCTCTTTCTCTCTCTTAAAATGACACAATTTTACATCATTTAAAATGACACAACTTTACATCATTTAAAATGACACACACTTTATCCATATAATATTGTATAGAAATTTTAAAAAATTGATAAACTTCATGCATGTAGCTAACTGCTCTTATGTTTGTGGCAAACTATACTAGACTAAGTAACATAATATGAATGTGTGAAACCTCAGACTCCATCTCCAATGTATTAAACAAAAGGCAAACTAATAAACATAAAGCAAGAAAGAAAGAGAAAGAATAGATTTCTAGCTTATTCCGGAGAATTACATTACTTATGACACACAAAACAGCAATTATTGTAAAGAACATTGGACAAGAACCTTTTAAATGATGGAAATGATATAGTTATAATTTGAGTAATTAATATTTTTTCCCTGTTAATTAACGAGAGTTGTTTTATCCCCAAATATCTATTGAGCTACTTAGTTCTGGGCACCACACCATTTTGCTGACTAGGGCCTTCTTCGGGTATCTCTCTACTTATAATTTGTTTGAATTAATTTATTCGAAGACATATCATGTTTCGCTATGGCAGTGCAAGAAAAAACAAGATCTTTTTTCTAATTGGGTTGGAATAACAAGATATAGGTGCATTATAAAAAATAAACCTTTTGCTTCGTCGTGTAAGAATTAGAATGAACTTTTTGTCATGAAATCAGTTTATTAAAGATTTTTTTTTTATATATAAACCACAATCATGTTCGAGGTGGATCAAAAATTAAAATTTTAAATTTCTTCTAAAAATAATACTGGAGAGGATGAAATACATTTGATATTTATTAAAGATTTAGTTAGCCACTAAATTTGTTATTTTGTATTGTTAAATTGGTCTTCTTTTGTCATTGTTTTAGTTTTCTATAAAAATAAATATAGTTAAACTTTTTAAAAATAATTCAATAAAAAGTCTTTTAAAAATAACCATAATAATATTTTAAATATTTAAAAAACTATTTTGTTGATAAAAAAAGTTTTAAAAATTAATATAATAATACTCTAACCTTTCATTTTGAAATACAAAGTTAAGAGTTCACACCATACGAACGTCTTTTTGACCCTTTTACCTTTCATTAATTAATTAATAATTATTTTGTCCCTTATTTAAAATTATCTACTAATCTATCCCTCTTTAATCGATTAACTTGAAGATTTAATAGATTAAATAGTTAAAACTGAAAAAAAAATGATTGACTTGAAGATTTGATCAATTAAATCTTGTTTGAGCACTCTCAATGCTCAAACTCTCTGTATGCCTCCCTGTGTTCTCAAATATCCTTTTGAAATGGAATAGTTTGGACCTGTAACTTTCCTGCTGTTGTTCCAGTTCCCGAATCATTTTTTTCCTTTATTTTATTTTGTAATTTATATTTTCTAAAGGAAAAATTCCTCAAGGGATGAACTAACAAGAACAAAACATGGAGCGGTAAAGAAGGAAAACTAAGTTTGTTACTTCTATGTCAAGGGAGATAAGGAAAATAGCATGAGAGAAGCCAGAGTTGCAAATGAAATGGAAATCGTATCAGCTTTGGGGATGGATTTGTGGAGGTATGCATCATCATCACGTCAATATCTTGTTGACCAATTTCAAGTTTGTTTCTATTCACGATGATTTATTAAATCAACCTAAATGCCAAACAGGTTCTGACGGCTACTCAAACACCCGCAGAGGCTGGAAATAATTGGTTCCAAGGAACTGCAGATGCTGTGAGGCAATTCACATGGGTATTTAAGTGCTCAAACAAGATTTACTCGATTAAGAGGAATATTTAATCGATTAAATTTTCAAGTCAATCATTTTTTTTTAGTTTTGACCATTTAATAGATTAAATTTTTAAGTTAATCAATTAAAGAGAGACAGATTAGTAGATAATTTTGAATAAGAGACAAAATAATTATTAATTAATTAATGAAGGACAAAATAGTCAAAAAAAACCCATACGAACACGGAGTGTGCGACAATTACAAAAGGGGAATCATTTTATTGCTGGGATTTATCTTCGGCTTTAAAGATATAATTATATATTTTTAGAAATAGATAATTATATTTTTAAAGTTGAAAAAAAAAATTCTTTACTCAGAATTATTGTCTAACATGGTGAAGAAAGAAAAATAAGATTTCGATTACAACTATATATACTCAAAATATTATATATATTTTTTCGCTGCCAATAACTCTTTACGAAATGAAACCCATTATAAAAGGAGAAATAATTGTCTTATGTGATAGGAAAATGAAACTGTCTCCTAGACTTACATCTATAATAAAGCTAATTTGATTTTTCTTTTTCTCTTTTCTGATGGATTTCACCTTTTGATTGAGTGTGTAGGAATAATTTTCTATATTATGTGATTTGAAATAAATATTACCCTTACAAAATTAAGATGAAGAGAGAGAGGAAATTGAAACCATACCTTAATTGCAAGGATCATGCAACGTGGCTTAAAAGGTTGCTGCCAGATGGGTCTTCTACCCACGACAGATCATTAAACACCTATGATTTTGGTCAATCATAACACACTCATAGCCTCAAAGGTGCTGAAAAAGAATTTAATTATTTATTTTTTATCTAATTCAATTTTATTCGATTTAAATATTATTAAATTCATATTATAAGAGAATAAACTTTTTATTAGTTGAATTAATAATAATTGGCCAGGGATTTTTTTGTTTAGATTTAATTTTTAAAAATGAATCAATAAAATGAGAAGATATATTCAAATAACACTTAAAATTTAGGTATAAATTAAGATAATTTTAAATTTACTTGTGATATTTAAAAAAACAAAAACCCAAATTATAATGGCTAAATGCATTTTCCTTAATTTTTTTTCTTTTCTCATCATTTTTTACCTTTTTTAATCTTGGCATTGTCGTTTCCCTCCTTCCCTCCACCAGTGAAACAGAACCATTTTGTTCTCAAAAGACAATTAACATAAATTTTTGTGCTTTTTTTTGGACGCATTAAATTGATCCTAATTAATTTTATCATTTTATCTATTAAATAATTAATTCAACGAAATTTGAAGAATCTCTTTGATAATATTTATTGACATTAAAAGAATACTTTACGATATTATTAATAGAGGACCAATATAATATTGATTATATAATAAATTAAAATTAATTCAATGGAATACGTTATTATATTTCTTGGGATAAGTTATATTTACAATTTTTTTTGTTTACAAACTCTTACAAATTACATTATGTACTCCCGAGAGTATATTCTTAATGAAGTCTACTTTCAGGAGTACATAATGTAGTTTGTAAGATTTATAAATAAAAAATTTGTAAACATAACTCTTCCCATATTTCTTACGTACTTCTTATATTTTTTACTTTCTTTGTTACCATTACAATCATAACACTATTAATTCTTAATAAATCTTTTAATTTACTTTTGGTTAAAAATTAGCACATGTCATTTTTAATTTCTCTTAATTTAAAATTTAAATTCAGTTTTTTAAAATTATTATTGTTTTTTATAATTTAAATTTGTTTTGATATACTCATTAATTATATTTTACTTAAATTATTGAGAATAATATTTTTGCTTTTCCTGCAAAAAAGTTTTCTCTAATACAAGTTATATAAAAGTGAATTAGTCTCGTTACAAAGAGAAGCCAGAGAAAAAAGGTTAGTTACTTAGATCTACTTATTTTTATGTGAGTGTGACAAAAAAAAATGTCTACAACACAAACAAAAATATTAAACCCTAAATTATTATACATATTTCATTTAAAATTTAAAATTTTTCAATTTAAAATTTTTCTTCTAGTTAATTGTATATATTTTACTGGAATTTAAAATATTCGTAAAATAAAAAAAATACACTTATTAGTTTTATTTTATTTAAATTTTGCATTCTTATTTATTTTTCATACTGATTTGGACCTATATTAAAAGATATAAAGGGCCCAACGAAACAACAGCCCAACATAAGTTAAAATCATTTGTACAAAATGATGCGAGTCAGTGTGTGCACGATAAACTTTTACTCATATAAGGCACGTTCGATTTCTATTTGTATCATTTATACGACGTGTTCCTGTATTTTTTGTTTTTTTTTTTTTTTTTTTGAATGTTAAAATCATTTGTTAAATGTATCCTGAAATGTTCTGTTAAAAAATACAGAAATTACATCATATATGGGGAGGGAGTAAATGAATTCACTCATTTTTTTTCAGATATCAAGATCACCTCAAAGGAAAGATAGAAAAATATTTTGAATAAAACTCCACAAATTATGATGGAGCCTCAATACAAGGCTTTTGTACCTCTCTTTTTTATCTCCTTATGTGAAAAACTAGAAAGAAGTTACACTCTAAATGCTTTTTTGCACTTGTACATAGAACATATCTTTACATATACCTTCGCCCTGTCCAATATATTTTGGTTTTAACGTAGAGTAATGTTAGGAGAAGATCATCTTTGATCTTATCCTTTAGCAACTAAGTCCTAGTTTTTAGCAAGAATAGTTTGTTATTATTCCATGTATAGTTTGTTGAACAGTATACTTTATTCTAGTTGATCCTCCTTGATTCTGTATAACCGACTTGTGTATATATTGGCTATCAGCCATTTCATTAAATATAACAACATATTCAAATCCTCTTAGTTTTCTATATGGTATCAGAGCCTGGTTGGTGGATAGTGGCGCTTCTCAACACATGACAAGGAACCTCCATTTAATCTCCAATGTTACATCTATTCCACCCACTACAATAGGTTTACCTGATGGTGATCAACTTGTTTCCAATCACAGTGGCAGTCTCAAGTTGACATCTCATATTTCTCTTCAGAATGTGTTATATGTTCCCAAATTACAATGCAACCTCATATCAGTTGCTCAATTACTTGCTGATACAAATTGCATCATTTCTTTTACTCACAATGGCTGTGAATTGCAGGACCCCATAACGAGGATCAAGACTGGACTGGGTAGATTGCAAGCTGGTGTTTATGTGCATGACTCATCCAACAACAAATCCATCTCTACTGCATGTGCGGCTCACACTCAACAGAATGCAGATGTTTGGCACCGTCGATTGGGTCACCCTTCATTTCAGTTTTTAAGCTTTCTTCCTTTTGTTACAGTGAATAAAAATAGGGGTCATTCTCCTTCAGTTTGTGACATTTGCCTACCCGCACAACAAACTCGTACTGTATTCCCTATTAGCATTAATAAAACTACTGCATGCTTTGATCTTATTCACTGCGATATCTGGGGTCCATATCAAACTACCTCTCTAATCGGTGCAAGATATTTTTTAACAATTGTGGATGATTATAGCAGAAACGTCTGGGTTTATTTAATGACCACCAAGTCTGAAACGTTCCAATACTTAACTCGATTTCTTCTCATGGTACGTAATCAGTTTAATACCATGGTCAAAATAATACGCTCCGACAATGGATCAGAATTTTGTGCTCATAATCTCCGCAAGGTTTATTCCGATATGGGAATTATACATCAAACATCATGTGTAGACACACCACAGCAGAATGGTCGTGTTGAACGGAAACATAGACATATTTTGAATGTTGCAAGAGCATTACGCTTTCAAGCTAGTCTTCCTATCGAGTTTTGGGGTGAATGTGTTCTAACTGCGGTACATTTAATTAATAGAACCCCCACTCCTCTTCTCCAAGGAAAAACACCATATGAATGTCTTTTCAACCGCACACCCAGCTATGATCATATTCTCATATTCGGATGTCTTTGCCATGCTCATCCACGTCCCAAACCGTTGGAAAAGTTTGCAGCTCGATCAACTCGGTGTCTGTTCCTGGGATATCCTTTTGGCAAAAAGGGTTGGAGGCTTTATAACCTTGAAACACATACTGTTTTTGTATCCAAAGACGTGGTATTTGAAGAGAACACCTTTCCTTTTGCACCAACCACAGTCATTCCTACCACTGATATTCCTCACGACCCAAACCCCCATAACCCCATATCACCCGAACCAACCCTTGCTCCACAAAGCCCATCCTTTGATTCCCAAGTTGTTACCAACCCTGTCCCTTTAATTGAAGACACTCTCCCTGTTGAACAGGCTCAGCCCGAATCTGCCCCTACTGTCTCCAATGAGCTTTCTATCCGACAAGAACAGCCCCCAGAAGTCACACATCCATCTGCACCTTTGGGACGTGGTCACCGTTCTCGCCGTCCTCCATCATATCTCCAAGATTTCGAATGCTCCTGTAGCCAAAATGGTGAGTGTCCGAACACTTCTTGCGGTAGCTGCTGCCAAATCATGGCACCTATACCAGTTGGATGTTACGAATGCCTTTCTACACGGAGACCTTACCGAAGAAGTTTACATGCGCGTTCCACAAGGTTTCAATCATCACAAACCACATCAAGTATGTCGCTTACGTAAATCTCTCTACGGTTTGCGGCAGTCCCCTCGCAATTGGTTTGCTAAGTTGCGGTCTTCCATTGAATCATATGGCTTCATCCAATCCAAGGCAGATTACACCCTATTTACCTTACACAAAGATGGCCACTTTGTTGCTCTTCTCATCTACGTTGATGACATTATTCTAACGGGCGACAATGATGCCTTATGCACCGATGTCAAGGTCTTTCTCCAGTCATGCTTTCACATCAAGGATTTGGGGATTCTTAAATATTTTCTTGGCATCGAAATAGCTCACGGTCCATCAGGTCTTTTTCTGAGCCAACGAAAGTACGCTCTCGACATATTGGAAGACGCTGGTCTCCTTGCATGCAAACCATGTGCCTTCCCTCTCGAAACAAATCATAAGCTTGCAGTTACAGAAAGTCCTCCATTCTCGGATCCCGCACGTTACAGAAGACTCATAGGACGTTTGGTTTACTTGACAATTACTAGACCTGAGTTAAGTTACTCCGTCCATGTTCTTTCCCAGTTCATGCAAAATCCTACTATTGCTCAATATGATGCTGTCATCCGCGTTTTAAGGTACATCAAAACTGATCCTGGCCAAGGTTTACTCCTTCGATCCGACAATGATCTCCTTCTTCGTGGATATTCTGATTCGGATTGGGCTAGCTGTCCACTCACCCGTCGATCAGTTACTGGTTATTTTATCATGTTGGGTACTTCTCCTATCTCTTGGAAAACAAAGAAGCAACCCACAGTGTCTCGCTCCTCCGCTGAAGCTGAGTATCGTTCAATGGCAGCAGCTACAGCTGAGTTGTTATGGATCAAATCGTTTCTGGACTCGCTTGATGTTCCACATTCACACCCTATGCAGTTGCACTGTGATAACCAATCTGCCATGCAAATAGCTGCTAATCCAGTTTTCCACGAACGTACCAAACATATAGAGATTGATTGTCATTTTGTACGCGATCATGTTCTCAACAATACAATCACTACTACCTACGTTCGTACAGATCAACAACTCGCAGACATATTTACCAAACCGCTTGGCATGAAGCAATTCAGTTTTCTTCGCAGCAAGTTGGGCATTTCGTCACTTCATGCTCCAACTTGAGGGGGCGTGTTAGGAGAAGATCACCTTTGATCTTATCCTTTAGCAACTAAGTCCTAGTTTTTAGCAAGAATAGTTTGTTATTATTCCATGTATAGTTTGTTGAACAGTATACTTTATTCTAGTTGATCCTCCTTGATTCTGTATAACCGACTTGTGTATATATTGGCTATCAGCCATTTCATTAAATATAACAACATATTCAAATCCTCTTAGTTTTCTATAAGTAAGCATCTCTAAGATCATTATATGCATTGCTCTAACAAAATTGACAATGAAACATCACAAAAAAGGGAATCACAAGACAACTATAATACAAGCCACATGAAGAATGAGCACCATAGAGTGAGTTAAACTGAGGCACAGGCATACGTTGCAAGCATGATGACTGAGCCTTCACTCTCACTAACTCCAAATAATATAGTAATTGTACCTGGAAGATACATAAAACAAGTATGATCCCAACATTAAACAAGTAGGCTCAAATTTTAGTGGCAACTAAAAAGGGAAAAGTAATATCAATATAATGAGGAACCAAAATGGCAGAAAAGCGAAGCAATTTTGTTAAGAAATGCCTTTTTGCAGCTTGTGAGTATCTAACTTCCACTATGTAACAATGGAACTCTGGTAAAATGAATGTCTTTCTAATGTATATGTTATTTGTGGCTCGACTTTTGTGGAGGTTCATAATTAACCGTGGACTTACCCACACATTAGTAAGGCTTTTAAGTGAATGAACATAATAGCACCGCAGGACAATATTTAAGTATCTCATGCTGTCAGAAGCATTCAAATCAAGCACAGCTAATTATCATTTCCCTCACTTATAGCAAGTATTTTCAACTTGATATGTTTTTTTCTCCAGCATGGAAGATCAAGAATATGGAGCCAGAAATTGCAGAGGATATCACATCTTCAAGTAATCATACCTTTTGGGATGACAAAAACATTCAGTTGTTCTTGCCTTTTTCTTTCAAATTCGGTAAAAGATACTACTAAGTACTAAAGACTAGAATTCTTCTGGAACTAATATACTTACCAATGTTCGAATCCAGGAAATAGCTTCTTTGCAATTATGCAAGGGTAATGCTGCGTACAAGGATTACCTCCACCCCACACTCGCTGATCGGGTTTAACGGGGAGATTTTTCTTTTTATTGCAGGTGGAAGGGAAAATTGAAGAAGTAACACAAACTGATATAATGGATCCTGGTGGACAAAGCCAAAATAGACCGAATTTAGTGTACATCTGAAATTTCACCCGAACCCTTACTCAGAAAAAAGTCCTTCTATACGTTAATTTCTACAAAACAGAATTTACAAAACAAAAATAAGCACCCTTTTTCACAAAACCAGTTTCTCAAAGTTTTTTATTTTTCCGGAACAAGATTTTCCAACTGCCTGAATTTAGTTTAACAGTTAAATTAGTACTAAACTTTCCAATCTTTGTAACATCTGATTTCCCACCATACTTTCTTCATATTATAGCAGTTTGTATAGAGCAATGAAAATAAAAATCTAACCTGACAGATTTTTTTTCCATCAACCTTTTATTTTACAATTTCCTGATAAAAAAGCTGCATTGGCCTAAAAGGATTAAAAACGAAAAAAGGAAAAAAAAACACCTTCAAAGAGGTTACATTCCTTTCGAGACGCGCGTGCCATTTCTCAACAGCCGCACAGGATAAGGAAAAATGATCACGCGCTAATCCAAGTACCAAAACCTATATATTATAAATATAGTTCTTTGGCAATCCAAAGTTCTAAGTATAGCAGTTTTGAAATTCATATATCCTAATCTTCTTCCGTTAGATAAGACTCTTTCTTTTCCTTCAGTTCTTTTGCTAGCACTTCTATGGAATCTGAAACTTCAGCCTTATATACATAGAATCTTGAGACAATCACGAAGAAGATGAGGTTCAGGAAGTTTAGTACTGCGAAGAATGCATAGTAGTAATCAAGACGAGAATCATTGAGATTGTTCAAAATCCACCCTTTGTGACCATGTTCCTTAGTGATGTGTGATACGGTTGTGAGAAGAAAGGAACTTATGAAATTGCCAAAGGCTAAGGTAGTTGAGGAATATGAAGTCCCAAGGCTCTTCATGTTTTCTGGTGCCTGGTCATAGAAAAACTCAATTTTTGCAACCTCTAAGAAAGCATCAGCTGTTCCCATAATTATAAACTGAGGAAGCAAAATGAATATGCTCAAAGGAACCTGTCCTCCACTTTCAACCAACCCATGTTCTCTTGCCACTCTAAGTCTATAACTTTCAGTACCAGATGCAATTATCATAATCATTGTGTGAATTACAAGACCAATTCCCATTCTTTGAAGAAGTGTAATCCCTCTGGGGTTCTTGGTAAACCTCTGCATAATCTTGACAAAGAAACGGTCATAGAGCACAACACAGATAAGCAAGGACAAAGTAACAAATGCAGCTAAACTTGCTGCGGGAATTTTGAAGCTCCCAATGTGTCTGTCAAGGGTAGTTCCTTGCTTTACAAAAAGGGTATTTATCTGAGCCATCATTGTACTAGGAACAAATGTAGCAACCAAGATGGGAATCATCCTTAGCATTTGTTTTGTCTCCTCTACTTGGGTAACAGTGCATAGCATCCATGGACTAGTACTTGAATCTGTTTTGACACAGGCCTTGTCGAGGAACCTGCATATATATATATATAAATACATGTATATGTTTTTACAAACACATGATAATTGCATAGTAAAACTACAAACATCAAGTGGAGTAGAAAGTAGAATAGAATTTTATACCTCAATGTTGGAGTGCTATCAATTCTGTAACTGCCTTTCTTTGCATACCCTTCCATATCAAGTTCAAATAATTCTTTAGGGTCACGAGGAATAGGCACTTCCCATTTCCTTAAAGCAGCAACTATGACCCTAGCCATTCTAGTGAAGGTACTCCCTGCAGGCAATTTGTGTCTATAGAAGGGTGTGCCTGCCAAGAATATCATGATTGATACTGCAAGACCAAGAGTTGGAAGAGCATACCCAAGAGTCCATCCCACATTATCTTGGATATACACTAGAACAGTGTTTGCAAAGAGGGTTCCAAAGAAGATGCTGAACATCCACCAATTGAAGAAGGAGAGCTTATGTGACTTCTCTTTAGGGTGAAAATCATCAAATTGGTCAGCTCCAATGGTGGAGATGTTGGGCTTAGTTCCACCAGTTCCCACAGCTAGAGTGTAAAGTGCACCATAGAACACAGCTAGCTGTAGCGTGGAGGCTTTCTTGCATTTTGTCACATCCGCTACAGAGCATTGAGGTGGCTTTAGGCTAGGAAGGGACACTGCTAGTGTAAGCAGAGACATACCCTGCCAGAGAATTAACATGACAATTCTTTTTAAACACGAAACAGTTTGCATAACCATGAATTTCTTGTCCAACAAGTTATCGAACCGATTAAGATTATGGAAGTAATAAAATCTATTTTACATTGGTCTAACTGTGTCTTTAATATCTCTACCTGGATAACTGTGTTATGAGGTTATTCTACAATGCCTTTTTCTGTATGCATATAAAAATTGTGAAGTTGGTTAGAGGTAAAGAACAAAAATTGGGGAGGAAAACTCAACCCAAATATATAGTTTAAGGAAGATTATTGCAAGCAAGTAAAGCATAGGAGCTCCCTTCTCATGAATTCCAATCCTCGAGATGCTAAATTGTCTTTTCGTTTAAGAAGAAACAAAAACAAATGAGTCAAAACCCGTGGACTCCTTACCCTAATTCATTATCTTATAAATAATCATATTAATTAAATTCCAATTTATTATCAATGTAACTAGTTTATTACTATAATGTATCATATACTACCACATGATAAAGGACATTGAAATTTGAACATACAGTAATTAAACCAGTCATGACAGGATTGATTTCGATGTGGATAACTACATAATGTATAAATTCCCAACACCACACTCCCCCAAAAAAAGGAAATGAATTATAAGATACACAACACTGGTTGAAATGAATTTAGTTGTATAGATTTTTATTTTTATTTTTATTTTATTTTATTTTTTAAAAAGTTCATCCCGATATATCAGTTGATTTGTCGAGTATGTGAAAAATAGAAGATTAGAATGAAAATTATATCATAATTACTTGGAACGATAAATATATAGAAAGTATATAAAAAACAGGTATCCCATTTTCACTTTATTCTATTATTCAACTTCTAAACGTTGCCCAAGTAATTTTACTTTAACTTGGGAAGTCTGAATAGACAATTTTGTTTCTGCTATTAGATTCTTCTATACAACTTGCTACCTGTCCTTATTGTGCTTGAACCCATTAGGTCCACACACGCACCATGTTCCTACCTTGAAATTTTTATTGCATGTAAGGACAAAAACATGCTAACCTGTAATTGGACCTTAGAAGTTAGAACCATATTTTGGCTGCAGGAACATTCAACCATGAAAAGCGCGGTCCACTAAGGATTCCTTATTGTGAACACAAACTGACCGTGACACTTTCCTACTACCTTAGTGTCTTTTTCTGAGACAGCACTGTCACGGGTCAAATTTCAATACTTTCGCTATATTTATAAAAAAATATCTATTATTTTAAAGAATATAAAATTATATCATTTTAAATGAGACAAAGAAATAGATAATAAAAAAAAAATGGATGGAAAAAAATTTAAAGATAAGTCTCACCTCTCTGTAAGAGTAAAAAGATACAATAAGTGTCATTTAAAATGACAAACAACTTTTTCCCCTATTTATATCGGCAAATTCTATTTAAATTCTGCCAAAGACATACCTTTTCTAGAAATCATAATTAAAAAAAATTCAATTCTAATCTATTGTGAGTGTTATATATTATTAGATTTAATAAATAATTTAATTACAATAAGATATCAAACTTTTCAACTAATGATCAACAAATGATAATAAAAATAACATAAAAAAGTAATACAACAATAAATTAAAATGAAATTTATGGAATGACTTTCGATTTTTTTAATAAAAAGGAAAAATATATAATTATCTATAAGCATTACTCCTGCGCATTTTTTACATGATATTTATTATAAAATTATCAATTAATAAATATTTCACAACTCATCTTAATACTTATTAAAATAATATAACAACTCTCATAATTGATCCACCCTAAAAAGTCAAGGTTATGTTCCATATGATCACGGGGTATGGTTCGAGATTCTTTTGTTTGTCTTGTATCACCAATTAGTGCATTATTGGTCCACCGATAGCTACTTTAGACTTATCCTAATAGCAATATTACAGTCAAAAAGGTTGGAAATTCTTCAATACAGAAAGGTTGAAAGTGTTACCCTACTGCTTACCCAAAAAAAAAAAAAAAAAGTGTTACCCTACTAGCTTTAGGTGGTTGGTTATTTAATGACAGATTTTTGTGCACATTAATCAGCAATGGACATATACTATATGATAGGACGTGGAAGTTCAACATTCTAAACCATTTTAATTAATCTAGTGCATAAATTACATTATGCGCTCTGTATAAGAACTTTTCTTATTAATTTATATGAGACTCCATTTAATAAAAGAATGGTCTTTATTTATAAAAGGAATAAAGTTTATGATAGCTACATATTATATATATACAAACAAACAAGCATTATGAAAAAAAAAATGTAGACTTCTGGAACATTTATATAATGCATTAAATTTTGATTAAGTAAATAAGTTTTACATTTATATTTAATTATTTATTCTTATATAATTTGATAAATTTGACATTTTACATAATTGTTAATATAAGTAATTTGATGTTTCTTAAGAAATAAAATTATTTCCTATTCACACATAAAATTATGTGAAGCTCATGTGAGATCATGTGTAGAGAAAAAAAAGAAAAAAAATTATACTTATATACTTTTAAGTGAATAAGAGATAAAATTAATTATCTCCTACTATACGAGAGATATTGAATTCATAAATTTATTAATAAAGCATTATTATAAAGTTGAAAGATATTATAAAAAATAATTGATAATACAGAAAAATTAAACTCACAATAATTAGTGAGAAAAGTGTGTGTCCTTTTAAATGATACAAATTTAGATCTTTTTAAGAAAGAGACACAAAAAGATATGAATCCCACTAAAAAATAAAGAAAAAAAATATAAATATCACTTTTTTATATCTATTTCTCTCTTAAAATGAGATAAATTTATGTCATTTAAAATAATATACATTATATTCGTTTCACCGTCAAATTAATAGAATCATTATCGTGGTCAAAATATGCCGACTTAAAAGGTTAAGATCAAAGTCTATATAATCATTATATTTATTTATTCAAAACTAGGGTACATGGACCAAAGATTTTGGCTAATCTTGTCCCTCCCTGTCTAACACGTGGGAGTTAGGAGTTGAAATGCACTGACAGTGGTTGGAACGGTTTGACTTTAAGAAATAAAGTTCACACCCGTTTTATAAGAAAAATATCAAAACTTGTTCTCATTTCGTCCAAACTCATAAATATTTTTAAATTCATACAATAAATGTCTTTATCCTGACTAAAAGTAATTAGCTATCTCATATAAATATAAAATTAAAACAAAAACCAAAATAATATAATTTATTAATAACAAAATTAAATGTAAGATATATGATGCGGCAAACCGAATTAATCTCAAACTCACGCTCACCCATGTGGGACGGGGCAAGGTAAGGGGCACTCGAGGGTGGTGGATAAGGCCTATCTGGACATTCTAGATGTTCTCATTTGCTGACTAAATCCAATGCAAGGATCTAATTATTTGTGGCAAATTGTTTTAAAATTGTTATTAAGAAAATAACAATAATACGAGAAGTCAAACTGTTTGACTGATGTATCAACGAATTATTAGATGGTTACCTATATAAATAAAAGGTTAGATTTGACAAAGTTTCAATACAATAGAGGTGAATCCTATCTCTGTGTTTTATTTCTCTTATATATTTATAGATTCTATTTATATTTTATTTTTATTATATGAAATAATATTTTTTCTATAATAAGAAAATAATTTTCCATAAATAAATTGGGGAAAACAACTCTTCAATTGTTTTCCTCTTAATTGAAATTCCCAACTTCTCTTTTTACATGGTCTCCACTTTTTATTTTTCTATATTACAGGTGATAAGTTAAATTACATTAAAAATGAGTGAATTAAAAAATTCTTATGAGGAAAATTTTCATAAAAAGAAAGTTATAGAAATAGTATGGTATTGACAGACTTACCGAGAGATAAATGGTAGAGGCAATGACAAATGTCCAATAGCGGCCTAAGTGAGCGTCAGCAACGTAGGCACCTAATATGGGTGTAATCCAAATGGTGCCAACCCAATTAGTGACATTATTTGCAGAGGTTACTGTGCCTTGGTGAAGCTTTTTTGTCAGATACAGGATCAAATTTGATGATATCCCATAATAAGCCATCCTTTCGAATATCTCGTACACTGCAGTATATCCATGTATTCAACCAAAACAAATCAACGCTTCCGTCAAAAAGGTTTGTATAATATAAAATAATAAAAATTAATTCACTTAATAATTTAAACTTTTTTGTCGATTTTTTACACGTCATGTATATTAATGACATTGAAGCTCTTTAACTGTTGACTTAGACATGAAGCGGTTGTGCGCTTTTTTTTTTTTTTGGTTACAGAAGCGGTTATGTTTTGATATGCGGTTTGTGTAGGCTAGGATAAAATCTGTTATATATATATATATATATATATATATATATATACACGAGGTAGGATACTTTGACACCAGTGTCAAATTTAAAATTTGACACCTCATCTGAGAGCCATTAGATCAAAAAATGACTCTGATTTGTAAGCATGTGACACCATTGATCTTTTTTGATCTAATGGCTCTCAGATGAGGTGTCAAACTTCAAATTTGACACTAGTGTCAAAGGATCCTACCTATATATATATATATATATATAAGGAGGGATCTTTTGACTAGACTGATAACTCTTACTCCTCATCTCAACCATTGGTTTCTGTCCATCTAACTGTTATCTATCTCAACCGATGAACGGAAATCAACGGTTGAGATGAGGAGTAAGAATTGTAAGTCTTACTCTAGAGTCAAAAGATCTCTCTCCTATATATATATATATATCGGCTTATAAAGAAATATAAAGAAAACGACGTAGTTTTAGGGTGGCCGGAGATAAACTTATCTCAAGTTGCCGGAAAAATATTTTTTCCTATATATATATATATATATATATATATATATATATATTTGTCTCATGCAACATATAACAAACATGTATGATCCACTTTGAAGAAGAGAGAGAAACAAAAAAGGTGGATTTCATCCATTTTTTGTGTATTGCATGAAACAAATTGTCTTATGTAACATAAGAAACACATTTCCTATATAGGAATCTATTAATCTCATGTTGCATAAGATAATTATCTCATGTAAAAAAATAATGTGGACTCCACTACTTTGTCTCTGTTGCATAAGATAATTATCTCATGTAACATGAGATAATTATTTCCCTATCTTATAATATATAAGTTTAATGTTTGTCTTTTTAAAGAACATAAAATTATATTATTTTAAGTGAGAAAAAATCATAAGCAACGAAAATTATAAGAAAAAAAGTGAATGATTTTTAAAAAATTTAAAATTTAAATAAAAAATACTATATTATTCTTTTGTTTGTCTTAAAATCACACAATTACATATAATTTAAAAGAACATTTTGTCATAATATATTTTAAAAACATGTATCGGTGACAATTCAATTTGAAGCCTTTAGTCAATTAGAAATTTAAAATAAGATCTTCACTATCACTGAATAATAATAATAATAATAATAATAATAATAATAATAAATCTTTTTGTGTACTTCTTGCTGTAACAAAAAGCTTTTGCCTTATAAAATAAGAGAAAATATAACTTACAAACTATTGTGGTATATATTTCATGATCCAGAATAAGATATTATTTGTTTTACTTTAAAAAAAAAACGTAAAAAAAATTAAATAAAAAATATTACAACCTGGATTTTGTATCAATTCAGTGTAAATTCATTTCGGATATATTATGCTTAATAAAGTACTTTCACATAATTAATATGATGGTGTATTTAATATTACTTTGTTCAATAAGAATTGATGATATGTCAATATTTCATTAGCTTAAGAAATTCAACCAGTAAGCTTTAATAAGACAAAACAATTAAAACTAATCTAATGATTGAAAAATCATAAAAATGTTTTTACAGTTATTACTGCAGATAAATTATCTGCATTTATTCTCAAAATAATATTGTTTTGGTGTTAAAATATTAAAAAATTATAATTATAAATACTATTATAATTTAAAAATAAATTAAAATTATAAAAATATTTTGATTTTTATCTGAAAACGACGTCGTTTTGGGCTGATTGCAATCATTTTAAATGTTTAAGTATGTGAGAAAAGTGAGTTACAAAGTGTGGGAGTAATTCATATATATATTTCTAGGGAAAAACTTTTCTTATGTTACATAAGATACATTTTATCTCCTACACACCATTCGATAACTGTGCCACCTTTTTCTTTTCTTTTCTTTTCTTTTTTCAGGTGGTGGAGCCCACAAATTTATCTCTGTGACATGAGATAACTATCTCCTTTAACATGAGATTAATAAAACCCATATTTCTATGATGCGCATCAAACAAATTAAAGAAAATATGTATGCAAGGACTGAATTAGCAGGCACCATCATATGCTGCCCAGTTTAGCAAGGGGGAAAATTGCACCATGAATTTCAGAAATTTACTCCTCAGTTAATTAATACTAAGTGCAGGATGAAGGTTGAAAGTAAAGCAAGAAATAAAAACCATTTTTTTTTTTCCTCATCAACATCTTGCAGTTGCAGAGAGCTGCAGAATACGAATAGTCGAAGAAGAAAGTTTTGAGAAACGACGAATAGTTACAGATCAAAACATATATCTTAAAATTGTGGTATAGTTTTGAAAACGTGTGCTAACATGACAAAATATATGAGACTGGCACAAAGCAGAAGGGGCAGGATCAATTATGCATAGTAAGTTAACCACATCCTAGGAGACGGGGCAAACAAAGAACAATGTCTATTTAAGGGTCTAATAAGCAAAGGGAACTAATTAAAAATCAAGTGCTTTTTGTTATCAACCTTCCACACGTTTCAAAGAAGAACTTCACAGTAGAGTAATTAGAGTATGAAAATTATAAAATAAAAAGAGAAAGAGATTACCAACTACAAAGGAGCAAGCTTTCCAACCACCACTTTTGGATCTAAGAATAGGTTTCCCCTTAAGATTCACGGTTCCATCTTGTGTGTATTCCTCACTAACGACCCTTCCCTCTTCCACAGTCATATTTATCTTTTGTTTACTCAACAACAGCACAAACCTCTCTCTCCCTTTCTCTCTTTTCCTTTTTCCCCTTTACCCTTTTGATCCCTTAGATGGAAACAAGGAATATCAAGAAGGGTTTTCCCTCTCTGAGATGAGAATGAGAGAACTCTATCTCCTACTATGCTTTGATCTCTTTGAAGAAACTAACTTAGCATTTATAGACCTCACCTTGTGGATACACACACTTCTAGTCGACATGGTTCCGTGATCATTACCATTATGCCATCAACTGTTGGCTTTTGATTTTTGCTTTTTATTTATTAAATTAAGATTTCTTATATTATAGTAGATAAAATTTATTTCTTATATACACATAAAAGTATGTGATGTTTAATTTTTTGTTTTCTTTTATCCTCACATGACCCCACATAGGTGTCGCTACAAGATCCCGTGCATCTAAGTGGTCAAGAAGTACCCAAGAAAGATGTTTTTAGATACTTAGCTTCATTTTGCAAAAAGGTGGAGAGATTGATGAGGATGTAAATTATAAAATCAAAGCAGGGTGGATGAAATGGCGTAGTGCATCTGAGTTTTTGTGTGACCGCAAAACCCCCTTTAAGTTAAAAGAAAAATTCTATAGAACAACAGTAAGACTTCCAATGTTATATGGAGCTGAATGCTGGCCAGCACATAGGCAACATGAGCGTAAAATGGGAGTAGCAAAGATAATGAGGATGTTAAGGTGAATGTGTGGTTATACGAGGATGGATAAGATAAGAAATAAAGATATTCGACGAAAGGTAGAAGTACTACCGGTGGCTGAGAAGATGAGAGAACATAGATTGAGGTGGTTTGGGCACGTAATGAGAAGGCCTTTGGATGCTCCCGTAAGAACAAAAGTTTGTTACCAAGAGCTCAACACAAAAAAAGTAGAGGTAGACCGAAACTTATTTGGGGGAAGGTAGTAAAACAAGATTTAATAGAGTGAGATATAGATTGGCGGACGGTATGCCTTAAAACGGAATGGAGAAAAGCTATAAGCATGGTGAAAGGTTAGACCCGTTGTTATTCCTATGTTCCAGATGGTCCCTTTTTAGTCCTTTTCTCCTTCATTTCCCCCTCCTCTTCTTTTCCCTTTTTTTTTACTTATATATATATATATATATATATATATATATATATATATATATATATATTATTACTATTCTATTCATTTATTTTTATTTTTATTTTATGTTTCTTTTTTCATCTTTTTTGTATTTTTTATTTGGGTTCATCTACTACCGACCTCAATTAATTTGGGATAAAAATATTGTTGATGTTGATGTATACGAGATAAAATTATCTCTTAACGAGAAATATTAAACCTTTTATTTATTCTACAACCTTAATTATACTTTTTCTTGGGACAAATCAGGTCCACGAATATCTTACCACCAAGATGAAAAAAAGAGGCTGCGCATGAATGATAAATGGATTTTATATTTCTTATGTGACATGACAAATATCCTATGATATTATAGGGATTTTTTTAACATGCACCCGGTGCATGATTTATTGGATGCTCCTTTTCCAAAATAAGAAAAATTCTCTTTTATTTATACCCTTATCTTTTTTTTAAATTTCTTTTCAGGCTTTTTTTTTTTTTCTAGTTTTGGACAAGTCCCACCAAGGCTCAGACCACCAAAAATGAGCTTGTATTATAGATACATTAAATAATGACCTTCACTTCTATTATTTTTGTCTCACCTCTTCTCATCTCCTGTCTCCTAATTTTGTGTCCTTTGGAAGATAACAATTTCTCGTACAATAGAAGAAGTTGTTATCCCATGATAAATATACATAAAGACTATGCAACACTATTTTGATACGGTACACAACATAATACAATACTCAGATATATTAATTTTGAAAAATGTTAGATTTTAATATGTTAGGACATGTTTTCATATTAAATAATATTTTTAATTTATATTGCATATATTATATTTAATATTCAATAGTTTAACAAAAAAATAAAGCTAAACTTATAATATCTATTAATTTTGCAAAGAAAACATAAGATATCACAAATATTCATATTAAATTCAATAAAATGGTAATAGTAATCCAACGAATCTAATAGTTAGAACTAAAAACGCAACGCAACGCAACACAACCTTTGAATCTTTTTTTGAGTTTCTCTAACGTGCGCTGGAGTGTCGAAGAGTATCAAAATCATAAAAAATATCGGATATAAGATATCAAGATTTTTAAAGTGTCAGTGCTTAATACTTGATAGCAGAGAGGGTAGCAATGTTGGTCTCCGCAATATCGACAATTATTGTGATTTTCTTTAAGCCAAAAGGAATCTTTGAGTCAACGTATGTCAAATATAACTAATTTTTGCATTTAATAAGTTATCCCAACAGTATACAATTATGATGAATTTGTTATGACTTTTTTCCAGCAGAAATTACTACTGTAACTATATACATGTTTTTATTATTGAATTTTTTTTTAGATGCATACCAATTGTAAATACTGCATTGGCAATTTTTTTTTTAGTAATCTGCAATGGCACTTTTTTTTTTTTTTATATAACATTAAGGGGCGAAGTCCCAAACAAAAACAAACTAACATCCAGAAACAAAAAATAACTATCCAGGGTCTATATCCCTACAAGAGGAGATTCCCTGAAGATCGTAATCAAATAACTGAGCAAGGTGAAACGGCATAACTCTATGACTCCATAATCCAGTATCTTTGTGAAGAGCAGACTTGGCTAACCAATCAGCACAGAAGAGCAATGGCACTTTTAGGATAAACTAAACGGAAAGAATGTTTACACGAGGACTAAATCTGTAAATGACACAGACCTCATGCGGAGAAAAATACAACAGAAAAATAAATAAGGACAATTATTGGAGTCCGTCAAGTTTATAGTCCGTGTTTTCATGTCTTTTATTTTTTTTTTCTTCAAATTCCAAAATAACGTTTATGAGGTTATAAGAAATAATTTTACCACATGTGAAAAAAAAAATTAATACAGATAAAAGTACATCATGAAATGATGAAAGTAACTGTTCCAGCACTTAGGCGCATAAGCGTATGAGTTTTTAGATTCAAGATTTAAAAAAAAAAAAAAAAAAAATTATAATCATAAAATTTCCTTGCTTTTGTTTTTGTGTCTAATTTACATTATTAATATTGACTTCGGAGTTAAAAGTAGAGGTGCTAACTTTTGACACGACATGTGTCATGCTATATGTCAATTCATAAATATAATATTAACTTGCGTTAATTTTTTTCCACATTATTTATATGTGTCAATTTACGTAATAAAAGTTTTAATACTAATAATTTATTCATGCAAAATAGCAAATCATGTTCGTTTTAAAAGTTTTGATACAAATCTTAATCTATGTGATATTCATGTCAAGGATATTTGTGTTCATATCAAATTTTGACTCAATATAAATACAACTCGTTATACGAAATGTCATCACTAATTTAAAAGCATGTATGGAAAAATATTTATAATTTATAGAATTGATTTTGGCATTCCAAACATGATTTAAATTTGGGGAAATGAATTTTGTATTTACTGCAACAATTATCTCTTTGTCTCAGACACAAATTTTCATTTCTCTCTCATCATATTTTTCTCTTCCATTAAAATATGATTTCTCTCCCTCAAATTTAATGTCGGTAGAGAGATAATATCTACAGTAAATGTAGAAAATATTTTCTCTTAAAATTTATACTTTGACAATTTTATAGTAAAATTAAATTTGCATTTGAACTATGATTTTTTTGCTTAATTACAAAAGCAACAAAATATTATTGTTTTTCAATAAAGAAAATTTCATTGTTTAAATAAAATGTTTTTATATTTTAATGTTATAATATTATTTTAACAATATTTTATATTTAATTAATAATTATACATTTTAAAATATTTTTCATCCACAAATTTAAACATTATTTTTACCGAAAAATTATTTACATAAAATTTTTTACAGATGAATTATGATTTATAAATTTACTTCTTTAAGTTAAAAAAGTAAGTTCAAATGAAATAAAATTTATAAATTATAATTTAAAATCTAAACATGGTATTAGTAAAATGAATCTTGACACCAATGTCAATGATAAGTTGATGACTGATGAGGCACAGAATTACACAAACGTCAGAAAACATTAGAGTCCCAGGTAGTTTCAACAACGACTAGTAATTTTTGTTTAGGTACTGTTTATTATAATTATTTGACTTATTATTTAGCATACGAAAAGTTACGAAAATCCTAATTAATTGAAATGTATATGTTATTAAAAACAATTTAAAACGTATCATTCAACAATTTACATGCATAAAAGGAGATTATATTTACTGCTCCCAGATCATTTTGAATTTCGTGGAACGGAGTAGAAAGAGAGATAAAAGAGATTGAGGAGAGAAGGAAAATTTTTGTCGCAAAACCACAATATTTCTGGATCATATAAAAAATTCCACATAAAAAGATGACTTAATTAGTTAAGATCGAGAACACGAAAAGGATACTGCCTATTGCCTAAGTCCTAACCCAATTAGGCCTGTTTTAATTTGACTTGTTTATTAAATAAATAAATTAGTTTATTTAAAAGTTTAAATCCAATACCTTATTTAGGATTATTTGTTAGTTTGTTTAAAAGTTTTATTATAAAATATTTTCTTTTTAAAAAATGTCATAATAGACATTTGAAAAATTAAATGTAGCCTTAAAAATTATCTATCTTTAATAAGTAAATCGAATTTAAATTTTATGTTGAAAAACATGATAAATTCATTTAAAATAAACCTTAACTTAATTTAAAATGTGGCTTCCGGGAACAGGGGTGACATCTTACCTACCTAGAAGTATCACCAAAAGAATAGTAAGATTTCGTTATATCTCTCTATACGAAGTTCTACTTTGGATAAAGTTATGAAGCTTCATGTATTTGGACATGCAGATTCTTTATTTTGTTGACTTTGTTTATCATTTCACTGTTTTTCTTCGAATCTATGATGAAAATAAAACACTTTCGATGGTTCAAAACTCTCAGCCAGCAGAATCTGCCAATCTAAATAGAAAATTTTGGGAACCACAAGGATTTTCCACAAAAACATCATAATTGTGGGGCATTTTGAAATTTCATCCGAAGAAATCCATGTCTGAGTTCTCGATGATGTTGTGGAGAAGCTCATTCAGAAATTTTAGCACATGTTGTTTTTCTTTTCTTTTCTAGTTTGAATTAGTTTATCAATTTAATATTAATTTTGAAACAAAATTATACCGGTGCTTAGTTGATAATTCTTAATTAATATTCTTACTAAACCTGAAACCTTTGATGTCAAGGATTTGATATTGTTAAATAAAATTTGTTAGCGAGTATATTAAGGATATTAATTAGTGATTTATATTTTTTTAAATTGTTTTAATGCTTAAAAAGTAAAAAAAGTAGGAAAGTGTTGTTATCGGTGGAGCTTCTAGTCCATTAGGCAAATTTTATTTAAAGGAATAAAAAAAATTAACTACAACAATAACTTGAGGATCATTATGCACAACCAAAAATAAGTATTAAATAATTTGTTAAAAATAAATACTTAATTTTCATATTTTCCTAATTATGACAGATTTTTATTATAATTCTATGAACCTGTTTTTGTCCTTTTCATATTTTTTTGTTACTTTGCGAAATCTCCGTCTTCCAACGCAATATTTAAAGAGATTAATTATTTTATTTTTTCATGCCTACCCATTTTTAATATCATTAGATCAGAATTTTAAAAGAAAAAAATAAAAATTAGTTGAGATTTTAATCTAATAATATTGAAAAATGATAACTAAGATAAGCATAAAAAAATAGATAAAATGATAACGTATCTCATATTTAAATATAAAAAGATTTTGACAGTCGTACCCATATATTGACGGTTGAAAAATTTCAAAATTTGCAACCAATGACTAAAGTACAAATCATAATTTCCTCCAAGGTCTTAGCTTACATGATCCGAACTGTGGAAAAACTATCCCAATCAAACTAGAAAAATAAGAGATACCATTCGGTTTGAAAATTAATCCAATCCTATAAAACAAAATGCATTTTTTTTCCTTATACATTGTCTGTAGACAAACCAGATGCAAAATACATGGACATTCGTCAACAAATGAATATATGCTTCCATTTTAGGAAGCGTAGAATCCAGATTCCGATGTTTGTTCTGGACCAAAATGCTGTTAATTGTTTTCCCATCATCACATTTAGGCTACTTGACCATTTGCTTTTTAATTAATTAAAAATTATCACTTCATCTACATTTTTAAATTATTTAAAAAAATTGATTCTTTCCTTAAACATAACATCAATTTGTCTTTGTTTGATCGTTAATCTAAAATTATACTCAAGTATATAACATATATATCCGAGTATATTGTCCTGGTTGAAGATGTTCATCATGCTTTGAATTATTTATCCGAGCATGTAACATGATACTCGAGTATCCACCCCAGATACATGAGTATATGTCGGCCAGGAACCCTTAAATGAGTGGATTTCGGCCTCATTTGTCACTTATCCGTTTTCTGCCTCAAAATTTTCCTCGTTTCTCATCTTTATTCCAAGCATCAAGTTTGTATTCCATATCACAATCTCCAAAGCTTGTAGCTTGTACACTTTTTTTTTTTTTACAAACACTTGGTAAAAAGTATATATTTTAATATGACATTAAGTATCTTTATTTATAGATGGACTGATCCATTTTGGTACCATCTTTAATTTCAAACCACAACTTAAAAGATAAAGTCTCTATTCGCAGTGATAAGAATACAGCCATAGGATAGGGATAGAGAGGTTCTAGTAGACAGAAAATTGTGTTTGATGTTGATTCGGAAAGAACTCGGAGGCTTCTGCGTTTAAACGCTCGTATGGTACTATTGTTGCAAATTTGAACTACGTTTTTTAGAGATAAAATATGTCAAATGAGGTTGCGTAAATCTCAAAAAGTTATGTGGAATAAAAAAAAATTTATCTTATTCGGATACCCAAGTGAAAAGTTATGGTCTTATGAAGTTTTACGGTTAAACTGTTAATTTTTTGTGCCACATGTCAACACAAAACAAGTCATGCCTAAATTAGGCGTGAAAGCCTTGTGAGTCACAACTAACTTAGGTGTGAATAGTCACACCTAATTTAGGTATGGATGAGTGAATTATATTTATAATTAGGTTCAACACAGCAATTCATTGGTAATTATTTATTAAAAAAAGAATAAATTTTTTTCCCCGTAAACGCCTCTATTTCTAACATAGCTCTATGTAAAATTAAAAAAAAAAAAAATTTGCTCTGGGATAAAATTGTTCACCCACAACAATGCACTATAGAAAAGGTTGTAGGATCACTTCAATGAAAAGTAACATCTTTTCAATCATAGAACATCCTTACAAGGAAAATTTCTGAAATGTGTCGGATGTATTTAAGTGGGTATATGTTTTTTAAAAAAAAATATTTGTTTTTTAAAATGACATAATTTATATCTTTGATTCTCGTAAAGAGTAGGGATCCACACCTTTATATTTTTTTGTCCACTCTCTCTCTTCCTTTATCTATCTCTTTCTTTCACTTAATATGACACAATTTTACATCTTTTAAAATAATACACACTTTTTCCTTCTTCTTTTTTCAAAAATAAAAACTTTTCTTATATTTTAATCCATATCATTTTAAGTATTTCTCATAAAATCCTAAAAATTCTCCTTTTTTAGTACCGATATTGGTACATCATATACAAAAAAAGCGCTCCCTTATGAAAAGTTCAAAGTTCCCGTCGTAGATCCAAAGCATGAGATCTAAATAATCCGGATTTAGAATTTTAATAATTAAGACACTCTTGCTTCTCAATTCCATCAACAATATTCTTGGTTAGGGTGGGCAAAAACGAGTCAACCCGTAACTCGCAAAAAATGAGCTGGATTGGGTTGGTAAAAATGAGCTGCTAACCCGACCCGAACCAGCTCGTGAAAAAACGAGTCAATCCGCGAGTCAAATGGGCCAGCTCACGGGTTGAATTTTTTTTTATTTTATAAAAAAATACAAAATATAATATACAAAAATGGACAAAACCCACACATGCTGTCATCAGTTTTCTTCTTTCTCTAAATCTAAGTCTTTTATCTTCTCACATCCCTGCCATTTTTATATTGTTAGGCTGTGTTGACTCTGTTTGGTTCAATATCTTACCCATTTGGTAGAAAGTGGTTCTGATTGTTTGTTGATTTGATGCAAATTTGTTATGAAGAAAATTCGAAACTAGAATATTTTGTTTTTATTTCTCATTTTGTAACCCTTTGTTTAAGCTGATGGAAGGCACATAGCTGGTGCATTAATACTACAGAGTCATTTAAATAGGCTGAAAACGAGCCAACCCACAAAGAATTTTCGAGCCAACCCGCGAGCTAACTCACGAGCTATTTTTTCATGCCAACCCACAAGCCATATTTTTGAGCCAAATCGCAAGCCAATCCTAACCCGACTTGGGTCGGGTTGGGTTGAGTTTTCTGACTCGTTTTTTTTCCGAGCCAACCTTAACCGAGCTCCTTTTTTTCGGGTTGCATGTGGGTTAGCCGGGGCGAGCCAGGTGGACTCGTTTTGCCAACCCTAAATACCCCATCAATGACTTACAACTTTAGCAATATTCTCAAAAATCTTTTTTTTTTAAAAGAAAGAAAGAAAAAGTTAAGCCTTACTTTATTTAATCCATTTAATAAACAAGTCAAATTTAAATTATTTAAAAAATTTATTTAATGAAATTGACTAAAAATTAAGTTTTTAAAATATGGCTTGACCTTCCCAGTATCATCTTTAAGAGAGGTTTAAAGTCTTAATTCTAAAATCTATCCTAAATTAAATTAATTGCGAAACGGTGAACCGATTATATATATATATATATATATATATATATATATATATATATATATATATATATATGACTTGACAAATCAGCTTATGTATATTTCATATAATTAAAGTCAAGGCCTAGTTTCATTAGTTTATTTTAAGGCCTAGGCTTACTAGCTTACATTGGGTCATAGACCCATTGACCTATTTAATTAAGGGTTTGTTTACTTATTTAAAGCCCTGAATTGCTGCAATCATGTCTTCAATTCAAATAAGTTTTCAAACTAATGCACAACGCTAAAAAGAGCTCTAAATCAAGGGTTTTTTTTAATGTTATGTGACATGATATAAGTGGGTTTTCCAACACACACAATAATGGAGAGAGAAAAAGTGGAATGATAAAAGAAAAAGAAAAATATGTGGACCCCACCTCTTTAATGTGTGTGTAGAAAAGTGGAGTTATGTTATGTAAAATAATAAACATAAAACCCTTAAATCAAACATAATTCATTTAAGGCAAAATGAAATCTGACATAACATGATCTGTTTTCATGCCTTGTGGGCGATAAGAGCTTTAATTGTTAATAAGATTCATAGGTCCATATATATTGCTACTATGCAATGCTAAAAATGCAATCTATACGGTGGACAAATAATTTTGAACTAGCTAGTTGTCTAGTTGCTTGAATTGTTAACAAGTTTCACATGTCCATATGCAAGCTATAGGAGGATAAATAATTATGAAGTAGTTGTCCACTTATCCTATTTCACGGGCTATTTAAATTTTAAATATTTATGATTATAAGTTTTTAATTTAATAGATAAATAATTATTGTATGTTTGAATTAATTTATTTTACAAAATAATTTTATATCTCTATGTTTAGTACATTTTAAATATTATTTTTAAAGACATTATATATTAATCAAAGTCAAAATTTATTATTTTATCTCGTGCTTATAAACAAAATTTACGCAGTTTTTGTAAATGTTATTAAAATAAATTAAATAGAATATATCATTTGCTATATATATATATATATTGAATAAAATTAATTATAATATTATTAAAAAAAAAAATTTAAGGGAGAATGAATCACAAAAGTAGGTATTGGAAAAATCTACACGGAGGAGTATTTAAAGACTTAAAGGCATGAGAAAGAAAAGTAGAATATTATTAGAAATCATGTATTCCCGTTATATTTTTTGTAGTTATACACTTATACTAAAAAAACTATATTACAAACTCCCAATGGTAGCTCAGCCAATAGAGCTCTCAAGAGTTTGCTTGGAGGAATTAGTTTTATCCTTTCTCTTTTGGCAAAGCTCAATGCACCAAATAATACAATTTCAATAAAACATATTTTGATAATAAATTTTTTTATTTTTTGAAAATTTCTTAAAAATAATATACTTTGATTGTTATTAAAAATTAAAAGATTATAAAAATGAAAAATAAGGAAATAGTAAAATAGAAAATAGAGAAAATCCAAAAATAAAACTAAAAAGTTGAATAATAAAAAAATAAAATTAAAAAAATTATCATAATAATAATAAAATAGTTTTTATTTATATTTAAATAACGCTTCTTTTAATCTATGACAAAATGTCCCCGTGGATAATTCGATTAAACCTGGCGCCGCAAAGTGGTAGCCGTCCGTCCTTCATAGTCACACTGCATAAACAATTGGATTTGTACCTAAAAGAACCAGAATCTGCTTTTGTACCTAATCTTTTTTTCCTCTTTTTGTTACCTTCGTAAAAACCTTTGAAAGTGGGATTTAAGCAATAAGTGTTGCATCTTATCAAATATGCCACACGTGCTTTGGACTTTTGGAAATAACAATTCCACATGCTTACCAATCCAAGAAACAAGTCACTAAAAAAAAGTCGTATGCATAACATAGCCTTGGTCCCAAGTGAAGACTTCAATGTCTTCTCTCGCAAGTTGCAATAATGGATGGTGTTTTCACAATGTAATAAGATACTTTAATGGTGAGACTTTTGAATCATGTTTTGATTGATTTAATTAATTAAATTTACAATTAAATCATGTTTGAATAAAAACATAATCGACTAATTGATTCAATCGGTTAACTTGATCTAGTCTAATTTTTAAAACTTAATTTTGAAGATAAAAATTGTGTCTATAAAAATGAGGGATTGGTAGGTAGAAAATGAAAATAAAATAAAAAAAGCACCACACAACACAAATGCCTAGCATCATTTGGTGCTTAGAAATTGTTAAGTGCTAGATTCTATTTAAGTTCCTTTTTTCCCTCTCAAATTAAAAATTTAATTTAATTTAAGTTACAAAAAATAAATGACGGATGATTCGGCTTCCTCCCATACATATGTCTAATTCCCATTACTTTTCTATATATAAAATTCAGATTAAAGATCCGAAAGTTGGATAACCAATAGAAATACTATTGGAACACAGTACAATTCTTTGAGATCGAGTAATATAATAGTTTATTTTTGAATATCAGGGGTTGAAATTTATGACATACTTTAATTATATTATAGACCTTTTTTAGACGAACAATAAAAAAAAATATCAGGGTCTACATGGCACTGTCTTTACTTTACACTCAATTGACAATTATTCTATGCCTCGGTCCCACATAGGTAATTTTAATAATTATTTTTATTAGTCAACATGAGAAAGTGAGAGTAAGAGAGTGACAAGCAAGACACCAATAACATATAAATTATAAAATTGCATATAATTATCGGGAGTGACCCACTAGTTAAATCAATGATTCAATATCTTGGTCTGATAAATGACCGGGACAATTTTAATAACATTGTATCAAACTGTATATCGCATATTTATTAACTGTGCTCCTTCACAATTTTTAATGAATAGAGCGGAATAAATTATCTATTAATTAAACAGATTGGCACTGTTCAGGGGGGAAAAGCTGTGAAAAACCAAAATGAAAGTGCAAGCTTTCTGGTCCAAGGTTGGGTAGTGAAATGATAGATATGTGTGGTCTTTTCAACTTTATTCGAAAATGAGAGAAATAGGATGTGCTTCTGACAAAGACAAGATCAACTTCTCACAAATACAAGATCAAACGAGAATTGCTTTTCACATTGTATTGATTATGTGTTATGCACTTAACACTTCACATCTTGTCGGCAAGAAACCTATGATTTTAACACTTATGCTCCAATCAATATATGGATTAGCTAGGTTAACTAAATGTTCCTGAGAATGAATTAATTTTTTAACAAAGTAGTATCCAGTCACAGCATATGCGTATAATTCCCCGCTTTAAACCATAACAACACATATATCCTTATAGGCAAAAGGAGCATGAGTTATCTAGAACAGAACATATTCGACGTGATGAGATTCCTTTTCCAAGCTTGTCAGAAAAATTTATCACATGGCAGAATCGCTAGCTGCCGCATATATTGCTACAAATTAAATCCATATTTATCAGGGTCTTTTTTATTCTAAACTTAAATACCTTAAGTTTGTTGTTCCAAATTAAATTTTTGGGACAAAACTATTTTCTTATGTCTCTTGTTACAAACTATTTTCCTGGCTTTTGGTGTAGATATTATGTCTCTTGTCCCACAGTGACAGTTTCTTTCTTCAATGATTTCCCTGTGGACATGTTTGATCATATATATCCACTTGCATGTCTATCGAAGCTCTGACTTCTGTGGTCATTGTCATTTATTTTGTGTAGCTATCTTGTAGTCTTGCAATTTTAGGCAGAATTTTTTTTTTTGTGATATTAAATTTCGTCAGTGATTCTGGCTGTCTTCATTAAATGCTTAGACTCATTAAATGACTGACGCTACAACAAAGCCAAAATTATCACTGGCTTGCATTGAGGTCAAAACTGAACCGAGTGCAAAAAACTCTAATCTGAACAAAAGTCTTAACTTTGCCATCAGAGTCTGTACTGTGTTTGCAAAGTTCCCAACAGCCATTAAGACCAACGTGACATCGCAAAATATTACCTGCCCCTAAGACTAAGAGTTCCTATCATTATACGGCTAATCTATGCAACAAAAGATCAATGGATTCATTTTCTTCTGTTTAAGTCAATTGATGTACAAAATAAAATAAAATAGCAAGCACAAACAAACTAGTACCTATCAGGCTACCACTCAGAAATAACTCCAACAAATGCAGTCCTGAGCAACAATAGTCTGACATGTCTCATCCTTGAACCAAGATACGAGCACGAATTTACTTAAAAGTCCAACCTTTGCAATGTTTAGGTCACTGATTTCCAAAATGTGAATAAAGAAGATAAATTCAGTTTTCTAAAAAATTAACACTAAACAAGGAACAATAACCATTTTCCCATATTTTTACAAATTTTTTTTATCTAATTAACATGTGAACAATAAAAATTTTAAAAATGTCACGCGACAAATTCATTATAGCGCGAACTTCGTTTGCTAACATAACAACCTAGTTTGTTATTGGTATTAGCGAATTAGGTGATTTGAACAAAAATAAGATACGTGTTAGCCTTTTCTAAATTTGTTGTACCTTCTAACGAATAATGAGATAGAATGACAAATGCATTTGGTATTTAATGTGAAATAAAAATAATAAAAAATATGAAAATACCAAAAGCATTTGCCATAAAGTAATTGAAGATGATATTGAATAGCAAAAACACGTGCACTGTGTCTATCATTCTCTCTTATAGTTAGTTAGAAGGTACAATAAATTTGAGAGAGATTGACACGTGTTCTATTTTTGTTCATAGGAGATTTGCATTTTTTATTACAAGTTCACTAGTACCAGTAGCGAATTAGGTGGCCACAAAAAATATGACACGTTAGCAAATGAAGTTCACTATCTGATGTAGCTAACTTGTACGCGTGACATTTTAGAAAATTTTACTATTCACGTGATAGTTGAGTAATTTTTTTTTAAAAAGTGACAAATGGATCACTGTTACAATATACAATGCCAGAGCAACATACTTATAGGCATATGTATATTAGTATATATGAAAAGGTTACACTTATCATTCACATGCTTAGTTTTCCAGCAAACCGACACTACTTAAGGAGTGTTTGGTAGGAGGTGGAAAAAAAAATATTTTTAAAAAAATGGGGTGAAAAAATTATTTGTCTGTGTTTGATAGGAGGTGAAGTAAAAGTATAGTTGAGAAAAAAAAAATTCCATCATTTGTTTTTCCATATAAAATTGTTATAGAAGATTACTATTAATAGGGTGAAATTATTAATTTTTTCCATGTGGTGGAAAAATTAACACACAACATAAGTAAAATTAACTCAACATTCTCGAAAAAATCTTGGTCTATCAAACATCTAACTTACTCGGAATTTTTTTTTATCATATTCTCAGAAATTATTTTTTTCCGATAATTTTTTTTTCCTCAACTAAACATGAAAAACAGCTTTGCAAAAACTTGAAAGTTGAAACACATTAACACAATACTTGCTTCTCAAATCTCAACTAATCAACTGTCACTCACACAACATATCATGCAAAATATTTAAAGTTATGAAAGACAATTAGTCATCAATATTATAAGAACATGAATATCACAGACGAACAAAAACCAGCTCATAGTCACACCTACAAGCTTAAGTTAACATATGCCATAAGCAGCCACAGTTGATCATCCAAACAAGCAATTAGTAATTTATCATTAGTAGTTGAAAAAGAGTTTATAAATTTTTCGGGACATAATATTTTATTTGATACTTCTATTGACTCACACGTTTCATGATTACCTAATGGAATTAAGAAAATAACATCTTGGTTTTCCAAATTTTTTAATCAATCTATCATATAATTTGATTTGGATCAGACTATACTTGATTAAATTAGCTTAATTGGCGATGTGCACTTTCCAATAACCTTATCACTTTAATAAATTAAACTGAAAGAATGGTTGAATGGGCTACAATTAGCCGAGCCTGGCTCAACGCTCGAGACCGAGCAGAGGTTGGAACTTAGACTTTGGCTATTTTGATTTTCAATATTTTTTGCCCTGCAAACCATAGAATTATGACTTTGACACTAATATTGATTCTTCTTTAAGCGGTCTAAGGCACGCGCATGCCATTTTTTTAAGTGTTGTAATTAGCAATTAGCGGTGGTAAATGGTGTTTGGTGATTGGGCTCGACTTGTGAAGGTCTGAGTTTATATGTGTAAAATTATTTATTGAAATTAGAGTTGGATCTGTATAAAAGTTCGTTTAATAAAAAGGCTTCAGGCTCCAATTTAAGAGTTCGGCCTTAGAGCCTCCCACACTGACCCATACGGAAAGGAAAATGATGATCCAAATTTTTTTTATATTTAATAGGAATTATTTTTTATTATATTATTTGTTGTGTTATTAAACACACTGTTCCAAGGCATAGAAATAGAAAAAAATTGTTTCTTTTCAAAAAGAGTGTTATGGAATAGAATGATTATCATGCAAACCCATAATATAAACATAAGCTTAACAATTCATCTTCTTAATTCTGTGGGCATGGGGTTTTGAATTTCAACCCAATCTAAAACGAGAAATGTTAATAACATATTCTTTTCAATATACATTTTTATTATTGCATGATTTTCATGTATCATTTACTAGCCCACTCCTTATAAAATAAGACTCATATAAAATTCACAAAATAACATATAGTATATTGAAAAGAATGTGTTGCTAACATTTTCATCATAAATATACATCCTAAGCTTTAGCTTGATATAAAACTTAGTTTTGGATTTAAGTCAAATTTGATTTAAGTGTTTGAAGACAAGATGGGCTTGTTGATCCACAATTTGGTCTAGGCATAGTAATTTCTTCGAGGCTATAAAGCGATGGGGATATTTATCGTGAAATCAATTTCAGTTTCACTCAACGTAAATAAGAAATGAGAGATTTATGTGGACTTTGAAACTTTAGTGCGGCTGTCTTGGCCTGTTGGGCCTTTGAGAAACAACCAATCTATCTATTTATTTCTGAACAGAAAATGGAACAATCTTAATGCTACAAGAAATTTTTCTATACGCGGGAAATATTAATTAATTAATTTTATATTTTTAAATTAATCAAGTTAATAGATATTTCAATTTAACTAATATGATAAGTTGCACTTCAAACATCTATTGGTAGTATTTGACTGGACTCTATGATAAATGAATCTATTAGACACACTATTAGGTTCCTCTCTAGTCTTTACATACCACTGATACGAGGGTTAAGTTCTATGAGTCGACAAAGGCTGTTCTATTGGATGTAGGTTATTGAGAGAAAGATTCTAGCATGCACATATCAAGGTTCACTTCATCCAGGTATTCTATTTTTCCAAATATTAGTATATTATGATATTTTATTTATTATGCATACTTCCACCTTTGTGTTCATTTTGTTTTGAGAAAATGCTTACATATGCATAGCTGCAAAAATGATAGTGTTGTAAAACCAAATGTTGTAAAATCAAAGGTGCACACATAAAGGAAGGATTTAAGGGAAGTTTGTTTAGTTTGGCTGAGGTATTACATCAGCACATAAAAAAAGGGAGAAAAAAAAAAAAAGCGGAAACGGAAGAGGGGGAGAGGAGGGGGATGAAACATGAACTGAGAATCAATTGCTCATGAAAGTAATGGAAATTTGTAACTATTATTGATTGGATAAAAAGAGAACAAACGCTCAAAAGTATATTCTGCAAGTGTCCCGACACAGTAACTGTTGCTCCCTCAAGTTTCTGAAAGGTTATAGGTAAGCAAATCATTGAATCATTCAAGAAAAATTGATGCTATTAAATGGTTAGCTTTCTTAGTAAGATGAAATTCATCCCAAAATAGGTGCAGATCCCTCCTTTTGCATGCCTTCTTCCCAGGAACACATAAAATTCCTCCATTTTCATCTACTATACAATAGGGATATTTTGTATCAGCAAGATCTCTAAAAAGAAAACACTGAAAAAAGATAAATGTTAAAAAAATTTAAGTTTTCCAATTAATATATACTATAATTGAAGATAATCAACCCAGCTAGAGTATTTCTGTTGCTTTGATTTCATAAGGTAGTCTTTCAATGCATTCGAAGCCTTACGGTATTTATAAGGGTATTCCACCATATCGTAGATAAGCCTGAAAGTTTTGGGAAGAAAGAAGTTTCTCCCCTCAAATGTGGACGACAATTCTATGAGCTTGTAATAGAGTTTGCCATTGAATAGGGAAATCAAGTCCTTTTTAGTTCATTTAAACTCCCCCTTTTCCGTTTATCTCGACCAACCATCACTATTCACTATGTGACATCCTATAGGACCAAAATTTCAAACCCAATAATCATCCTTGTACCCAAATTGTATAATTCCTAGATTAAAAGGTCACACCACCAAACACCAATGCAAGGTTAACAAATCAAGTCATAAATAGAATGTGACTTTAGTGCAATAGAAGCTTTAGAAATTAATAGTACATTTTTGAAGTTCTGATATGAGGAGATTGCTGATATAGACTTTGGCAAATACAGACTTTGACAAGTATTTAGAGTTTTCCTCAGCAGATCAGAAATGGTGTGGCATGTAATCATTTATTGTCTGATTAAGCAGTTCAATCTGTCCTTCCATGTTGGTAGTCCCCTTCTGGACAACACAATTATTGCACTAGTCATTGTGTACCTGAATTAACTATAAATTCAGTTCAGCATGAAAACTACTTATGGTAATCATGTGTGTCAGATCTATATAAGACGTTTACCCATCTAGTTTGCAATCCTTTGTTATAACTTAATCTTCATATTAGCTGTTCATTTAGCTCCATCACTCCTAATTGGAATATCCCCATCTTTTTTTTCTCTCAAGATTTAATAATGTCCTATCTTATCTAGCATGAATCTATGACTAGAATGATACAGAACAAGTACCGCAGGTTTTCTCACTCCCTCTTTTTTTTTTTTTATCTCTTTTTGATTTGTGAATTGATAACTGTCTTCGAAGCGTATTTTATTTTGTCCTAACAGAAATTCAAGTATTTTCTTTTTTATTGTTTGGGCTAAAACATGCAATTAAATGAGAAAAGTAAAGCATTGTTGTAAAGCAGATACGAGTAATCCCCACTTTTGTAGATCCAGTTATAGGAAGAATGCCACCAGATGCAGAGTTAACACCACTACAGGGAGCCACAATCAACCAGCTTGGAGTCTCCAAATACATAAACAAACTTAAAATCTATATATAACATGCATAAATTAGAATTAACCAATTAAGAAACCAATGGCACGTTTTTCTCTTGGAAGTTTTCAAGAAACCGAATAACAGTAAAAGAACCGCCAAAAAAACAAGTCATTCAAACACGAGCAAAGAAAGGGAAAAAGGAACCATGAAATAGCCAAAGAAAGCAGAAGGAGACCATTATTACTATTACTACCAATTGGTACAAAAAATTACAAGGGCCACTAAAACATAGTTACAGACCCATGTGGTGTATAGATGAATGAGAAAAAAGAAAAAAGAAAACACACACAAGAGCATTGATCAATTGGACAAAAGCCAATCCCCATTAACCCAATCATGATGAACCCTGATCTGAGAATAGGGATACGCTATCTCTTCATTGGTGGTAGTAAAATACACATAGTAGTGAGAATCACTTATCCTTCTCCCAGTGATCTCACCAACCCACCAACCATCGTTGTCGAAAACATCGACTTTCTGGTACAGGGAAAACGCAGAACCCTGGACCCTGGGCGGCAACGGGCGAAGCTCCTTCTGATAAAGGGTCTCAGTGAGAGGCTGAGATTCGTCGTCTTCGAGAAGGTTCGTGTAGCGCACGACGCAGAGGCCATTGGGAAGGTGGGACACAAGGGTTGCCTCGTAATACGAACCAACAAACCCATCTTCTTTGCTGCAAACCTCCACCTTCTTCCCTCTGCAGAAATCCACCCTCTTCATTGGTCGACGCATCCCTCTCCAACTGTGGTTGTCGTAACGCCGGTGTCCGGTGGGTGATGATGGGTTTGAACGTATAGCGAGAGTGGTTCTTTGAAAAAGAAGGATACCTAGGGTATTTATTTACTTGTTTAACGAAAAGGGTATATATGTAATATTAAATTAGTTTTTTATTTATAAATCGATTTGATGTTTGACATTTTAGAAGAGAGATAGACACAAGAAATGGAAATCATTAAAGAGAGAATATGTGTTTTATTTTATTTTAAATTTTAGGGTTCGCTTTTCCTACCGTCAATGTAGATAACTTATCTACAGTGAGCCCAAAACGACGACGTTTTGAGGCGAAAATCAAGATATTTTTATAATTATAATTTATTTCAGAGTTGTAATAGTCTTTTTCATTATAATTTTTTAATTTTTCAACCCAAAACGACGTCGTTTTGGGTGCGAATGTAGATAACTTATCTACATTCACTCTAGAAACATTAAAGCCTAAATTTTAAATAAAAAATAATTTTTTGTGTCTATCTCTCTCCTAAAATGACATAACTTTATGTCATTTAAAATGACGAACACTTTTATGGGAGAGAAAATGGGTGATTTTTTTTAATTTAAATTTTAAATAAAAAATAATTCATTGTGTATATGTCTCTCTTAAAATGACATAACTTTATATTATTTAAAATGACAAAAACAATATGTATAGGGAGATGTTATACTTACAACTTTTTTTTACAACCTCTTACAACCATATATCATAACCGTTGATTTCCGCCAATCAACAGTTATGATATATGGTTGTAAGAGGTTGTGAAAAAAAAAAAAGGTTGTAAATATATCCTTCCTCGTATGTATAAAGATTTGATATTTGTTAATTTAAATGACATAAATTATCATTTCATTAGACAGGTAGAAATGAACACTTTTCGCTGTGTATAAATATGGATGTGAACCCTAATCTTAAAAAACCCTCGACTCCTCAAAAACCCTAATCGTCATCTGACAGACAATGGCAAGAGCTTTTTCTTCTTGCTTTGCTCGATTCTCTGCGTTCCTTACGATGCGGAGTGTCTCCACTTTAGCGAAGCCTCCTTCATCACTTTCGTCTCTCATCGTTCCCCGTCGATTACTCTTCCCTCTCTCCCATGCGCTCCTCCTACCTCCCCCCGCTCGGTTCGGCGGGATCCGGTGCCGAGTTAACCGGGCCGGTGATTCGACGTACTCGCCGCTGAACTCGGGTTCCTCGTTCAGCGACAGGCCACCCACCGAAATGGCTCCGCTCTTCCCCGGCTGCGACTATGAGCACTGGCTCATCGTCATGGACAAGCCCGGCGGCGAGGGTGCCACCAAGCAGCAGATGATCGATTGTTATGTGCAAACCCTTGCCAAAGTTCTTGGAAGGTTAAACATCTTCAATGTCGGACACTTTTCAGAACACTTTGTGGTTTTCGCTTGTGAGTGACTGATTTTGGCTTTTGCCTTTTTTTTATTTGGTTGTTATTCAGTGAAGAGGAAGCTAAGAAGAAGATTTACAATATTTCTTGTGAGAGGTACTTTGGATTTGGGTGTGAGATTGATGAGGAGACATCTAATAAGCTGGAAGGTATCTGTTATTTAATGGAGGCGTTTTAATGGATGATTTATTGCTTTTCTTTTCTTACGTTTTGTGTTCTCTCTTTTCATTTCTCTTTGAGTAGGGTTGCCTGGAGTTCTATTTGTCCTCCCGGATTCATATGTTGATCCTGAACACAAGGACTATGGGGGTGAGGATTTAACGCTTTGCTAGCTTTATTATCTTTTTTTTTTTTTTTGTCTTTTTAACTATAATGGAGATTGATTTCTGCAACTAACTTGGGTTTTTCTGGCGTTGATGCCACCATTTGTGTTTTTGTTGCAATGATTGGTGATGTTTACATCTCTATGTTACCAAACTGTGATTCTCCTTAAGAAATGGAATCATAAACATCATCTAATTATTTTGGTGGGCTTCTAATCCATAATATTTTAATCACTATAATATTATGCAGTAAATACATATTATATGTTGTCTGTTTGACAAACCCGTATCCTTTGGGAAATGTGGCATGAACCTTGATATTTCCATTTTTATTTGTTTTGTTTATTTTCTCAACAATGTCAGACTGTTAGTCCATCTTGAAAAAGCTGGATTATCTGTCATACAAGATGTGTAGCTTATAATGCTTAGCTGTTCTTTATGGAAATGTATTGCCACTGGTATGAATTAATAATTGTAATTTGCATCTGCCACATTCTTTTTAGCTTGTCCTCATCAATGTGTGTATATTCTGGAAACTTGTTCTATTCCCCATGACAGGATTGCATCCCGTTTGAAACTTTATGGAAATTATCTATAAAGCATTCTGAGTTGCAGACCTGGGGGGGGGGGGGGTTGAATTAGCTGCCATTTACTATGTTTTATATAGGTTGTGAGGTTTCCCTTATTTTCTTTTTTTTCCCCTTTATCAGCGGTCCATCTTGGCAAAGTTAATAACTCTCAATGGGTAATGGCTAGCTTTGAATGCTAATGGACTCGCATAAAAATTCCCTCTTATCCTGGTCTGTTGCTTCACAAATTCGTGAGGTTTAGAATAATTGGAGTTTGATACATAGAATTATATCACCCCTTTTTTGAGCCGATTGTGTGAGTTTTCTTTGTTTTTGATAATTTACGTTTTATTTTAGCTTTGGATTTTTTATAATTTATTGCCTATGCTATTTAGCAATAGTTTGTGGTGATTGTTTTGTCTTGATCCTAAGATCGAGCATTTTACTTATCATTATATTACATTTTCATTTGATAGTTACTGATGCTGCAAACTTGCATTGATGTGCACACTTAGAAGACTCCTGTGTTTTATCATGTATATTTGGAATGTCATTGTCTTGTGTAAAGAAAATGATTGTCATATTATGGTCCGTTTGGATGAGCTTCTGGAAAAAGGACTTTTTATGCCTTGCTTATTTTAGAAGTACTTTTTACAAAAGCTTAAGTTATTTAGATTTTGAAAAAAATATTTGGCTTTTGACTTCTACTTTTTTTAGAAGCAAAAATTTTTAGCTTCCAAAAAAAGCAGGTTTTTGGCTTTTGTGACTTTTTTTATTTTTAAGCAAACATCCAAATACTAATTTGTAGTGAGAAACACTTCTTTTTTTCCTTGAAAAAAAGCCCATCCAAACGGGCTCTTATTCTTGTTCTAGTCACAAGCTCGTGAGAGAATACGCCAGTGATAAAGAATGTGATTAATAGCAGGTCCATCTTGGCAAAGCTAATAACTCTATCCGAGTAATGCTTAGCTTTGAATGCTAATGGACTGAGATAGAATTTCTCTCCTCCTGTTCTGTTGTTCCATTAATAATGGAGTTGCAGAATCATTGGAGTTGATACATAAATTCCATGACATTGCCTCTTCTCCAGGCCAATAGTGTCTCTCTTTTTAAGCAAACATCCAAATACTAATTTGTAGTGAGAAACACTTCCTTCTTTTTTTTGAAAAAAAGCCCATCCAAACGGGCTCTTATTCTTGTTCTAGTCACAAGCTCGTGAGAGAACACGCCAGTGATAAAGAATGTGCTTAATAGCAGGTCCATCTTGGCAAAGCTAATAACTCTATCTGAGTAATGCTTAGCTTTGAATGCTAATGGACCGAGATAGAATTTCTCTCCTCCTGTTCTGTTGTTCCACTAATAATGGAGTTGCAGAATCATTGGAGTTGATACATAAATTCCATGACATTGCCTCTTCTCCAGGCCAATAGTGTCCCTCTTTTTTCTTGATAAATTAGGGTTTCAGTTATTCTAGTCCAATTTGACAGTTCAGTTATAACATTTTTATTGCCGATGCTATTTAGCCACAATTGTTAGTCCTTGTTTGTGTTTTCTCTTTATGCAGCTATTGAATATTTTTCAGTTTTCTGATCTTTGTTACATTTTCATATGTTTGTTAATGATGGTACCTACTTGCTATCATCTGTAGATAGAGAAGGCTCTTGTATCTTTTGTACTAAGAATGTCTTGTGAAAAAGAAATCAATTATCATATTGTTCTTGTTCTAGTCCACACTCATTTGAGCGTATGCCAATTGCATAGAAAATGTTTTTATCAGTAGCAGTCCATCTTGGCAAGTCTAAGAACTCTCTCTGGGTAATGTCTAGCTGTGAATGCTAATGGACTGACATAGAATTTCCCTCCTGCTGTTCTGTTGTTTCCCTAACTTATGGAGTTACAAATCAAATTGAGTTCATACATGGAATTATCTGACACTCTTCATGCCAGTAGTGTTCAAGTTTTTTTAATTGTAATTCACAATTAATATAAATTGTTGCTCCCAATGCAATTTAGCAATAATTCTTGGTCCTTGTTTTTTCTTGATGCTGTGATTGAGCATTTTATAGTTTCTTTATTATCTTTCATTTCCGTTTGTTGGCTATGGCTCCCGACTGTACTATATTCTAGAATAAAAGGTATAGAGGGGCAAGCAACTCAATTTGTCAGGCTCCGGGTGGGGGTAAGTCAGCAGCTAACAGTTTTGGTGAGGTGAATATATAAGAGAGAGAATCTGACAGTTGCTGATAACAGAATCAGTAGGGTCATTGGGCAAAGGCTAGGGCTTAGGCTGCTTATACAGTACATGGGTCTCCAAACTTTTGCAATTGTGAAATTTTCTTTTTAAACCTTTGTTCCTATTGTTCTTGGTTATCAGTAGCCCCTGTTTTCGTATAATACGTTGACTCAGGTTTATAATTATTTCAAATGTACATTGGTGCAGCTGAATTATTTGTGAATGGAGAGATCGTCCAGAGACCACCTGAAAGACAGAGACGGGTGGAGCCACAGCCTCAAAGGCATCAAGACAGGCCAAGATACAATGATAGAACAAGGTATGTCCGGCGCAGAGAAAACATGCGGTGAAGGACCAAAGGGCCAGTTTATTTAAGTAGAGGGATCTGATGTACATACTATGGGATTAGTGCATTATATGCACTATTTTAGTCTTGCCTTTGGAGACGTTCGCTCAAGTTCGGGTGGGGTGGTGACTGAAATGTTTGTAGTTGTAACCTGTATCAGTTGGATTCGTCTTCGTTATCATTTTTCTTTTGAACAGAATCTTGAACATGAATCTTCATGGTTCTTGTACTGCTTTCTACGTTTTATCGGCACATGAAAAAAAGGTGATTGGTTCAGATGCTTCTATTTCATATCTGATTTCTCAACGAGACAGACAAAAAATATATAAATGGATTCAATGTGTAGGTTCTACTTTATCTTATAGTTTCCAATACAACACGAATATTACACCAAGGAATGATGTCAGACATTTCGTTCAATGTATGTTATACTAAGCCGAGACATGCATGAATATACGCCAAGTATCATGTGAGACATTGAAAATAGGTTGCTGATAGTGATGGCATTGGCCTGGATACAAACAAGATTTTGGATGGTAACACGGTCTAATGTTTGCCGAAGGCGTTTCTGAGCTTAATGCCAGTATAGGGACGGAATTAGCTGGTCTAAATAAGGGCGTCGATGAGGAAGGTAATAATTGTGATGATGTATTTGAACTTGATGATTGTGATCATGTATTTGAACCAGGTTCTGTTCTAGTAGAGTATGAAAGAACCAAAGCATGTCACACGGCAGCGCATTGTCTCTGCTTGGACATGGTGACAGTGGAGTGGAGTAGAGCATACTGCTCCCCCTCTATCTAGGGCCAGGTTTACAAAAGCAATTCCAAATTGAGCGCTAACTTAGTATTGCATAATGGTGAATGAATGGGTTAATTTAATGATTGGTTGTGTTAACATGCTTCGGTGAACAATATTTAAGATTCTGAAAATTTGGTGTGAATAAAGCTTAATTGATTCGTGTCAACTTGGGAAAAAAAACAAAACAAAATAGTAGTATACTTGGAGTTGCCTATGATCTGATGATGGATTTTTTTCTTGGTTACAAGATGAAGGATGTATTTGATTTTAGACATAAATCAGAAGATTTTTCTTCACTTTTATTATTCGTGGTTAGATTTTGAGCTGGTGACCAAAAGAAATTTGGAGGTCATCATCTCTGTTCGAGGTTATTAGATTACATAGTTTGTCGTTTAGTTAGTTATCATATGCAATGATTCCAGACGACCTCAATTTATTATATAATTTTATATCTATTGTTTTTCTTGGTTCCATAATTGTATATATAGATTGAACGTTATCAATTTATCATCTCTTAAGTAGGTAGGATTAAGAAGAAGTCTACTTCATTGGTGAACTTAACATCAAATCTTAATTCCTAACCACACGCAAGATCTGCAACCATTGTTGACACTTGCATGGTTTGAGCGCGACGACTTGGATGTTCTCTAAAGGGTTCAATGGGAGAAGATTCTTCAAGAAAAACCGCTGCCTCAAAGCATTCAACTGCTTCCAGTGTTGATGTCCCTAAATCAGCTTTCAAGAGCAGTCCAAGATTGTACCATGCAGATGCATTTGTTCTGTCAAGCCGTATTGCATCAGTGAGAAGGCTTCTAACAATTGAAGATGATTGACCACCAAGCTGTCTGAGGACACATGCTGTGGATATCAAACTTGGCACATGGTTTGGCTCCATATCTAATGCTTCTCTAAATGATTTCAAAGCTTCTTGATGAAGACCTCTGGCTTCAAAAAGTAAACCTGCCAAAACCTGTCTTATGAGTTTCGCTACATGAAGAGTGTAAGTAACTACCTTAACAGAATGTTACTCAAGGATTCAAACGAAGTTTGAAATGTAGAAAATGTTAAGCTTCAATGAAGTTCAGATTCCATTTCTGCTGTGGCCTGTTATATTATTTCTAACAAAATAATGTAGATTCTGTTAAGATACCATCAGATTTATAGCCACTTCTTAAGAACTTAGAATCTATATCTTCGAAGATAAAAGAGAAGATGGAAACTGAACAAATATATAGAACCTATAAAGGTTGATGTTGAATGAGAATTAAGAAGCAAAAAAAGATGAGCAATATACCTGTGGAGTGCCATCTAGAAGCAGAATAGGGATTAATAGCCTGAGATTTTGCAAGACAAACTTCAGCATCATGCCACTGTGATAAGGCTGTGTAGACGTTGGCCAAATCAAGCCATATTTCCATTTCCAATCTTCTGTCACGGTTTCCCTTCCTCTGTACAAAAGAGAAGGCAGAAAATTAATATATTAAAAGGTAGAGTTAAAAGTGAAGCTTCTAAGCTTCCTTTCCAATTAATAGTTTGAGTTCTAAAGAATCAAAGTAATATATTCTACATATATCAGTGATGCATACTTTTACAACCTTATTTGCAATGCCTAAACTTTTATTTTGGACTTGAAGAACAGCAAGAAGAAAAGTATATGTCTCCACTGCATTCTTTAATTTTCCCTGCGCAATCCGCAGTTTAGCTTTAGTTCTCAACAATTCTCCTTGATCCCATTTTCCACTTTGATCTAGAGCAGTATCAACAACAATCTCTGCCTCTACAAACTTTTTTTGAGCTGATAAAATCCGTGCTAGTAGTATATATCCACTAATACTAGATCCACCTTCAAGCTTAATCAGTTCCTTTGCATGATAAAAAGCAATGCTCAACTTCCTCTGCTCAGCATATTCTAGACAAAGATGAAGGACAATGTATGGATCACTTTCCCTCATCATTCTCTCAGCAGCTTTTAGAGCACTCAGTGCTTCAGATTGCAACAAAACCTTCTCTGATTCAGAAGCAACTGACCTTGATTTTGATGACAGTAGAACACCTAGTAAGCAATTTGCAATAGCTTCCATTTGCATGCATTTTCCATACAACTGAGAAATGGCTTTACAAGAATATTTGATTCCATCTTCAACACAAACCATGTTTTCTGCACAAATTTTTGAAGCTAGAAGTAATTCCGGTATGCAGTTTGAGTTCTTTCTATTATTCAAAAAGTTCCTCAAAAGATCCAAAGCAATCATATGCTGACCTTCCCCACAGTAACAAAGAGCTAGAGTGTAATATCTTTCTTTTCTCTCCATGATTTCTGGAAGCAATTCCTCAACCTGTTGAGCCAGAGTCATGAACTCCCCAGAAACACTTAGAGCAAAAGAAAGGTGATCAATAATAGAAGGGTCCCATGCAATGCTTCCAAGAACAGATTTTCTTATCAGAATAATAAGCATAAGAACAGCCTCTTCTATGTTGTTTCTTGGCACAAAGGAACCATCCAACTGAGAGCGGAGAGCAGGAGGGCTTGCTTCACAACCACTGTACAAAAGAAACATAGCAAATTCCTTTTGCATCCTTGCTTTGGCTTCAATGTCAAGATTCCAATTATAAAGCAAAGCTCGCCTAAATGATGAGATAACATCTTGAGGAGAGCCAGCAAGTTTCCACAACTCTGGGAGCAGTTCTACAGCATTTGTTAGGGTCTCTTGCAATTTACAGTTTGAAACAAAGTTCTCAGGCCAGCCTTCTGGTAATGCAGATTCAACAGTGTCTAAAATAATCTTGCATGATCTAGCAGCATCTGCAAATGAATAAATTACATTCACAAACAAAATCATAGACTGCAAACTAATTGAGTGAACTTGGAATCCTTCAAAAGATTTAAGAAACTCTACAGAAACCTCTGGCTTTGAAGATATAGTTCAAGATAACTAAGATGATATGCATGGACATAGTTAAAAAAGAATTAAGAATAATATTAAATAAGCACCTTGAAACCTTCCAAGAGTGTGCAATGATTTAGCCTTGAGAAAAACAGCTTCAAGAAGTAAACTAACAGCAGGCATCGACATAGGAGGCACTGCATCACTTTGTGAACGGAGTCTATTGAGATCACATCTTCTAGATATAGAAATTTTCATCTTGGGAATGATAGCAGCAATATCTATTCCATCAAATACATGAAGTGCAGCTTCGATATTACCTTTCTGATACTCAAGTCTTCCTAACAAGGCTCTAGCTTCCTATGAGGAAAATGTCATTTAGCTTCATCTTAAATGAAGAGTCTTAAGTATCAATAAAATCAAATACTGGGATAAGGTCCTATTTTCTTACCCCAAAAAGAGCATTTACTATAGCCTAAGATGGAAGCATAAAAATCTCGGAAAAGGGATAAAAAGAAGAAGAAAAAATGATAGAAAAGCAGATAATTACATATACCAGAGAACTCGATTGTAGGATCAAAGTGCTTATGAGGGTGCAATTTTTTCATTAAATGCATGCAACCAATAAAAGGCAAAAGAAAATTTTCATCTAACCTCATAGTTTAAATAACCACTTTCACGAAGAGATGACTCTGCTTCTTCAATGTTTCTATTGTCCACCTTCGTTTCGATTTCACCAGGACGGGATGATTGGCCACTTGCTGAATAGTCCCTGGTTGCTAGTGACTCTGATGAGCAACTTATTTCATCTACTCTTAACTGTTCCCTTGAACACATGCACTTGATCATCTTTCTCAATCTCCACCTAATGCTAAACTTCCTCTTACTTATCAAACTTTTAGCTCTCATACTGGAACATCCAACTTGATACTCTCCTGAAACATCATCAACATGAAGCATAAAACATAAAAATAAGCACTTCAAGTTACCTCTTGAGATGCAATGCATCAGCTATACCCATGTACCTGGCATTCATATATAACATATGAAAACAACCTTAAGAAAACAAAACATGGCAAGTTCTAAGTCCTCCCTTATCAACTTTTTAACATTATTCAACATTTGCTTACTTTGAAGTTCATAACACAATTCTAAAATCATGATTTTTCAGAACTGAGAACCTCACACCTCATAGGACCAAATCAACCAACCCCAAAAAAGGATTTGGCCAAAATTCACCATTTGCATACCCAATTGCTGATCAACAACCAACAAGTTAAATTTTTTTTTTTTTTTAAATAAAAATCAGAAGCTTTCAAACTATACCCATGTATAATGAATGAACTGGGGACTGCTGTAAAAGGGAAAGGATGATTTGCTAACCTAGAATTGAATGTTAGGAAACCCCTTTATCAGTATCATAGACAGAAGAACAAATGATATCAGAACAACATAAAAGAGGTAAAAAAAAGAGGAAGAAAAAAGAAAGTAGCTTTTCAATAGCACAAAAGTTAATAGGCTGAGCCCACAAGACAAAAGAAAATGAGTGTGCAACTCCTATTAAATTCACCAATGAAGAAAGTTCCTCCCATGATTTTTTTTCTCTTAAGCTAGAATCCAAAGCTACATATGCTTTCTACAACCTTTTGTCTGTTTTGGTAATTTTGATGTATACATATGAGTTGACTGCTTGTTCAGTTCCTTCCTTGTTCAACCATTTGTAACTCCAACAGTTCCATGACAGTGCATTAAATTATGCATATCTAACTCTCCAAGTTTGAATCTTCTACCAAAAGGAAAAGCCATGACTTGTTCAGTACAATTTCTGCTTTTATTTATTAGTCTTTTGGCAAATAGCATCGTTGATGATGAGATAGATGACTCTACCACACTTCAAACTCCATTAGCTATTCTCTATTGGGCTTCGTTGAATTTCGCTCTCCCAGTGTGTCTACATGTTTGTGTGTGTAACTACAATTATACACAAAGGATTCTAAATCATGGTTTGGAATTAAAATAGTAATTCCAGAAAGATATTTTATTTTTTGGGAAAAAAATATTTAACGTTACATTAGACAATTTTTTATAATCTTGAAATAAGTTAAAATTACAAATAAATCATAATTTTCATCTTAAAATAACATCGTTTCGATAAACATTAAACAATGTTATTTAAAATAACTAGAAAAAATGAACCTTTATTTTTTTCTGACAATATAAAAATATTTATGTGTATATTAAAAGATTTTACAATTAAAAAATTTGCTAATAACTTAATGTAATGATTCATTTACACTCTTTTTTATACGCAGTATCCATACAATTTCTTATTTTGGGTTATACTTTCTTGTTCAATAATAATAAAGAATGACTTAAAATAAATAAATAAAATTTAATTCATTAACAGAATCAAGTAAATAATAAATGATCATTTTATTAAATATGCATAAAAATATTTTTTTTTTATGTGCATGTAATATCATTATCTTTTACCTCACTAACTAAAAATGAAAAGAGCACATTACAACAACAACGACAACAAAAAATGAAAAATGAAAAATGAAAAGAGCAAAGGAAAATGTATAAAAAATGTGTATATGAATTGTATCGATTGATCAACTAATTGGCAAGCCTTGGGTTGTCTGATTGTCTCTACAACGAGACTGAAGTGTAGATCTATAGATGTCTTGAAATTGACACACATGGGGTAATAGGCCATGGGGTCCCAAATTATTTATTGTCATTTCGAAAGAGATGCACTAGCTTCTCTCTTCTTCATTTTTATTTATAGAAAAATAAAATGAGCATATAAAGTCGTTATATGAATGACCCTATAAATCGTAAGATCAATAGTTGGCTGAACACCAATAATAAATGTCATCTTTTTGACGTTAAGAAAATGTACTCCTTTCCAAAAAACGCGTGTTCATAGTCAGGTAGGTGAGGTGATAGTATGTGTTCGATTTTATTTTAGTACTGTCTTTTGAAAAGAATTTAAATTCAAATTTTAAGATCCACTCTGAATTGGACTAATCACAAAATAATGAACAGATTGAAATATTAAAAATAAATAAAAAAATTAATTATGCCAAGTAGACAGAAATAAATCTTTTCGACACTCGTACCAATGCATGGCATCATTATTTATATTTCTCTCCGATGATCACATCTAAGACATCATTATATTTATATTTTTAATTTAAGTAAAATATGATAAATAAGTTTGAAAAACATTTAATTTTCCCCTTTTTATGGAAGTTTGTTCAAAAAAAAAGTACAAACTAAAATAATTTAGATTTAAAATCTAAAACAAATAAAAAATGACATGTGATATTAAATACTCCTAACAAAATAAAATTTAATTTAATATATAAGAGTTGTTAATTAGTATAACATCCTTGCTATTAAGGGTATTAACGAGCCGAGCCGAACTTTGGTCTTAAAAGATTAAACTTAGTATTTAAATGTGTTAGTCTGGCCTAGCATGTTACTTGTTATGAATATAATTATCGGCCTATGACCAGATTTATTTATAAAAAATAAAAGTTTGGTTTAGCCTGTTAAAAATAAATAAAACAACAAAAATTTATCCAAACAGAATATACGATCAACAATACTAATAATTTCACAAAGATTCATAAATTCAATATATATCCAAATAGCATAGTATAGAACAAAATCATTTTAAAAGTCAGTTTAACTAATAAAATGAGGTAAAATGGATTGAGAAGAGAGAGAAGGCTATTATGAGGGGTATAAAAAATATAAAATAAAAATAAAAGTTAATATACTTGGCTAGCCTGAGAGGCTCTAAGGTCGGACTTTTGAATTGGAGCCTGAAACATTTTTATTAAACAAGCTTTTATACAAGTCCAAGTCTGGTTCGTTTAACACCCTTACTTGCTATACAAGAAAAAAAAATTATTCTAATTATCGATAATATTGTGTAATAATAAGTACACCAAATTTAAAATTAAAATTTAAAAATACAACTAGTAGTTATAAATCAAAAAATACAATTAACTCACTATTATTTGAACAAATAGCATTTATTATCACTCACATGAAATTAAACTATTTAAAATTAAAAAATTTAGAATTTTAAAATATTAAAAATATATTTAACTAATCCACAATACATCTACATCCACATCCACATAATGGGCTCACAAGCTTTAGAAGATAAAAATCTAGGTCAATCCTTGTTCGAAATGCTAATAACATCTAAACTCTCACAATTCCAATAAACTCTATTTATAAATAAAGGATTAAATCATACATGTATACACTTCGAAACCTTAGTCTTCATTGCTACCATGTATACATACTATCACTACAAGAAAATAGTCAATTCGCGACTGTCGATTCACGATGGTTTGAGTTCAACCGCCTCTGTATTTAACTTTGTGGCTGTTAGTAAGGCGGTTCTTATAATTGTCGTAATATACAATAATTCAGCGTCGATTTAAAGTCATTTCACGACAGTTTGTCTTTTTTAAAATTTTTTTTAATCAAAACACAATTGACAGGCAAAAATTTTGATTTTAAATTCCCTCTATTTATTTTCATTTCCCTCTTTCCTAAAACTAAACCTTAAAAGTCGCGCCTCTCTTCCATCACCTCTCACACATATATGCTTTTCCCCTTCCTAAATCTAATGTCTCTCACTTATCTTTTTCTTTGAGTTGCCGCTTGTGGTGGCCACAATGGGAAAGGTCCCTTGACCATGGTGTTGTGTAACTTAAAAAAGTATTCCAGGCTACTATGTATCTTCGCATCTAGTGAAACTGAGGTCCATGAGATCGTTTAGTTGCAAGGTAGAAGGAATGAGACATCGCCGGCGACAAGTACGACAACGATTCTTGGCTTGGACAACGAAGCGGAGGTGTTGTGCACATTGAACAGAGGACATATGGTGATATTATTTATTTATCATTATTATTTTACAACCATTTATTATTTTAATAATTTACAACTATTGTATATTTTTCTTGAAGCCTGTGACTCTGTGAGAAAGATTTCATAACCGGGAAGAAGAATGCAAAGTTACAGGATACGAAAGGTATAAAATTGGGTTCAATAATATTATGTTCTTTATCTTGGGTACAAATTTCAATCAAAGACCCAATCTCTTCTCTTTTAAGAGCTACTGCATCGGTTTTGTACACTTGCATATCAAGTGTTTGAGGAAAGTTTCCAATTAAAATTTTATCTATATTATTTTTGGTAATGCAAATAACTTAGTTGTTGCACATGTTATTTTTGTGAAATGCTAATAAATTTTGTTATGTGCAATAGGTTTTGTAACATGTGTAATTCTAAAAAAGTTAAGTCTAATTGCTTATAACTGTGTGTAGTATTTTTTATATTTTATTTTTATTCTTTAAAAAAAAACAAATGTACTAGACACAAACATAAGAAATATTTTTTTGGTTTTACATTTATGTTTCATATCTTTAAATTTGAAACTTCCAAGTAACAATATTTTTTTTATATGACCGCAGGTTTGGAGCTTAAATGCCAAAAATAAGATCCTTCTCTGCTTTTTACAAAGCATAAAGTCGTGGACTACCATTTCCTTTAATTTAGTTTTTCACTTACTATTGATTCATATGTAATACTTTCGACTTGGATTTTGTAATATTTTAATATTTATATAATGAATAAATTAATTTTATAAAATATTTGATGTATACATCACATTAAAAACATTAATAAATAAAAGTAATAAATTTACATGAATAAATATAAATCTCAATAATACATTTATTAATATTAAAATTTAATTCTTGAACAAATACGAAATTGTACGTGAAATTTAAGAATAGAGGCTTTAAGATAAAAGAAATCAATTGAATAGTAAGGGGGCGGTTATTAATCACCGTGTCTTTGCCAAATGATAATTGTTTGTGAAGTTGAACCGCCTTTCAAACAGTCAGGAGAAACAGAGGCGGTCTTACCAGCGATTAGTTGAAATCGACGTAGAAATCCGCGCGACGCTTGTATCTGCGTCGGTTGGTAAACTGCCTCACACTTTATCTAGCAGCGGTTTTAACCGCCCCAAAATAAAAAATGAACAGCCGCAATATACTTATTTTCTTGTAGTGTATCCTATTGGTTTCTAGCATCTTTATTATGCATAATAATCTGCCACCATATATAGCTATCTCCTTTATAAAAAAGAGAGCGATTATCAAATCTCATATTAATCATTATTCTTTTGGATCCAACAATATTTAAAAGAAAAAAACTGTATATTTGAAGGGAATAATATATCACGTTTTATGCATATATTAGAAGGGATTAATGTCTCTCCTTTTACATGAGAAATCAAAATATTCTTATATACACATTCAGACGTAATTAAGTCTCATTGGAATTTTTTTAGAGAAACCTTATTTTTTTTTTCTCTCCTCGATTATTTTTTCGGTATGAAGTAATCCTTATCTCATATAAAATGAGAAAAATATTACCTATATTACAATTGAAAGACATTTCTATTAAGGTTTATTTGTTTATTTTTATGGCAAAGGGTGAAACTACCGTATCCATTTTTCAGATTTTTCATGATCTTCAAAAATATAATCTCACTCAGAATGATTTGAAATCTAATTACTAATATTAATTCTTGCTTTTCTGCATAAGATGCAAATCCTTAAAGTCATAACAAAATGTTGCACTATTTTTTCTCTCTTGAAAAATTAGGATTTCACAATATATATGTCAAATATTTAATATTGTTTCGAGAACAACTAGTCTTCTAAGAAACCAAATTAATAGTCTATCAGTTTTTTTTTTAATAAGAAGCCACTCTTATCATATTTATTTCTTATTAATTTATTTAAGTAAAAATAATTAATTATGCATAGATGTTAATTACTTGAGTCAAACTTATTACAGGTGCCTCCATCTATCATAATTGGGAATTGTTTTTATTATGTAACATAAGAAAAAAACTTTTATCTTACACTCACATATAAAGCGATGGAATCCATTTATATTTTTCTCTCTCTTATATTCTCTCTTCTCTCTATATGTATCTACAGGAGATAAATTTCATCCTATGTCACATAAGAAAATAATTTCCCATCATAATTATCCGCCTCAGTTAAGCAGAAGATGATATCGATTACGAAGCTATTTAAAAAAAAAGTTATATCGATTACGAATCTTGAAAGTGATTTTTCCTTGGTATGTTTTATACAAATAAGAAGGATACAAGTAAAATAACATAGCTTGAATTATGCGATAATTTTTATATTTTTAGTTATTTAATTTTTTTTATTTTTTTTTTGGAGTTACCCAACCCTAATTACCTCTTTGAGGCGAGTTGGCTCCCTCCGGTATCCCCACAAGCTTCGACTCTTTGAGTCGACTATGAGACTAATCCGGAGTGCAGGGGTCAGTGATGGCTAAAGGTTCAGCCCCCTCCCCAAGAATGCATTCAGCGGGAATCGAACACATGTCCAACTCCACTAACTGCGTGTTATTTAATTTGATATGTGCAAACATAACGGAATACCATAATATTTATTATACCTTTATGTTTAATATGTGCGCAATAAAACAAAAAAAAATAAAGAAAAGGGTTGTTGTGCTTTATATTTTTGTATTACAGATTACTACTTAATTTAATAAATAAAGAAATTTAAAATTTTTTGTAATATTTTTTAAATTATTTTTTTTCATACTTAAACTATTTTAAAAAATAAAATAAAATATATTTTTATATCGTAGTATATATCCTAATTTTTTTAAAAACCAAACAAACTCTTACTTCTGTTAACTATTTTGGTTACTTTCTTCTCATTTTTCTTCTCAAATAAGACAAAAAAGAGTAGAAACATCTCTCTGTTCTTTCATTCAACGTTAATTATAAGAACATACATTATTAAAGAGCAATTGTTTATTACTCGTACAAATTTTTCACAAAAACAAATTCACGGCCAATGCAAAGTAAATTAACATAGTATGAGAGATACTATAATCATATATATGTTTCATGCATGCAACGTCCGCGACACTCAGTGGTGTCCAATTCCACCTCCTCCTCCACCGCCCCCACCACCTCCAAATCCACCACCTGCTCCTCCACCAAACCCGCCTCCTGCTCCTCCACCAAATCCCCCACCTGCTCCTCCTCCAAAGCCACCACCTTTGCCAAAACCTCCACCAAAGCCACCACCAGAACCTCCTCCAACACCACCGCCAAAACCACCACCTTTGCCAAAACCACCACCAATGCCACCACCGGAACCTCCTCCAACACCACCACCAAAACCTCCACCCTTACCAATTCCACCTCCAATGCCTCCACCTTTGCCAAAGCCGCCGCCACCACCTAAACCTCCGCCTTTGCCAATACCACCACCAACACCTCCACCTTTGCCAAAGCCGCCGCCACCACCTAAACCTCCGCCTTTGCCAATACCACCACCAACACCTCCACCTTTACCAAAGCCGCCGCCGCCACCTAAACCTCCGCCTTTGCCAATACCACCACCTAAACCTCCACCTTTGCCAATACCACCACCAACACCTCCACCTTTTCCAAAGCCGCCGCCACCACCTAAACCTCCACTTTTGCCAATACCACCACCAACACCTCCACCTTTTCCAAAGCCGCCGCCACCACCTAAACCTCCACCCTTGCCAATACCACCACCAACACCTCCACCTTTACCAAAGCCTCCGCCACCACCAACACCACCACCTTTTCCAAAGCCGCCACCACCACCTAAACCTCCACCTTTGCCAATACCCCCACCGACACCGCCACCTTTTCCAAAGCCGCCACCACCACCTAGACCTCCACCTTTGCCAATACCGCCACCAACTCCGCCACCTTTTCCAAAGCCACCGCCGCCACCTTTTCCAAAGCCGCCACCGCCACCAAGACCTCCTCCTTTGCCAATACCACCACCAATGCCGCCACCTTTTCCGATGCCGCCACCAAAGCCTCCACCGCCGCCCTTACCTATACCACCACCATGTCCACCGCCTGCACCTCCTCCAAGGCCACCTCCTTTTCCAAAGCCTCCACCACCTCCTAGCCCTCCACCCTTTCCAAAGCCACCACCAGCACCGCCTCCAACTCCATGGCCCCCACCTGCTCCACCACCGAATCCTCCACCACCGCCAGCACCACCACCGAACCCTCCTCCACCTCCTCCACCACCTCCGAAGCCACCACCAGCTCCTCCTCCTCCGCCAGCACCCCCACCGAATCCACCACCAAAGCCACCACCCTTTCCAAACCCTAAGTTCTTTTCTTCATCATATTTTACACTTGCCACATTCCTTGCAACCACATCGGCCACAAAAACATGAGCACAGAGCAATAACAACAAAGCTAATACCCTTTTGTCCCCTCGTAACATTTTTTCTTTACTATTAATTAAGTACAAACTCGCTGAAACTCTCCAATCCTCGTTGGTGTAGTCTGCAAAGGCATGAAGAGGAGGTTTATATAACCACAGAATATCACAATTTGAGTGCTCTCTTCCTCTTTAAATGGTTTCAACCACTAACTGCTCGCCACATTTAATGCACACTGTTATCCACAATTATTCATCATGTGTTTGGTCTAACTGCTTTTCATACAAAAGAAGAAAAGTCTAACCTTCAAAGCTTTGTACTACTTAATTACTACTTGACCTGACACTAGCGCCACTTTGTACGTACCTCTCATGACCATGATTATTCTTTCTCCCCAATGCCCAAACTTGCATCACCTATATATCATATCATCAGTTATATATATATATATATAACTCTTGTTGTTGACTTGAGCGAGCACCTACAGTATTTCTATTTTCTACTACCCCTCTCTCTCTCTCTCTCTCTCTCTAGCTATGTCGGTACGTGTTAATTGTTTCCCATTGCAACATGCACGCGCGTGCCTTATAACTAACTATGTACAGGTGGACTTATTATGATATACATGACGGTGTCTAATAATCTGATCATTCATAAAATGTGTGCTATCAAATAGCTACTGAATATAAGTTTATATACTTAAGTATCATTACTGATTAGATTAGCTATATATTCAAGCTGGTTGGTTGGGTTTTACTTTTCTTGGAGGTGACATTTTTCCATTAACTGAATATCATACATCTATGTCAGTGAATTCTCGTAATGACAATTGAGAAGTATATATTACACAAGAATTTATGGGTACTGAATGTTATGTTGCATTATAAAACCAATTTAATCTAAATCTGGGTTAACAGTTATAGTAAACATCATGCGGGCCCAACCTCAGTCGGACATAAATATTAAGTGCTATAGAAGGATTCGTGAAAGTTTTGAAAGAAAAGCTGGCATGGTGCTCTGGTGAACCGTTGCATGTGCTTGGTAGATGAAGAATTTATTGCTGATGAGGTGTTGTTCTCTGTTCTCCAAATCTGTGGATGCCATCCATTATATTTCAAAGCAAATTAACTGATCTGATAATAGAAAGAAAGACGATCCGCTGAATCAGCATCGCATTCAATTTGCGTTACTTCTTGTTATTTGGTTTGAATTTTGTTTTACTTCTTCTTTTTGAAGTCCTTCAATTGCATCCACACTACTAGAAAAGTCTTTATTTTCGACAGAATTTTTCGACAGAAAAAAATTCCGTTGAAATTATTGACAGAATTTTCCACGGAATCTATTTTCCGTCTAAAATTTCGACGGAATTTCTTTTCCGTCAAAACTTTTCGACGGAAAAAGAAATTCCGTCGAAATTTTTTGAAAAAATAAAATAAAAAGAAATTATATTTTGTGGACTTTTCGACAGAATTTCGATTCCGTCGAAATTTTTTGAAAAAAATAAAAGAAAAAGAAATTATATTTTGTGGACTTTTCGACGGAATTTCGATTCCGTCGAAGATTTACGACGGAAAAGGAATTCCGTCGAAAACTTTTGAAAAAAATAAAAGAAAAAGAAATTATATTTTGTGAACTTTTCGACGGAATTTTGATTCCGTCGAAGATTTACGACGGAAAATGAATTCCGTCGAAAACTTTTGAAAAAAATAAAAGAAAAAGAAATTATAAATTGTGGACTTTCTACGAAAAAAGGAATTCCGTCGAAATTTTTTGAAAAAAATAAAAAGAAAAAAAATTAAATATTGTGGACTTTTCGACGGAATTTAGATTCTGTCAAAGATTTTCGACGGAAAAGTAATTCTGTCGAAAACTTTTCAAAAAAATAAAAGGAAACGAAATTAAATATTGTGGACTTTTCGACGGAATTTCGATTCCGTCGAAAATCTTTAAACAAATAAATGAAAAAGAAAATATATTTGTGTCTTTTCGACGGTTAGCAAAATCAAATCTATCGAACTAATGACCTGTATTAATGGTTTTCAAATTCAATTTCGTATGTTTGTGTTATTTTTTTAGAAAGTGAAAAATTCAAAAATTCAAATTGTTAGTACGTAGGTGTCTTTGAGACAATCTGAGAGTCAAATAGACCTATGTAGGTATAACAAGTTGATCATTCGATGAACTCAGCTAGCTTTGGAACAACATAACATTGCTAGTGCTCTATGTTGTCATTAGATGAATTGGGTCTAGTGGGCCCAAGCCCATTTATTTCAGTGGCTATGTTGGGCCTGATAGATCGCAAAGAAACACCTTAAGTTGTCTTGTATTCTAGCATATATGGTTTGGGCCCAATAAGGCATAATGGGCCTAAGTTGAAAAAGTCCACATATTGAGCCAAGAGATAGTCGGTGGCATCATTGGTCAAGTTGGACTTGATCCATAATGTAACCTATTTGTGATTAATTTGTAAAATTAACAAAATTAATTTGAATTCTAATTTTGAATTTGTAATTTGAAATTTGAATTTAGGGAATTTGAATTTAATAAAATTAATTTAAATTCTAATTTTGAATTAGAAAATTCGACTGAAAAGCAATTCCATTGATAATTGAGACAAAAGTTTTCGACGGAATTTCATTCATTTTTCGTCGAGTATTTTTGACAGAATTTATATTCCGTCGAAAAATATTTCATTAATTTTTGACGGAATTTATTTTCTGACGGAAATTATTACCAGAAAATTTTGACGGAATCAGTTTTCCGTCGAAAACCATTACAATAATTTTCGACGGAATTTCATTCATTTTTCGTCGAAATTTTTTGACGGAATCAGTTTTCCGTCAAAAACCATTACAACAATTTTTGACGGAATTTCATTCATTTTCCATCGAAATTTTTTGACGGAATCAGTTTTCCGTCGAAACCATTACAACAATTTTCGACGGAATTTCATTCATTTTCCGTCGAAAATTTTTGACGGAATTTATTTTCCGTCACAATTTGAGACAAGAATTTTCGACGGAATTTCATTTATTTTCCGTCGAAAATTTTCGACGGAATTATTTTTTCGTTGAAACTTCCCGCAGAAATTATTCCGTCAAAATTTTCGTCGAAATTTTTCGATGTAATCTGTAATTCCGTCGAAAAAATCGTTACCCACGAAGATATATTCGATGGCTTCATTTTCGTTGAAAATTCCGTCGAAAACATCATTTTCGACGGAATTTTAACCATTTTCGACGAAATTTTTCCGTCGAAAAAAAAATCATTTTCTAGTAGTGCCATCTACTAATACTCAGAGAAAATTCCGAAAATTATACGTTTCTGCGCCATATGTATGGTGATAAATGATACCTCATCATACATTACATTATCCCCGCAACTTTTATTATTATTATTATTATTATTATTATTATTATTATTATATTTAATGCGGCATATCAATTTTTAGGAACCAAACATATTATTGAATTCATTGCATCACGTTAAATGCTCATTTTAATCACTATTAGTGGTTTTAAGGGGTTAGTCATGTTAATATATATGGAGCACGATTAACTTACTCTGGTATAAGTTATCCTTTTTTTTTTTTTGGTAAACAAAGTTATCCTCTTTATTTTGATCTTTAATCTCACTGCTTATAGCTAATCATCCTAATTTATTAATTATACGAGTCATGCATGGATGATGGATAGAATCATGAAACACAATCAAATTAAAAAGTTTTACACCCTATTTAAATATTTGATTTTCGTCAATCTAATAACTATAATTTATTGGATTATCCATTAATTATTAATTCATAATAAATTATCATTGTATTTTTATAGTATTTTATTTGTAATTAGATCCTACATCATTTAATTCCTGCACTTCGATTAATCTAATTCTCGCTGGAGACCAGGTGTGTGGCAGTGTGGATCCTATAAAAGAAAAAATCACCTATGCTGAAAAAGTGAAGTTAAAAACCTACACAAAAAAAAAAGTGAAGTTAAGAGTGATGCAAAAGGGAAAAAAAGTGTAAGAGTAATTATATGCGGTGCAACTAATTTTTTTCTTAATTAATCTGCTAATTAATTTTATAAGCAGGAATTTATCTCTAATAGCATGTTTTCTCTTCTCTAATCAATTGGCTATTCTCAGCGGTACCGAGATGTGTTTCTCTTCCCTATAGGCATAAATATAAAAAGCAAAAGTTAAATGCGGAACTTACAACATTTAATGCAGTGTTTAAAAACTCGGCCCGGTCATCGACTCGGCCGAGGTCAGGGGTCATGGAGTCACGGGTTCAACCGTGGGGTCACGGAGTCACTATGCTGATCCGATTTTATATATTATATATATATATATATATATATATATATATATATATATATATATTAAAAAACAAACCACTAATTATCAAAGATTCAAAATATACTTAACATAATTCTCTAATTACAACCACAAGTCAATATTACACAACCTAATTAAAGTATCAAGATACCAAAGTACAAAACTCATATTCTAATGGGATCAATACGCTGACCCGGTTCTGTCTCTTTGGAGAAGGTCTCTAACAAAGGAAAATTTAAAGGAAGTAAGAATGAGTTTTTGTTTTCCATCGACGACCGTAAGGATTTCATTTGAATAGATAAAATTCTTACCTTTTCTAGAAGATTCACGTCTACGAGGTAAAGATTGAAGACATATAGGTCACTAGGAGAGAAGAGAACGATTAGATTTAGGTTTGTAAGCATTTTTAATTTTAATTTTTTAATAAAACGAAGTTGTTTCATGGAAAAAAAATTTAAAAAAAATAAACATGCAGTGACCCCCTTTGACCCCTCTGGCCCGGGAGTCACTGAAATCCGGCCGGGTTTTGGGGGTCGGAGGGGTCGATGTGCATATAGGGTCCAACTTGTGTCCCCAACCCTTAGAGGGTAGGAATCAGGATTGACTCGGGTCAACCCGAGAAGTGAAGTGAAGTTTTAAAACACTGATCTAATGGGCAAAAACCCCATGATTTGTGCAGTTTAGAATTCCTTTTCAAGTTTATCTAAAAAAAAATAAAAAATATCGTTTTCAAGCCCACAAATGTGACCCAGCTGTCCGAGCATTGAATGGGCCTTCAAACGTTTGTTTTAATATACCACCGTAAAAAGCAAACAAAAACCTTTTCTTTTTCGAAACTAAAAAAAAAATGTGTATAAATATATAAATAAATAATAATGTACATAAGAGAGTTGTTAGATGTTTCTTTCTTTTTTTCTTTTACAGTAGAACTACATTTTTTATTTTTTGTTTTTGTTTTTAACATGTAGAGAAAAGAAGGATTCTTTGCAATTTTGGGGAATCTAAAAATCTCAGATTCTAAAGGCTAAATGCACATTCACCAAAAAGAGAGAGGCTAAGGGGATGTTTGGTGGAGGAGAAATTTTTTTAAATCCGAGAAATAATTGTTATTGGAATGTAGTGTGAAATATATTTGGTCTGGAATGTTAGTAAAATATGTTTGGTATGCTAAAATTTTCTCGGGAATTTATGATTAATTTTACTGAGTGTGTGTTTCGTTGGTTGTGAAATATTAGTGGGAATATGAGGTTATTTTACGAAAATAACCCCACTTTAAACTTGTACCAATCTGTTTGGTTGACACATTGTTTTCATGAAGGTTAATTTTGTCAATAAATTCATGCCTCAATTTCTACTTTCCCGGGCAACAAAATGATCCATCCAATTTATGGAATTTCACTTATGCACACTGTACAAAAAATTGCACATGATATGGTTGTTTGGGAAACATTTGTAGTCTGGATTTTTTCTTTTTTGCTTTACCAAACATGGATTCATTATTTGTCTGACGATACTTTCATGGGAAACGAAATAAAAAAACTCAGTAACAAACGCCCCCTAAGGGCACTTTAAAGCACAAAAATGGCTCCGCACTCCGCAGTACAACTATTGAGTCGGACCAATCTCAACTCTCAACTCCATTCATATTTCTCATTTCCTAACTCAGGTAGACCTACGGCTTGTCTGCATGAATTTTTTTTCTTTAATAAAAGTTATTTTAAAAAAAAAAAACTTCTCATTTTAAGTTTGTTTGGATGTCTATTTTTGAAAAAAACAGCAGAAGTAAAAAAAAATTAATTTTTTTTTTTTTAGAAGCTAAAAATTTTAACTTCTAACAAAAATAGAAGTCAAAAGTCAACTATTTTTTTAAAAAACTAAATGTTTTTATAAAAATATAAATAACTTTAAATTTTTATAAATAACACTTTTAAAATAAGGAAGATAAAAGGTACTTTTTCTAGAAGGTGAAACAAACGGGCTCCTAGTGCATCCCTCAAACACCACCAACTGTCATTCATCACACACACACATATAGGGAATTATTAAGTTTATATCACATAAGATAGGTATTTTATATGGGTTTGTGAGAGAGGTTTAGTTTTAGAGTTGATTCAAAGAACTGAAACTTGTGAGGATACCCGAAAGATCATACTCACCTAAAAAAGATAATTCAGGATGGTATTAAAAAAACCATTTTTAAGTTTATCTAAATTAAAAATATAAATTTCGTTTTCAAGCCTATAAATGGGGAAAATTTTGGTACTTCAAGCCTCATGTGGTCCTTCCATTCATGGGGTGACACAACGACACAATTATTTCTTTTTTCATTTCTCTTCATAGTACTTGTTTGATTTGATTGGTCTGAATTACTAAGTTAATGGTGATCCATGACCACTGAAATTCTTCTCCCACAAATGCGACCCAGCTGTGAATAAAACTTGAATGGGCCTTCAAACGTTTGTTTTGATATACCACCGTAAAAAGCAAACAAAAACTTCCCTTTTTTTTAAACTAAAAAAAAAATGTGTACATAAGAGAGTTGTTACTTGTTAGATGTTTCTTTCTTTTACAGTAAAACTACATTTTTTTTGTCCGAGCATTGAATAAAACTATATTTTTTATTTTAGTTTTTAACATGCAGGGGAGTTTGGTAAAGGAAATTTTTTTTTATCAGAGAAATATAATTACTAGGAATATGGTGGAAAAATGAGTTTTGTAAAAAAGTTTAAAAAAAGTTATTTGGTAAAGTGAAATATTACCGGAAAAATTGATTTAGGTTGCTATGTCTAAGTTTGGTTGAAGGTAAAATATAGGTAGAAAAATATGGTTAAATTACCACAACAACGCTTGAGTAAAATAAAATGGGAAAATATGATTTTAGTTTGTTGAATAGTTTTCCCCAACATCAGGGTCATTTTGGTCTCCTTGCTTGCAGTCCTTTTTGGATTTCCCCAGCTATCAGCAAATACCACCTTGTAGGTGATTTTATTCAACAATATTTTTTACACACAAAAAGTAAATACCAGGCAAATAATTTTTCTAGCAAATTTTTTTAAAACCTGATACCAAATATGGACATATAAAAATATCATTTTCTTTTACCTAGGTATAGGGGTGTTAATGGGCCAGGCTGGCCCAGCCCGGCCTACATAAAGCCCAGCCCAAGCCCAGCCTTTCAGAAAAATAGAGTAGGCTTAGGCTTATAAAAAAGCTTTTTTAACAAATAGGCCATAGGCCAATTTTGTCAAGTCCGGCCTACAGCCTTGTAGGCTGGCCTATTTAATTTATTAAAATAAAATAATAAAATAAAATTTATTTTACGTGGCAAAGACGTAAAGTACCAAATACCAATACCAACCCTAAATTTCTGCACTTTTTTGTCGTTTAAATTTCTGCACTTTTTTGTCATGTTATTTTCTACCTTGTTTTTTTGTTATGGGATTTGGCCCAATTCGTAATATCTTTTGTGCAGAGATCTTCCTTATATGGGTTCGTAGTCTGTGCATTGCTATATGTGCTCTTACTTTCTGGATTGGTTACATCATAGACTTATAGTCATCTCTTATTTTTTGTGCTATTTTATTTTATGAAAGGAAAACTTGTCTAATGTCTCCAAATTTTATATGTTGTTGCATCTTAATACCATAGAGCAATGGGTACTTTGCTGGATTATGATGTTACTGATGAAGATCTTTCAATAATACTCTTCTTTCCCTTGTCTTGATGGTGGTTTAAAGATTTTAAGATGAATGACATTTTCTTGTAGACTTTATTTCAGAATCCAGTAATTGTATTTTTCTTATTTTCCCTATTTCTTTAACTCTATTCCTCTATGATATACATTCTAGAGCTGGGGTATTATGTTGACTCTTTTTTGTTTGTCATTTTTTTCTTATGAGAAGTACTAGTGCATGCATGAATGAGACTTTCTTTGCTCTATACAATTATTATTTTTTTGCTTAGTATCTACAGTGGGAGGCCTACAAGGCCTGTAGGCCATGTCAGGCTTTCTTATTTTTAAAAATGGGCCGGACTTGGCATACAAATAAAGCCTTTAATAGGCCAGTAGGCCAGATAGGCTGATTTTTTTTTACGTAGGCTTGGGCAGGAAAGCCAAAGCCCGGCCCAGCCCAGCCCATTTACACCCCTACCTAGGTATCTTTAACAAAAACTTGTACCAACCACACCTGTAGAGCAAAGAAGGATTCTTTGCAATTTTGAGCAAGCTAAAAATTTCAGATTCTATCTTTCAAAAAAAAAAAAATTCAGATTCTAAAGACTAAAGCACTTTAAACTTAATAGAAGGGTGTCTTAAATTGGTCTTGGAAAATGTGGGTTCCCAGGAATCATTTTAACACATGATGTTCCCAAGTCAGGTTCCCCTTGAGTTGTGGTATTTCATGATTCATGCTAAGCGGAAAAATATTGACTGAATTATTGAACAAAAATAACCCTCTATCCTCCGTGCCCTATCTTTCATCCACTGACTGAAAATCCATTTGCTTGTGAAAGGAACCTCGAAGCTGACACAGTGTTCACCAAGAAGAATAGAGGAGAGGCTTGGCTAATCGAGTTGCTAGTCCACGATGAGTGTTTTCTTGTTTGTTGATTTTGTTGTTCTTGTGAGGGGTTAAGTCGTTGGTTTTGGCATTTCAGTGAGTCTTGTAATGAAAAAATGTCATCAAGTTATTTTTTTTCCTTTTTGTTCATGTTTTTTCTCTGTAAGAGGAGTGGTTGCAGTACCTTCATTTGCTGCTCGTCACTGATCTGTTGCCTCTCGTCATTCCTAAACTTGGTAACCAATTATATAAGCTTTGAACTTAACTTGGTGTAGAAACCAATGCACCAACTTTGATCTCTGTTGACAAAAGATATAGATCCTTCTAATCTATGTTGAGGTTACTTTCGTAAAATCATGATATATTACCAGTAATATTTTATTATCAATCAAACATATACTCAGTAAAATTATTCAATATTTTCAGTAATATTTACGCCTACCAAACAACTTTTTTATACCATTCCTAGTAAACTCAATTTCTCATCATATTCCTGGAAATCATGATTCCCGAACTCAAAAAATTTTCCTCTCATACCAAACACCCCCTAAGGTATAATCATATCAACTCTTAACAAACATGAAATTTTCAGGTTCCTATGGTCACTTTCAAGGGAAAAAAAATTATTCCTTCATACCAAACATCCTAAAAGCACAAGTATCGTGCGAGTCTCAACTCCATTTATATTTCTCATTTCCTAACCCATCTAGACCTAGGGCATCCCTCGGACACCACCAACTTGTCACTATCCATCAGACATATATATTTTTAACAAAAAAAAATAAAATCAAACATATATATATATACATATATATATATATATATATATGGGAAATATTATTCTTATGCAACATAAGATAATATCTCTTTCCTATACACCCATTGATTTTCGCGTATTTTTATTTTTTTATAAGTTAGTGGGCCCCGCCCATGATTGTTTGTGTGGTAGGAGATAATTACTCTCCTATAATATGAGATTAATAAAGTCATATATATATATATATATATTTATTTTAGCTAATCTTTGTTCAAATTTAGGGGGGGAAATATACACCAAAAGTTACCGCATTACACGATAGGTCATTAACAATATTGGTTTAAAAAGTTACAGATTTTAATAGCTTAAATATACATTTTTGTAAAATTTTGTAAAAGTATAATTTTGACTGTAATGATGTATAAGCGAAACTATTTGTTTTTCTTCAACATAAAAAAAAAAAAAAAAGGAACAAAATTAGAAAATTAAGTAACTTACTGAAAAAATAAAAACAAAATAGAATTTTTTTAACTTATTTGATAAACATTATAGTATTTTACTGATAAGTGTCAAAGACACTATGTTTCTAGGATCAAAGATATGTTAAATAATGTTAAAAATGGTCAAGCACATAGTGTAAATAAATTAAATGCAAAAGAATTAGAGTTTTAATATTTGAATATGATTCTGACTTCGTTTTGTATTATTTTTAGGTTTAATATGATAAATTATAATTATGAAGAATTATTGAAGTTGGAAGATACGAAATTCAAGAAGAATCGAATAATTAAAGAAAAATCGGTATTATTATATGCTCTCTCACTTGCTCGTCATTAATCAAGGCTAATCATGAACTCTCTTTACTTTTCATCTTTTGCTTTAGTTTCTATGAACATGCTAGGCTAATTTCCTTTATGTAGTTAGAGTGTGATGGAATCAATAGGTTCCTAACGCTATTTAATTCTTGATGTAATTATTATTCGTATTTCAATTATGCAATTAATTTGTTTAAAACTCTTAGTCTTGTATATGATCTGATCAATCTTGAATGAGCAGTAGATTCTTGAATGTTAATAGGCATATTAAATTTTTGATTCCGATTGGTTAATTGCTAGAATTTGTATGTCCTAAGCATAGGTTTATAAATTCTATGACTTATGATTCTTGACCTTAATGCTTGCTCTGAAAAAAAGCTCTAAGAGGTTAGGGTCTTGGACTAAAGTGAAGAACTAAAATCACTAAAAGATTAGGGGTTTAGTTATATTAAAAAGAATTGTCAATAATTAATTTGAATGCTAATTACATGAAAGTTAGACTTGTTAGAAAACTGTTGGGGAAGTCGAATCCCTAACTACACTTGTTCTTAATTAAAAGTAAATTGTTTTCTTCCGTTCTTTGTTTTTGCATTTTGTTCTTGATTCTTAACATTAAAAATTAAAAAGACTTTCTTTAAAAATTATGTTTTACAATTAAAATTAATATTTTCAACAAATTCATTTTAAGATCGATCCAACGTTAATCGCATAGATAAGTTAGTGATTGGTAATCAATACTCGTGGGATCGACAACCTTACTTTTATCATTTTATTACTTGTACGACCGGTGCACTTACCGAAATCGCAACATTTACCAACCACATACATGTACAGTAAATACCCTTAAATAGAGTCTACATCATATTTTTTACAAGATTAATATCCTCTATACTGATATGAAAAGATTGTAGAAGATCTAAACCACAAAAGATGGTTTATTTTTGTGACAAAATTTAAATTCCAATATAATTACACAAATGTGCATCATTGAATTTCTCAATGTACCTTCTTGCAGATTTTTTTTAACTCCAGAGGATGCTAATACATTCCTACATGCTATGATTTTATTTGCTCCATTGAACCAGTCAAAACTTGTAACGATTTTATTTTTTTCATGATAATGGTAGTATTAGACTTACCTATTTAGGCAGCGCTAAAGGGAGCCGACCCATCCCTATTGATTAGAGACAACATAGAACTGGCCCACGAAAAAGTGGTCGACCTAAACCCACTAACAGGGGCACAACCGAGTTAAGCTGATAAGTAATAACTGAGATGAGTTGATGAAGTGGCAGGAAGTGAAAGATTCTTTTATTTCTTAGTAGATGGTGAAAGAGTCTTTTTTACCCATACAAGTATTACTGTATTAGGTTACATATAAATACCAGATAATTCATGTATGCGTATAAATACAACTACTTTAATTAAATTGAGAATTGCATATTTCCACATTATATTTAAAGGAAAAACACTTTTGTTATTACTGCAGAAGTGTTCCCTTCATCTGACAGATTCATCAACGTTTTCTGTTTACTTATTTTTTTATAAAAACATGATCAGTCCCATCATCTTTTTGGGTCAGCTGGGGAAGAAAAATCTGTACAGTGACAACAGAAATATAAATCCCTATATTTAATGTTATATTATGAATTATAGAAACGAACCTTTTCATATTTAAATATTTATTCATTAATTATAGATTAGTTATAACATAATTTTGAATATTAACAATAAATACCTTTTATGAATAAAAATATTTACACGAAAATGATTTTTTATATAAAATGGTTGTATTTTATTTTATAGCACAGTCTTTTTTTATAAAATAATTTTGATAAAATGACACAGTTCAGATTGTTTTTCATATTTTTATATCTAAATCTAAAATTGATTCATATACATAAGAATTAAATCAACCAAATATAATGGCATCAAATTACTTGGCTATTCGTATTTTTCACATTTTCGAAACATATTAACCACATTAAATTACTTTTGTTTAAATTATTCAATTTTACTTTTCAAAATCATATGAAACATAAATATATTTTCTCATTAAATCACTTTCTATTCATAGTCATGTTTGTCATCAATAACCCATTCGCATTAAACTACTTGTAAAATGAAAGCATTGTTTGTACAATTTATTGGATAGCATTAAATATTTTTTTAATTTTATTTTGTTAGTGATCAGCCCAGGGGATGGGTCTAGATCAGTTAGCATAAATGACAAATCAAATACCATCAGTTATTAAAAAGATTAACTTATTATAGAGTAAAGTGAGTCATGTGCTAAAATCTACATGATTTGTTGCCTCCATAATTTAAGATAGTGACTCTGCTATAACAGGAGAGTCACTTTACCCCTTATTATACGTTATGAATTAATGAATCTAATTTTAATAAAATGGAAAGGGGTGGGAGTGGGACAATGGTAGCACCAAGTAACATTGTACTTTTTTATCAAAGGAAGAGGCAACAAGTCACAAGTGCAATAACGCCTCTCTTTATGCCTGTCATGCACGTGTCATTCCAATCCGGCCTTAGACTCAATAATATGTTTTTGAGTGACCCAAAACAGTAACGTGGTGTCATTCCAACCTTTTTGGAGGCTTATGTGAAAGGATCAAACAATTGGGCATTAGAGCCATATGTAGCTATATGATTGTAGGTTTAAGTGGTCGAGATGGTCATGTTGTGACGAGGTACTAGGTGTGTCGATTTGTAGCTTGCCTAGATGTATCTTTGTGGCGACTATGCATGTAATTGTAAACAATGCTTATATTAAGAACTGCTTCGACTTAAAATTTTAAGATATTAGGTAATAGTTTTTTTGATATTGTATATTATTCTCTAACACACCTCCTCGCGCAAGAGTTCTTTAGGCTTAAAGCATAGATATGACACAAGCTCATTTTTTGGTTTGTGTTTTTCTTAATTCTACCTGAAAGTGAGGGGCGGTGGAATCGAACTTGTGACTTCGTGCTCTGATATCATGTTAAGAACCAATTAAATCAAAAATCTTAAGGCATTAGATGATGGTCTTTTTACTGCTTTTACATTATTCTCTAACATATCCCCTCACACAAAAATCTTTGGGCTTGAAGCATTAGGTGATGGTCTTTTTAATACGGTATATTATTCTCTAACAGTTATTGCTTGAGATAGTGTGTGATGCTTAGCATACATTATCTGTCCAAGGTGTTTCAAATAGTGTGGTAATTCCATGTACGCTTACCGTATCAGTGTGATGCAATAATTTAGTTTGCCGAGCATGGGCAATTGGTTGAGTTGGCTTGGTGGTTTTGGAGGTTGCTTCGTGAGAAAGACATAATCGTTTGGACTTGGACCATGTGTTGATTTGGCCTTGGCATGACCTGTTATACCGGTCTAAAACAATGTGAAATCGAGAGATTGAAACTTGAAGTAAATCAAATTATTTTTTGCTTGACAAGTAGATTTTTTTTGGTAATTCAGTATGAGGCAAAATACACTGTTCTCCAAAATTCTGATGAAGAAGATGTCTAAAGCATATGACCAATGCCTTTGAGCAACATCAAATGACAATATTGGAATTGTATACTGACATCAACGGCTGTTTGACCCATCTAGAAAAGGATATGGACCAATCAGATTGCACCACATTGAAAAAATTCTCCCTTTTGTTCATTATAAAATATATTTTTTTTGTATGCAAAAAAATTATTTTTTCACACTTATTCAGTTCAAATATTAAATGACTAAATTTATTAATAATAATAATAATAATAATAATAATAACAACTAATTCTGAATCAAAACAAATTATTAATTCTTACTAATTTTTAGATCCATTGTGCGGTCTGACTTGTGTAAATCCATTAATTGATTATAATGTTGTGATACTGATTCATATATGTTTTTATCAATTAATTGACAAAAAAATCCTTTAAAATTTTAATAGTATTTCATCAATTATAATCAATTAATGAATTTACATAATGAATTTGCACAACTTAGGCTGAATAAAGAATCTGGAAATTGAATACCAAAAAAAAAAAAAAATCTGGAAATTAGTAAGAATACATAGTTATTATTGATTGAGAATTATTATTATAGAAATTAATAATAGTCATAATATGTTGATTATTTAGTATTTGAATTGAGTGTACAGAAATGAGAAGTTTATAGTAGAAGGGAGGGAGAATATGTTTTTTTCTTTTTCTTTTTTATATAAATGTATTGACCAACTAGATTGTACTGTGTGACACAACCAGAGGGGTTGAAGCAATGTTATCAGACCCAACCTGTTCATTGAGCCGACCGGAGTATTGGATCATTGGGTGGATCATCGGTTGAACTTCATAACTTAGGTTAGTACATAAAAACATATATTTTATTCATAAAAATGCTCAAATACATGTAAAAAATTGTTATGCAGGGCTGCAACACAAATTTTTTTTGTAGTAATAAAAAAGTCATATATAATAACCACATATAGTATATTGTAAAATAAATAAACAAAGAAAAAAAATTCAAGTATCTGGCAATTCTACATATAATTCCTCTACCAAATATTCCCAACTAACCATGTTTAATAATTATAAGACATTTACCAATAACTCTTCTCATAAAAATGGATTTGCAAGGAATGAATATGTCACATTATCTTAATTTACTGTTTTGCAAATTGCTTCATCTTTGAAGCTAAAATTTGAGATCACTGTATGAGAGTATATTAATAGCAAACAAAATTACAAAATATTTTGAAAGAAGTTTCACACTTTTTAAGACAAGACGAGACAACTTTGATTTATATATATGAGGCATGATCCTTTGACACTTCATATGAGAGCTGTTAGATCAAAAAAGATCAATGGTGTCACATGCTTATAAATCAGAGTCGTTGATCTTTTTTGATCTAATGGCTCTTATATGAAGTGTTAAATTTCAAATTTGCCACTGGTGTCAAAAATGTCAAAAAATCATATATATATATATATATATATAAATGCATGACCCGTCAGTTTTGATGACCCAACTGAGTCACCAGTTTTGATAAAAGTCGGCTGGTTCAAACCGATTTTCACCGGGTCTGATACATAGTCGTTCCGATACTTAACTCGAATCCATCAAAATGATCTGTTCACTGAATTTCGGGTCGACTTGAGTTTGATAACACTGGGATGAAGCACTCACTAGATTGTGTCACATGGAGCAATTTTGTTGGTCTATACCGCTTTTTATTTAAGTTCAATGAAAAAATTAAAATAAAATAAAAAGTAGAGTCACTAGGGGTCACAATACGGACCACCTCCTACTAGGAATATGATTCCCATGGTCCTATATCACAAAATTCAAATTGGTTTGGCCCTAGATGGCCAAAACACACAATTTAAGTACCAAACTCTCGTGTTGTAATGAAGAGATGTGTTTCATTTGTAGCGGTACCAATGCACCATAACATTGATATTTGGGAAGACATTGACATAGCGTAAAATAATGACGATAATTGAAATATAGGAAAAATAAATCAATCTTAAACTTCTACACTTCATCTTTTTTTTTATATATATATACAACGTAATATTACTCAAATCATTCACTAGACTTAGGGGTGTCAATATGGGTTTTGACACGCGGGTCGACCCGCGACACGACACGAAAATTCGTGTTCGGGTTGACCCGTAAAAAAATTCGTGTCGTGTTCGTGTTGGAAAAAATGACACGCAAAAAATTCGTGTCGTGTTCGTGTTTATGAATTCGTGTTCGTGTCGACCCGTATTATTTTTAATTATTATTTTTTTATTTTTTTATTATTATTTTTTAATTTTTTATTTATTTTCGATCTATTTTTTAAATTTTTTTTGTTAATTACCGTTTTGTCCCCTATTTTGCGTGTTATTCGTGTCGTGTCGTGTCAACCCGCAAAAAATTCGTGTCGTGTCAGTGTTGAAGATTTTGACACGAATGAAATTTGTGTCGTGTTCGTGTTGATGTGTTCGTGTCGTGTCGAATTCGTGTCGTGTCAAATTCGTGTCGTGTCAATCCATATTGACACCCATAACTAGACTAATATAACAAATGCATTTAATTTTAAAATTACATTATTAAGATAATTACTCTATATTGGATTTGATTTGAATGTATCGCAACACAAATAATTTTGACGTTTTTCTGGTTGTCCAGCCAGAGAAGCTGATGCTGTGTAGTGTAGCCCTAGCATAAAACACACAAATTCTTTTACTATTCGTAAAAAATGGGAAGGTTATACTTACCATCAGGTAAGTTTATTATATTTATAACCAATCTAATTACCGTTCGATTAGAAGTAAATTTAACGTCTCATAATTATCTTTATAATTTTAATTTTTTCTCTTACATTCCCTCTCTGTCTCTCTCTAGATTTCCTCTTCTCTCTATCTCTCTAGATTTGAGAATCACCACTCTCTATACAATTCATTATTCATCCCAAACCGAAGTATATACACTGATTGATAATTCTCTCTACAATACTACTCATTATTCATAATACAATATATTTTGTAAGTTGATTGATAATTCTCCTTAGCAGCCATGAGCTTCTTCAAAGGAAAATTGTTGTTAGGGTTGTTGGTATGAGGTTCACGGCAACGAATAATGAATTGTATCATGACATTAATAATTATTAATAATTCATAATATCCTTCCATCGGTATCATAAACGGATTCATGAAATATGTTAACAAATGAGAACAAATCTTGAATTTCAATAGAGTGCCACAGAGAGACAGTAGTCTGTAAGGATGAAAACCTTGAGAGAGACAGAGAGGGAATGTGAGAGAAAAAATTAAAATTATAAGGGATAATTATAATATGCTAGATTTACTTCTAATCCAATGGTGATTAAATTAGTTATAAAGCCCTTTTAACAAGGGAAGAATATACTTACCAGTTACTACCAAAAAAGTTTATAACTTTTACAACCAATCTAATCACTGTTGATTTTCGTCAATCTAACGATTATAATTTAAGGGTATTAATAATTAATTAATAAATGCGATCTAATAATTTCTAATAAATTATAACCGTTAGATTGACGAAAAGTAATAGTGATTAAATTAGTTGTAAATGTCATAAACTTTTTTGAAGATAAATCCTTTATAACAAAGGAAACATTAGTTAGTGTCATAGCAGTAATACACTGGAAACTCAGGGACAAATATGTAAAACAGATCACCAGAAAAAATATAAGGGCCCGTTTTTTCTCTCACACATTATTCATTTCCCCTCTCTCCCTCTATCTCTCCCCACTCTCAACCCTATAATCCCTCTCTCTCTCTTCAATCCACAATTTCTCTTTTCTCTCTTTTTCTCCGAACAATATCATCTTTCTCTCTCCGCCGTATGCGGCGGTGACGGTATATGTCTTGCTTCTCATACAGATTTTCCGCCCCTTCTCCCACCCTACGCCGCTTCCTCGATCCCTCTCTTCCTCTTCCCCTACCGTAACCATATCTTTTTTCTCTCATTTTTTTATAATTATTATTATTACTATTATTAATTTTTTTTGTTGCCGTTGTCGCTTTCATTATCTTCTGAAGTTATTATTTATTTAGTTATTTTTATTTACATGTTCGAACTCGTTTGTTGTGGACCCGATTTTCCATTCCTTGGTGTGACAACAAACGAATATAGAAGAATTCATCATTTTACGTTTTTGTCCCTCCTAACTTAAAAGTAGCGTCAACCCTTCGTCCTTACGTGGTGTCATCTGAGGCAATGATGATGAATCATCATCCCCGTAGGATATTGCCACTTGGCAGCACCAAAAAGCGCAAGCACGCTGAAGCTGACAAGCCAGCTACGCCGAAACCCGATGAGCCGATACCCCACAATCGGCTTCTAGCCGGCTATCTTGCTCACGAGTTCTTGACAAAAGGCACTCTGTTGGGACAAAAGTTTGAGCGTGACTCAGCCCGAGCCAGATCTGACATCCTTGCTGGCTCCATCTCAGCCGAGCAATGTAAGAGCCAGTCGTACTCTGAAGCCGAAGCTTCAGCCGTGGAGCCTACCCGACCAAGCGTGAGAAAGGACCACGAGAGTTACGGTGAGGTAGCAAGCATTATGAAGACAAATGGGACCCACTTAAAGGGTATTGTGAACCCCACACAGCTCTCTCGGTGGATTCAAATGTAGAGTTTCTGGAGTGGTGATGACGTGGCGAGTTTTCATTGGACATCAGCACAGAGATGTTTGTGCCTGTAAGCGTATGAATCGTATTGTGCAAACTTTGGCACAGGTTAGTTTGTAGTCGATGGGTTGCAATGTTCGCAAAGCATAATGTTTCTTTCTTTTTCCTTTTTCTTTTTTGGTATATACAGAGTATAATATTTCTACTTTGAAAGAATGTGTAGATCGTCAACACCTATCACTTTTGCAGATTCTTCCGTTTTATTCATGTGATCATAGGGTGGTTGTGTTGAATTGTTATATAGACTAAGATTATCTAAAGTGTCTAGGGCACCTAGTATTAATAATCATTGATTAAAAAAAATTAACGGTTTAGATTTTGATAAAATGCAAATGCTCAAATACTTGAATTTTTGTTCTAGATCAACCTCACATTTAAATGATGATTTCTCTGGCTTTCTAAAATGAGACTTTTAAATCTTAATAGTAGAGTATCTCTCACACTCTGAATAGTTCACCTCTTGCATATTTAAGGTGAGCTACATCAAGCACAGCATCGAGAATACTATGCAAAACGGTTTTGGCTCTCTCATGATTAAGAAATATTTTCTCATCTATATATACCCACTTCACTTATTATAGGTGCATCTTGCATACATTGCATATCAAAATATAAAGCCACTGTGCCCATAAGCATCATTCCCTCTTTCTCAGCCCTTTCAGCGATGTATACGGTGACTCTGTATTGGTCCATACTATTACTTTAAAGAGTACCATTATAATTATATACTTCACCCTCTCAAAATATACAGACATAAGCTCATCACATTAATCACTCATTTTTTGTAGCTTATGATCAGATAATATTTATTATTCTTTTTAGCGATAAGAAACTGGTATATCTAATTCAAGAAAGTCAACGATGATCCAAAAGAAAAAGATTTTTTTTTCATGTGTACATACATGTATATATATATGTGTGTGTTTAGATGGCGCATCGCAAAATTGAGAAATAAATTAACAACTTTTAAGTAAAAATTTGAAAAATTCAAATATATCTTGAACCTATTTTTTTAAGTTATGTATATAAACTCAATCACATTTCAAGTAAATGTGGGGTTTATTAAAATAAGTTTATTATAAAGTTTTATCGGGGAAATATTTCAGTTGAATCAGCGATCCAATTACTGTCTCATATCGATCACCATTCGAGTTTAACAACATTGTCCTGAATAGTCAATTCCATAATATAATCAGAAAATAAATATAGTGCATGTTGAGTAGCGGCTAGGGAGTCCAAAATCTCCCCCCTCAAGTGCAAGGTTTATAAACCCAAACATTAACCATTATTTCCAAATACTAAATACTATGGAGCCAAAATTAAGAGAAACTAAGTAGGGACAAAAAATCCTTTGAAAGTAGTGTCAAACTAAAAGTTTGAGACCCATGTGACCATTAATTTTCGTCAATCTCATAACAATAATTTATTGAGAGTTAGTAATTCATTAATATATATAATCCAATAAATCACAGTAGCCACATTAGCAAAAATCAATGATTTAGATGAGATATTAAACTTTTTAATTTGACACCGTTCCAGGTTAACACAGCGAGATTGTACTTGCTCGTACGAGTACAGTACCCGGAACCCGTAAATACTTTACCCGGATAGGCGGTTGGTCAGGTCAGTAACTGCTACGCGTAGTGGAGTTAGCAGTCGGTTGAGTTAGCCAGCATTCCCGGTAACAGAGTCATAAGTGGGCCTACCATGAGCCTACCACGATGTCATGATGGTATCCACCACTCCCATGACACAGGTAACCGTTCTAAAGCTACACCTATATATACACCAAAGATTAAGATAACAGACAGACAACTACGAGAGAGATCCATATTAATGTTCGTCCAGAACATTTGGCGCCGTCTGTGGGAATAGGTAAAACTAATCCTACGCATTTTCTTGAGTCATGGCAAGCAACAACCATGATGAGCAAGTAGAGGAGAATGAAGAAAACCGAAGGGAAGAGGATTCTTTCCGATCCAGCGGAGGGAGCCAATCATTAGACACCATTGGAGAAGCTTTAATGCAATTAATGGAGGAGAAAAGGAACCGGCAACATCCAGAAGGAAGAGGAAGAAGGCAATACTCAGAAGAGAGATTATTGGAAAGGAACGTGCCACATGATTGGGAGAGGTGGAGAGGTTCTGTATCTCCCTTTCCTGATTATATTCCATTATCACCTCCACCCGAGACTGGGAATAGGAGGACAGAAGCTCGAAGAGGGCAAGGATCTCAGATATCCAGAAGTCTCTTAGAGAGGAGAAATCATCAGGGGGAAGGACGTGGAGTTAATCGGAGGGTAGAAGAAGAAGTTTATGAGGCGAATGTCAGAGACGCAAGAAGAGGACGTAGGCGTCAAGACGAAGATGATGAGCAACCTCATGCGGATGCTTGGGAAGACGAGCAACGACAGGAAGGTTATCAGTATTACGCTCGACATATGGGGCATGGGCGAAGTCAGAGACGTTATGAAGAAACTGATGAGAGGAGGAGGATAGATGGGGGAAGACAGTATATTTATTACAGAGATGATTTTCCACAAGATGAGGAGGAGTACTATTATGCACCATGAACCCGGGTTCAGAGAGGAGAGTGGCAATCAGTAGAAAATTATAATCCCCATGGCTATGAAGGACAGATGATGAGACAGGAAGGACCAAGCTGGAACGAGCAGGCGAGAAGATTAACACAACAGATGCCGCAGGAGATTCGAGAGCCGCCTGGTGGTCAGGGTCCTTCAGGAACCCCTTTATCTTGGAGATTGAGGGCAGAGCCTATTCCGAGTTGGTTCAAACAACCAACTGATATGAAAGCTTATGATGGAAGCTCAGATCCAAAGGATTTTGTAACCGTTTTTCGGGCAGCAATGTCATTATGCGGGGAATCAGATTCTTTGTTATGTCGGACATTTCCAGTTTTCTTAAGGAAGCAGGCGTTAGAATGATATACGGGTCTGCCAGTCAATTCCATTAACAGTTGGGCTGATTTATCTCTTCGTTTCATACAGCAGTTTGCTCATTGTGGACCCCAACCAAAAACCACACACAATTTATGTGGAGTGAGACAGAAGCCAGGAAAAAAGGTTAGAGAATATTATGAACGGTTTCAAGTAGAAGCTAGACAAGTGAAGGGTTGGAGAATCAGACGTATTTGTTGTTATTTACCACCGGGTTACAACCGGGCGGGTTGGCGGATTCTTTGGCCAAAAAAGGACCGACTACAAAGGAAGAGTTGATGGAAAGGATTCGGAAGTACATCGATTTGGAAGAATTCAGATCTTCTCAGAGGCAAATTGAACAAGGGTTTAGAAAAGTTACATTTAGGAGGCCGGACAAGCCCGCTGGAAGAGGACAGTTTGACGAAAGGCGACCTCGGGTAGTAGGGGAAAGATTTATAGAAACATATAAGAGAGATTTCACACTATTAAATACGTCCAGAGCCCAGATATTGAAGGAAGTAATGTCTACAGAAATGCGAAATGTTCCACGGCCTCCGCCGATTCGGTCGAGTTATGCACAAGCAGATAAAACGAAATGGTGTGAATTTCATCGGGGGTATGACATTATACGAATGATTGTTTTAATTTGCAGAATGTTATTGAAAGGTTGATCCAAGAAGGGAAACTACAAAAATATGTAAGAAGAGGAGAAGCAGATGGGTGTAAAGAAGATAAGCTCCAACGACTAGACCGAAGTCGCAGCCCGCCTGGGGGAAGGAACAAGGAGGCTAACAGAAATTAAAAAGCTGCAAGTCAACCGTCTCCGGGTAGAGTTCCAGTTGGGCATATTTGCACTATAGCTGGGGGGCGAGCAGGTGGAGGAAAATCTGGGAATGCCCGGAAAAAGCACTTAAAAATGTGTATGGCCATTTCAGAGAAATCGCATTTTAAAGAAGAGCGCAAGAAGACGGGCAAGCAGGTAGTGTTTGAGGATTTAGACGATGAGATACTAGACCCGGAGCATGATGATCCCTTAGTGATTTCGGAATTGTTGGCAAACTATCAAGTTGATAGAATGTTGGTAGATCCAGGAAGTTCAGTGGATATTATATTTTGGGATGCTTTCAGAAGAATGGATTTAGATTATGATCAGTTGGAGCCATGCGGAGCTGATTTATTAGCATTTACAGGAGACAAGATTAAACCTTTGGGATACATTCCATTGAGGTTAACATTGGGGACTGCCCCTACACACAAGACAGCCACTTTGTTGTTTGCGGTAGTAGATCTGGGTTCCGCGTATAATATTATACTGGGCAGACCATTCATGAAGAAACTCAAGATCTTTTTGTCAACTGATCAGTTGGCAATGAAATTTGTAGCTAAGGATGACAAGGTGGCAACGATAAAGGCGGGTAAGGTAATGGCGAGAAGCTGTTATAATATAAGTTTGAGGATTTCACACGAAAGTAAGAAGGACCGAGTAATGATAGGAGATGAGGCAAAAGAGAAGACAGAGGCACAAAAGGAAGTAGATGAAAAGAAAGAAGAGCAAGTAATGGTAGTCGGGATGGATCCCGGGGTAGAAAATAAAGTGGAGAGACTGGAGCCCGTGGGGACCATGGAAGAGGTTCAGTTAGGAGCAGGTAAGGAGCAGGTTACTAAAATGGGTTCCGAGTTGGAACCGGATGTGAGGGCTAGCATGAAAGAATTATTGCAAAGGAATGCTGGTCTTTTCGCATGGAAACCTTTGGATATGCCCGGGATGGACCCTGCTTTATCTTGTCATCGTTTGGCAATAATTCCTGGAGCGAAGCCGGTGGCCCAGAAAAAAAGGAGATTCTGTGCAGAAAGGAGGAAGGCGATTGAAGAAAAAACCAAGGAGTTGTTGGAAGCAGGGTTCATTAGAGAACTAGAGTATGCCACATGGTTAGCCAATCCCGTGTTGATTAAGAAGCCGGATGGGAGATGGAGGATGTGTACGGATTACACGGATTTGAATAAAGTTTGTCCTAAAGACCCATTTCCGTTACCCAGTATCGATCATCTGGTAGATAAGGCATCAAGATATAAAGTGTTGTCATTCATGGATGCATATTCCGGGTACAATCAGATACCATTATGGAAAGAAGACCAGGAGAAGACAACATTTGTAACAGAAAATGCTGTGTATTGTTACAACGTCATGCCGTTTGGGCTCAAGAACGCAGGGGCAACTTATATGAGGATGATGAACAAAGTGTTTAAGGAACAGATGGGAAGAATGTTAGAGGTATACATGGATGACATGATTGTGAAGTCGGAAGATGGTAGGATGCATTTAGCTGATTTGCAAGAGGTTTTTGAGCAAGTTCGGAAGCACAATATGCGTTTAAATCCGAGTAAGTGTGCTTTCGGAGTTCCGGCAGGAAAGTTTTTGGGTTTCTTGTTGACAGAAAGGCGAATAGAAGCTAACCCAGATAAGTGTAGAGCGGTGATGGAAATGAAGAGTCCAGAGAATGTTCAAGAAGTTCAGAAGTTAAATGGGCGAGTGACAACTCTGTCAAGGTTTTTGGCTAAATCTGCGCAAGTGTCTTTACCACTTTTTCAACTCTTAAAAAAGGGATCAGAATTTACATGGACTGTGGAGTGTGAAATTGCGTTTCAGTATTTCAAAAATATGTTAGCTTCACCACCAATTCTTAGTAAGCCGGAACCAGGGGAGCTTTTATATTTGTATTTGTCCGTTTCCCAAGAAGCAGTAAGTTCAGTGCTTGTCCGAGAAGGAAAGAGTGGACAACAGCAGCCCGTGTACTTCATCAGCAAAGTGTTGCAAGGAGCAGAGGTGAGGTATCAGCATGTAGAGAAAGTGGCTTTTGCATTACTAATTTCAGCACGGTGGCTTCGTCAGTATTTTCAGTGCCATCAAATAGTAGTCAGAACGAACCAGCCAATAAAGCAGATGTTACAAAAGCCGGATTTAGCAGGTCGAATGGTGGCGTGGGCAGTAGAGTTATCTGAGTTTGGTATTACCTTCGAAGCACGTAAAGCAATTAAAGCACAAGCATTAGCCGATTTTATGGTAGAAATGACGCATCTTGGAGGTACTGAAGAAAATAAATGGTGGAAGTTGTTTGTAGACGGATCGTCTAATAAAAGAGGAAGTGGGGTTGGAATTATAGTCGAAAATTCAGAGGGAGTGGCATTAGAGCATTCATTGCCGCTAGCATTCCCCACAAGTAATAATCAAGCCGAGTATGAAGCAATGATTGCCGGGTTGATTTTGGCCAAAGAGCTCGGAGCAGATTGTTTGACAGTGTATAGTGATTCTCAGTTGGCGACTTCACAAATAAGTGGGGTATATCAAGCAAGAGGAGAAGTTATGATGAAGTACTTAGCAAAAGTACAAGAGTTGATGAGGGAATTTAAGGAAATCCGAGTAGAGCATATTCAGAGAAGTGATAATGTACGAGCAGACGTCTTATCAAAGTTGGCAAGTACTAAAGCCACTGGAAGTTTGAGGTCTATCATTCAGCAAAGCATTCGGGCTCCGAGTGTAGTATGGATGGTAGAAGAAGTAGATTGGAGGAGCCCAATTAAGGATTATCTGACGATTGGTAAAGAACCAAACGAAAAGATGGAGGCAAGTCGTTTGAGAAGACGAGCAGCGTGGTTAGTCATGATAGAAAGGCAATTATACAGACGAGGAGTAAAGTCACCTTTGCTGAAATGTATTGCTGCGCCGAACACGGAATATGTGCTAGAAGAGATACATGAAGGAATTAACGAGCATCACCTTGGTGGGAAGTCGTTGGCAAGGAAAGCGATACGAGCAGGATATTTTTGGCCAACAATGGGAGAGGACGCTAAAAGACACGTTCAGAAGTGTGACCAATGCCAGAAGTTTTCTAATGTGTATCAAGCTCCTCCCGAAGAGTTATTTACCATTTCGTCACCTTGGCCATTCTATAAGTGGGGCTTAGATCTTCTAGGTCCCTTCCCTAGGGCAGCTGGAGGAGTTAGATATTTGATAGTGGCAGCAGATTATTTTACTAAGTGGATTGAAGCGGAACCTGTAGCGACAATTACTGCTCGGAAGGTCCAGAAGTTTTTCATTGGAAAGATAGTTTGCAGATTCGGTATTCCAGCCATAATTATCACTGATAATGGGACACAATTCATAGACAAGAAGTTCAGACAGATGGTAGCTGACTTGGGGATAAAGCACAAGTTCGCTGCAGTAGAACATCCCCAAACGAACGGGCAAGTAGAGTCGGCTAACAAAATCTTGACGAATGGGCTCAAAAGGAGGGTGGAAGGGTGTTAAGGAAGTTGGGTGGAAGAGTTGGACAATGTGTTGTGGGGATATAGGACCTCCGTGCAGTCCAGCATTAAAGAAACACCATTTAAGATGACATATGGTTTTGAAGCTATGTTGCCAATGGAAGTCAGAGAGCCAACCTGGAGGAGGAAAATGATATTAGAAGAAAATGAAGATGGGAATGTTGAGATGATGAATATTGATTTACAATTGTTGGAAGAAGAACGAGAAAAGGTAGCAATGGTGGAGTTGGCATCCAAGCAACGAGCAGCAATGAGGTACAATAAGACTGTGGTCAAAAAGACGTTTCAGGAAGGAGATTTGGTGCTTAGGCGGACAGATGTGGGTAATAAAAATGCAAGAGATGGAAAAATGGAAAAGGTCCTTATCGAGTAACAGTTGCCACAAAGACTAGAGCGTATCAGAGAGCACTTGGATGGGAAACCAATTTCGCGATATTGGAATGCTGCCAAGTTAAAAATGTAAGTAGGAGTATTTTATGTTATTATGTGCTGCAGTTACTTTTGCATATGTTATTATGTGTTGCAGTTACTTTTGCATTTAAGTATGGTAAACCTGAGATTCTGCGTTACAATATTTCAATTCAATAAAGCCAGTTCGACTTCAATAAGTATTATTAAGAAAAAACAAAAGTCCTTTGCCGCC